>NC_060210.1:30808214-31146071 GCF_021130785.1 Homalodisca vitripennis | reverse complement strand
TTAACATTAGAAATGTAGTTTGGGTAACAATATACTATACACACTGGGATCTGAACAATCAGCGTTGTTCTGGCATCAACTATACAACAGATACGATAACACACACCGGTTAACCATTAGAAATTGCGTTGGGTAACAATATACTATACACACTTGGGATCTGAACAATCCAGCGTGTTCTGGCATCAACTTCATACATCAGATACGATCACACTTACCCCAGTTAACCATTAGAGAAATGTAGTTTGCGTAACAATATACTATACACACTGGGATCTGAACAATCAGCGTGTTCTGGGGCCATCAACTATACATCAGATACGATCACACCGTTAACCATTAGAAATGTAGTTTGGGTAACAATATACTTATACACACTGAGAACACGATCTGAACAAAAATCAGTAGTGTTTGGCATCAACTATACGTACAGATACGCAATCCACACACCGGTTAACCATAAGAAATGTAAAGTTTGGGTAAACAATATACTATACACACTGGGCATCTGAACAATCAGCGTGTCTCTGGCAACAAACGAATACATCAGATGGGAGGGCGATCACACCGGTTAACCATTATAAATGTATTTGGGTAACAATATACTATACACACTGGGATCTGAACAATGCAGCGTGTTTGGCAATCAACTATACATCAGATACGATCACACCGGTTAACCATTAGAAATGTAGTTTGGTAAACAATATACTATACACAGACTGGGATCTGAACAATCCAGCGTGTTCTGGCATCAACTATACCTCATGTAACGAAACGATCACACCGTGTAACCATTAGAAATGTAGTTTTAGGGTAACAATATACTATACACACTGGGATCTGAACAATCAGTCGATCGGTTCCTGGCATCAACTATACCTCAGATACGATCACACCGGTTAACCATTAGAAATGTAGTTTTGGGTAACAATATAATATACACACTGGGATCTGAACAATCCAGCGTGTGTTTCTGGCATCAACTAATACATCAGATAGACGATCACGACCGTTAACCATTAGAAATGTATTTTGGGTAACAATATACTAAAGCACACTGGATCTGAACAATCAGCGTGTTCTGGCATCAACTATACACAGAAACAGATTTCGATCACACCGTTAACCATTAGAAATGTAGTTTGGGTAACAATAATAACTATACACACTGGGATCTGAAAAACAATCAGCGTGTTTCTGGCAACATCCAACTATACATCCGATACATCACACCGGTTAACCATTAGAAATGTAGTTTGGGTAACAATATACTATACACACTGGATCTGAACAATCAGCGTGTTCTGGCATCAACTATACATCAGATACGATCACACCGGTTAACCATTAGAAATGTAGTTTGGGTAACAATATACTATACACACTGGGATCTGAACAATCAGCGTGTTCTGGCATCAACTATACATCAGATACGATCACACCAGTTAGCCATTAGAGAGAGATAGCTGGCATCAACACTGCAGCAATGTCGTTCGGTGCCTTAACCGACACTGCAGGGTATACGATTTAATAGACTACTAATTATTTTGACTGATAGCTAGCATGAAAGCTGAATCTTTTGTTGGATCGCTAGATTGACAACTATGAAACCGGGATATCCACTTCTAGCCAGACAACTTTTTGGAATTCTAGCTAGACGATCAATTGGACAGCTAGCTAGACTGCCATTTATATTGCTCGCTTAACTGTCATCTAAACTTGTTCTAGGTACACGTCTCTCTTGTTTTGTAGACATTCTTACTGAAGATTATACTGATAAGTTGGGTTATTAGATAGGCTTCTAGCTGACATCTGGCTAGACCGCTACAGATTCCTTTAGCTAGACAAGAAAACCATCTAGACTTCTAGCCAGATCACCGTGGGGAATTCTTGATATATTGACAGCTGAAATGATGACTGGACAGTAAGCAATTTCAACTGTTTTCAAATGCTCTTCTGTTTTACTTTTAAAATTACGTCTGTAATGGAGCTTTCTCTTTAGTTCAATGAAACTGCTGTACTGAATGTACCAAGAAATAAATATGACTTATATTAAATAAAATATCAGGGAATGAACCACATGAAACATTAAGTACTCTTAAGTAGGCCTTATATGTCTAAATGACCTTTCATGAACAGCTCGCGTGCGGGAACGTAAGGCCACCTAATCTAGCCTTCTTCAATGAGAAACCTAAGTATCTCATAATCTGTCAGCATAACCTGTCTCACTGCTTTCTAGATCGATTGCTAAACTGTCGCTTGGCCTACTACCAAGGCTACTAGCTAAGTTGTACTTTGGTGTAATGTATTTGGTTAATGCACTGTTGGTTTATACAATGTATTCTAAAATGCAGTGTACGATTATTTGTACGAACAAAAAATGTATTTCCAATACCAATTTTTTTAAGAAACGTTAAGTTTTTGTATTTATTTACGTATTTAAAAAAGCTTACTGCTTAACAAAAACAACTATTACAATCTTAGATAATTAGTTTTACAAAAAAATGTTAATAGGTAGAAAAACCTATTAAGGCAAACAAATTTTGATAAAATTAATTGTGAAGAGAGAAACAACGTGTTGCTTACGAAATTAATTTGATGTTTTCACGACATTTTGCACAGCTTTAACTCCTTAAAAAAGAGGACACTCAATTTTGCACCTGATGGGACAATGAGAATACGTCTTCAAGTAGTAACAGCGTCAGATTTCAGACAATGTATTAAGAGGAAGGTGAACTGGAGCTAAACTCAACATTTGAATTGAATAAACATATCCCACCATCCCTTCGTTATGTGTAGAAAACTCGGTTGCTCCACAGTGCTTTGGGATCGTGTCTAAAACATCCTAGTGCACTCAATCGTGTACCTGATCAGACAGTGAAAATACCTTTTTTACTATATTACACTATATGTTGTAGTCTATGTGTCTCTTCTTTGGAAACAATGCAAAGAGTTCGTTTTCGTTTTGAGTTCTTCGTCGTCAACTTTTTTTGGATATCTTCAGACGAACTTGACTCCGAATTTCAGGTGCACCAGAGGAAGGTGAACTGAAGCTAAACTTAACATTCCAACATGAATTCCAAGTTAACTAAATTATGACAATAATTTTATAGCATAGGGCCTATGGGTATCATCATTTCGAAAAAGTAGAGTATGTGAAAGTGAAATAGTTAATTGCGTATGTATTTGGTCGAATTAAAACTTTTTATTGGATAGTTATATCTCATAAAACACCACATAATAAATTTATCAAGCTTAACATTACGATAAGGTCTATCCTCAGGTGGTAAAGGTGGACCAAATCTAACCGATATGGCACATTTATAAATCATCATAAAAATAATAAAAGTATTCCAAAATTATTTACGGTTGTTATTATGTATTTTTAATACGTTTAAACTTAAAAATAGCATAATGGTTATGCGTCTCATTTTTTCTAGTTAAAAAAGTGTATACGTGTTTAAGTAGTGTACACTTGCTCATTATTTTAACAAATCTGAAACGATTTGTTGACTATTTTTTTAAGAAATAGGGCTTGTCTCGTGATATCATTAGTCTTTATGTTAAGAGAAGGTCCCCTGTGCTACGATTTTAAAAAACTCAAATTTTTAACATTTTTTACTTCATGGCATTCCGTTTCAAGCAAGTTAAAAAATTGTTTTCAATACTCGTACCTTACTTTATTAAAATATTCGTGTTTTTTGTATTATAAAAATACTGCAGTATAATGTAATAAATTACTTTTCATTTCTAATTTTACGGAAACTTTCATTATAGTAGACGAATCTGTATTTATTTTAGGATCCTAGAAATAGCTTGAGTGTGGCGAGACACCTATGCTCTAAGTTGGTCTTCTGTATTCGCTGGTTTAGACAAATAGTAAATACGTCATATCTAAAAATAGATGGAAGTATGTAATTCTATTCTTCTTAAAAAATAACATATTTGAATACAACTGTGTATTTAATTATTCATTGACATAGAGCAGACTGCCACACAAAAATGTCTTAGGAACATCCGTACGCATCCATTCGCCATATTGAATATCTTACTTTTATAGTCGTGTTTAGCTAGTGGAATATTTCTTTTTAATTCCAAGAAAGGTTTACATAGTTAAGCCATCAGTGAGTATGTATTGTCAAGAACCTCCTCGTCCAAAATTTTTGTCTTCTCATATCTCTCTACGTAAGCCGTGTCTTACGTGTCCGCGGCTTAGAGGAACTAGCCTACCAGTCGTATTTTCCAAGACAACTTTGTAAGCTTTTCTATGTGGAAATTTGACCGGATTCGAAAAGATTGTCCTCGAGCGGTTGTTGGGTGAATTAAGAGGGGTGAGTTTCGTGGGTACCAACGTTCTTCCTAGCGTTCTTATATATAGTCTAAGTATATTAAGTAATGTATTAGATCCGTATATGTTTATCATGGTTCCATTTATAATTTCTAAATTCGTACTATTAAATTTTAAAACTTACTTAAATTAGTGAATTAATTATAAAAAGCCATATTTTAGTATAATCCTGTAACGTTTTCAAAAAAAAGATTGTATTTTACTTTTTGACGTGTCAGAAATTATTTTAGATCTATAACGTTGAGTTGGTTCTACATATTTGTTGCTCAATGTAAATTTTAAAAATTCAGAAGTTGTGTGGATCATAGAGTCAATACATTTTACAAAGGACAACTAATGAATCTGAAATGATGATAAAAACTAGTTTATGCCGTAATAATGTAATGTAAATCCGTTATCTCCGTACTCTGCGTTTTATCGAAACTGATTTTGGGTGGGGGGTATTTAAAATTGGTACTTTTTAACTGAATTAAACTAGTCACGACTCGTATACAGTACTTAAAATTGGTAAATTGAAGTTGAACTTAGATACAAATGCATTTATAGTAAATAACAGCGTATTTAATTTGAAATGAGGTACGCGAGTTTAGAGAGGCTAACAATTGTACCCAATCGTGTATTGATGCAGGCCCTCATACAATATGTGCGAACAATCGGCCCAGGATCGGTCAATCAGCGAGCTCCAATATTAACTATTCATCAGTTGGCTGATAAAACAGTGCTGCCATCAGCCGACCCTGTTCGTCTGCGATGTGAAGGTGGAGAACTGTGTAGAGGCACGTCACGTCCGCATACAACAGTATCAGATAAAATTGTTTATCTCATACTTATAACATTTTATTATTACTATTCTGTATTATTACTTCAGCTGTTTTGATTTTTAATAATGAGCATTGTTATATTTGTCAGAGTTAAGGTTATATTTGTCGCTTTGAGGTTATGTTCCGTTATTGTAGTTACTTGTTAAAAGTATCAAGTAAATTAAAGTTTACAAGCATTATCTACTTAGCGTAATTTTGTCACAAGCCATTTATGCAGTAATACAGATATCGGGACTGAGATTTTCAGATTTAAACTCACAGTATGATAGGAATGTAGATTTCACTGAAGAGATTTGACTTATTGTATAAGTTACAGAAGGCTAAGTACTTGGAATCAGTTCTTCCATTATTTTGGTTTGGTGGAGCTATTGCAGTGTACGATGGACTCTCTGAAGATGTCAACAGAAATTATTAAACTTAAACTCCTCCATCAACAATTTTATATAAAAGGTTTTTAAAGATTAATAGCAGTTCATTAATATGACACAATTATTAAATTTAATAATACACGAATGCTCCAAAGTGAGCCATTAGATGTCTATGCTTCTTAATTGAAAATGTTAGCAATTGAAGAGTTCTGTATAATTGCTCGTGTATTGTCAAGTTTGTTATTTTTGGGGTTCAAATTGAGCTGGGTTGCTTAGTTGCACAAACTTTGCCAAAGTATTACATACCTTTGGAGATGGATGCAATATCAACAATGGATAGACTCACAATTGAAGGAAAAGGCAATGTAAAGTGTAAGAGGTATCACCCGGACGATTTTGGGTAAAAGTAAAAAGTAAAGTAAAGAATGTCTTATTTTACCAGGCGAAGTTAGGGCTAAGAAGCCCTCTCTAACACTTAACCTGGGGACCAACGGCTTAAAGGTGACTTCCGAACCACCACCAATGGCCGGGCAGGCGGGCCGCTTGCAAGGACAGGATCGCTCAGCGGTCACCTGTCCAAACAGCAGCCACGCTCGGCGTTGCTTGATCTGGTTATCTTGCAATAACCGCCGTACCCACTACACTGCGCCATTGGCAAAAACAGAACAAATTAGTGATTGTGACTTTTATGTGAAGTTTGTAGAGTAAAATGTATTGTTGAATGGAAATGGTTAGGTTTGGACAGAAAACGTGTAATATATCAAATACCAATGTACGGGGATCCCTCTGATGCTGAGCAAGCCTTTGAAGATGAGGTGGAAGCATGGATTTTAACGGATGGCTTCAAATTTACGATGGACAATTTGGCTGAGCCATCCCTTTGGTGGCGGGTGTTCAGCCTAATAAAGAGATAGGGCAACCGGTTCAAGATTACAGAGAGCTTAATAAACATTTTTCAAGTCATACAAACCTGTGAAGATAAATTAAGATTATCGAGATAAATAGAAGAGCAGGTGAAAGTGGGCCGCCTGTGCTGGTGTGACGTACGTTTGTGATCTTAACTACTGTGCAGTGACAATGTCTGGGTTCATTTTCTCCTGTCTGGATTCCAAGCAGTTTTTTGACATAGTTCGTTTATTTTATTTTATTTTTTCAGTTCTTAGTTTTAGTTTTGGTTTATTGTCACACACAGTGAATTCAATTTTTGTTACGTACTTGAATTAACATATTTCTAGTTTTCTATTTTAGAAGTCTAACCAAAAGCTAGCCTCGCATAACTTGTGGAAGCAGAGTAAAATTTGGTTTAGTCCACTTAGTAGATTTTAATTTTTGTTAACTCTTCATTTTGTTCCATAATGCTGAAAAAACTTCAAACGTTTCAATAGCAGTGGCTTCAATTATCGAAGTAAACATTTAAGGGAATGTTCATTATAGTACTGATTTAGAGAAAAAATTTAAAATCAGTCAATGGAAAATCATATATTAATTCAATGAAGCGTTTTCGTTGAAATTACAGAATTTCTGTTTGAATGTGGCAAGTTCGTTATTTCGTATAATAAGAAATTAAAGAGCTAACATTGGACAGCAATACTATGGACTAAGTTACAAGATGCCCAAGATAATAAAGATATATAGTAAATAGAATATTTGTTCAGCCATGAATTTTAAATAACCTTGAATCACGAAATGGGAGACATAATCATGAAAACCGATTAAAAGAAATCATAGGAACCACAATTGATACTGCGGCATTGATATCGCTGTTATAAAACGACCACGTGAGTTCACATCATCCAACCGGCCATTACGTTCAGGAACTATTATCCGACCAAATGGTCGAGGAACGCCAAATTGGCCACGTTTCAGCAATTGCTGTTTAATTTGCCACGAGAGCGCTGCACTGTGTTCTGCGGCCATCATGAGGGATTTCATTTAACCACAGGCCACTTCGAGGCATATCAGCACATACTTGGACACCCCTTCATGATACTCAATTCTCAAGAGACTTTATAATCCCTGTGATCTAAAATATCTTTATACACATAATTATAAACTAATTCGGGGATAACAGCTCATACTTGGACACCACTTCATGATACTCAATTACCAGGACATTTTAGAATCTCTGTGATCTACAATAACTTTACAGTCACTTTTAAAACCTACTTCGGGGATATCAGCTCATACTTGGACACCCCTTCATGATACTCAATTCTCAAGAGACTTTATAATCCCTGTGATCTAAAATATCTTTATACACATAATTATAAACTAATTCGGGGATAACAGCTTATACTTGGACACCCCTTCATGATACTCAATTCTCAAGACATTTTAGATGCTCTGGGATCTACAATAACGTTATAGACACTAATTAAACCTACTTTATGGATATGAGCTCATACTTGGACACCCCTTCATGATACTCAATTCTCAGGACATTTTAGAATCTCTGTGATCTAAAATAACTTTATAGAAACTAATAAATATTTCTTCGGTTATATCGGCTCATACTTAGGCATAATTTCATGATGTTCACTTCTCAGGAGAATTTACAATATCTGTAATGCAAAACAACTTTAAACACTATGAGAGCCACAGCTATGAATTTTATTATTATTTATTAATATTATTATATTTATGCTATTTTGTTCCAAAGATAAAACTTTGTTTATTAAAAAGATAAGGACACCCAAAACAATTGTAATGGAGTTGGTGGGGTTCCTAAGAGTCAAAGGTTCTTGCTAACCTAGACATATAAGAGCGTTGCTACACCCTGTCTGCTTTTACTAGAGAGACTGGTTCAATGCTGACTTCCCCTTTTTTTTATCCTAGTTGTGATGATTGTATAGTACAAGCTTTGTCTGTACAATTAAAAAGGGTTTTCCACATACATAACAAAATCAATATATATAACAATATAACATCAATCATCAATAAATTCGCCTGACATGTTCAAATGAATACATACATGACACCAAACAGCACAAACATACGGTGCATGTGAATAAAGTAAAGTTAGGTTAGTTTAACCGTTGTTTGTGCATGGGAGGACCTTTTGCTTCCGACGGATGTGAGACAGGCGTCCAAAGCCGTGTCCACACTATGCCGCGGCTGGCTTTTGGCAATGCCGCGTTGGCAAAGCCAACGCGGCAAACCTAGATTTTGGCTTGTCGTCTACACGTGAGTTGGCATTCAGTCGCAAAATGTCTGACGAGGAGGATGTACTAGTTGCTTTAGGCGCGTTTTGTAATTATCAATCACGAAAAAATTGCGTAAACGACGGTTTTGGGTGCGTCCAAGCCTTCAAAGTAGAAGAAAATACGGAACTAGTGAGTTGATGAAGGATTTGGTATTGGATGATGAAGACGAATTAAATCTCGAGTACAGATATGGATGTGGTTTCAAAAAACTTTTTTCGAATGAAAAGTAGTGACTTTGAAGATCTTCTAAATAAGATAGCTCATATCATCCAGAAACGAGACACGTCCTTCAGAAGTGCTATTCCTCCACATGAACGCCTTGCAGTTACTCTGCGGTTTTTTGGCAACGGGAGACTCTTACCACTCGTTTAAGTTACACATTCAAGATTTCAAAGCAAATAATATCAACCATCATCCCGACTGTTTGTGAAGCAATTGTCAGTGTATTACAGGATTACATCAAGGTTAAGAAAAAATTGTATATTAGAAAAAACCTTTATTTGGTAGACATGCGTCTCAAGTTCCGAACAAAACACTCTCCATTACAAATGAAACCCTTATTTACTTAGTTAAAAATGAGTATTAAGTTAATTACAATAACAAAAATGAACAAAAGTCTTAACTCAAATTTGAATTTTGAAGAGATGAGGTGTAAAATTTCTCTTTTATTTAAATTTGTAAAATTATTATTACAGGTGCATCAATATATTGTCGATAGAAGTCATTGTCCGTAATGGGTTGATAGCGAGGAGCTTATGACTGAATCTGGAGAGTTTGCCTGTGTGATTCCGTGAAAAGACAGCTGCTCACTACATGGGTTTGGATTGGGACAAGCTGGTGGCATCGGGACAGAAATCGTGTTGTTGTACGTAGTTCGGTGTTGGGTAGAATGGCTGTGAGTAACTTCCGCCGATTGGGTTGCCATAGTCGTACTTGCCCATTTCTGCTTCAAACAGAATATTACTAATAAGGTGTTTTGCAATTTTCTGAGCATTTGATGATGGGAGGTCTTTAATACGCAGTCCTACTTGCTCTCCAAAAGATTTGAACTGATCCATACCTTTATGCCGACCTTGGATACTTCTCATAATTGACAGAGCTTCTTCTGTAGCTGTAGTCTTTTTTTTCTTTTGTGGGCCTCCGCCTGGCCGATCAGACTGTTCCTTTGGCAAACTTACACGTTTTCGAGGCGTTTCTCCACTTGGTCCAGCAACTTGGTCCTGGTTGACAGTTTGCGATTGGTTTGCAGTATCTCCATCTTTATTTGTATGCTCGTCCTAAAAAAAAAGGAAAAGATTAATGATTGGATAATGAATATTGCTATATTGTTGTCCATTTTGTTTCAGATGCCCAAAAACAGAAGCAGAGTGGAAAGTTATTTCAAAAGAGTTCAATGATAAGTGGAATTTCCCAAACTGTGTGGGGGCCTTTGAATGGGAAGCATATTGAGTTGCAAGCACCTATCCATAGTGGCACAGAATATTTCAACTACAAGGGGTTTTTCAGTATAGTTCTATTTGCGGTGGTAGATGGCGCACTACAACTTTATCTACGCAAGTGTTGGTTGTCAAGGAAGAATATCAGACGGAGGTGTGTTTAGTCACACAACATTCAGAGATTGTCTGAGGAACAACACAATGCATCTTCCTCCTCCTACTCCTCTTCCTGGAAGAACAGATAAAACACCGTATGTTTTTGTGGCCGATGATGCTTTTCCTTTATCGAAGCACATCATGAAACCATATCCAGGTATTCAAAAAAAAGGACTCTAAAGAAAGAGTGTTCAAACTATCGGTTAAGTAGAGCACGTAGAGTTTCTGAGAATGCATTCGGCATAATATCCTCTGTGTACCGCATACTACAAAGACCTATGCTATTAAAACCAGAATGGGCTACGCTGGTGGTGTTGGCAGTACTTTATCTGCACAACTACTTGAGGAAAAGTAATTCCAAAATCAGTGTACAACCCCGTGGGAAACATTCGACTCTGAGTGCTCAACTACAGTGAGATCAATCCAGGACATTGGAGACCAATCCCCTTCAAATCAAGCTTTGGTCAACATTCCTCGAACTTCAAGAAGAAGCACTGATGAGGCACAAGCCACTAGAAAAGAATTGCAGACTTCTTCGCTTCCCCGGCTGAAAATTATCCTTTCAACAAGACAAATAATTAGCCCTAACTATGTAATATGTGTTTGATATGAACGTAAAATATAATTACTAATACTTACTGTGTCAATATATATTTACCTGCGTGATTGTGTCCGTCGTTTCGTTAGGTGTATTTCGATCCTGGAGAAATAGCATGTTGTTATAGCAAAACCATTTACTCTTGTACACATCAGAATTTCCCGCACCAGGACTTACTTGAGTCTCTCTCCTTTTTTATTTCACGTAAAAAATGGCACACTAGGTTTTTAATTTTCTTTTCCACTACTGCTTTGTCAACACCAAAAACATCTGCTATTTCTTGAAGAGCATCTTGTTTCTTGTTTCTGTCTTTGTACCCTTTCAAGCGACAGTCCCCACAGAACAGGTTTATCACGGTAGAGCTCAATAAGTTGACACACTTTATCGTTCGTCCACTCCATGACTGTACTCGGCACTGTCTCAGCCACAACTGAACCACGTGCATGCCGCGTGAAGCCAACGGTTGGCTCGTCCCCACTACCGGCTCTCACCGGCTTCCTTTGATGGAGACCGACACTAGAGCGATTTTCGTTGGCAAACCATTGGCTCAGCGGCATATGCCAACGGCCACGTCTACATTGCATTGGCTTTGCCAACGCGGCATTGCCAAAAGCCAACCGCGGCATAGTGTGGACACGGCTCAACACTGTTTCAAATGCCTCGTGACCCGACGTCCTAAGACAGGCGCTCACGTGGTCTCGACAATGGTGCTCTTTCTTTGTCCGTCTGCCCATTCGTATGCATGGATAAGTATGCATAAGTCCGACAAAATTTATAGGAGTAAATTAACTCGCAATACTTCCTTCAGAACAGGTTCCTCCTCCAATGTGAGTCCAGCCCAAAGGTTAAGGCAGTCTAGTTTAAATCTGAGGGTGTAATACAATTTTTTACTAGTGTTATTTTTTAAATGGCTGATTCTTGAAATGTTTAAGCGTAAGTATTTTAAAAACAATACATACAGTAATTACATTTTAGTTAATCAATGTATCTACAAATCCATCAGTACCAAGTTTAAGGAACCCTGTTATTAAATAAGAGAGATCATTTTGTTTTTAAAAATCGGAGTGCTGAACGGTATCAACTCTCATTACGTGACAGCAGTGCTACTGAGCCAAACAATCAGCTGTTTTAATTTAAAACTACTATAATCAGCTGATTATGTTGGACTGTGGTCATAATAATATCTTTGTAGATTTCTTTTGGTTAAAAAAATAATAAAATAACAATGTGTATACAAATTTATTTATATGTAATTATTAATAAATTAAACTTAAATTATTTTCATTTAAAACGAGTTCAAAATCGAACTTGGAAATAGTGGGCTAAACTCTAATGACACGGTTAAAGCATGTGCAATCAAACGAGCGCAGCAATGGGAATATTGAACATCGCTTGTTAAAAACAGTACCGGAATTTTTCAGCAGTGGGATTTGTAGATTTATTTCAAAATGAATTATGCTTTAGTCTATTTTAATCTAAAAACCTATGTTTTAAGTCTCTTAGAAATCCTAAGTAAATAAAGTTTGGTTATAAGAAGGTCGTTCCACAGATTGCGTTTAAACATGGTTGCGGTTGTTTGATTATTTGACTTTAAACATTTGCAATAAACACAATTTGTAAACCATAATATCTTTTTTAACTTTGCTCTTATCTATTTAAAACACTTTGTGTATATATATATATATATATATTATATATATATATATATATATATATATATATATATACACACATTAAACTGTATAAATAGCAATAGCCTTATTTAATTTCAATAAACATTGAATCACAAAAAGTACTTGCTCCGCCGGGAGAATGTGCTACCATTACACCACAGAGCGCTTACTTTTTCCGATTCAATTATTTTGTATTTGGCCGTATCTGTCACATATGCGTTTAAATAAGCAAACTAACATATGATCGGAAGACCAATTTTATTCTACGAGGCTTTTCTGGTGTACGTCATATAAGTTAAACAAGACCATGCAAAACGGATTTCGTTTTCAATATGCAGACAAGAAGACAGCGTAAGATACGAGCCATGGAAGTCTACACCGAGGCTAAGTATCAGCGTCCAATCCAATTTTGCCTCAGAAAATATGATCAAAACATTTAAAAACAAACTTTTTTAATTCCAGTTTTAAACAAAGGGTGAGTTAAATACATACAAAGAGAGAGACTTTATTTTTCAATTAGCAAAATTGAAAATGGTGTCATACAATGGTGTAGTTTAATACAGTGATGTAATATTAGGAAGTTGATATGGCCAGACCATATTCTCTGCTATATTGTTAAATGCTCTTTGGAGAAGCCAAGCTTGAAGTAGTGCAACAAAATTTTATTTCTCCTGCCCCAGAACTGCCTGGAGACAAAATGTTATTACATTTTTATTTGTAACCCACCTCATTTATTTTAGTTCTGTTAACACCGTTGTTCAATTCCAATTTTTGGTTATGCCACTATCTAGTATTTAAGCACTCAATATTTGAAATCGTGTAGTGCCTTGTATAAATTAACTAATATAAAAATAAGACACAGGACACTTAACTGTGAGGCAATAATTTCTTCCCTCGCCATCAATCGAACAAAAATACAATGTCGCTCCTCAAAAACACAAACTGGCCTTAGGACCTTTAAGCAAGAAGTGTTTTACCGAGAGACAGTGTTGCAAATCATTTGTGGTCACTCCACCGCAGAGAAGCCTCTTCTATTTTCAAGCAGACCTTGAAAAGGTTGTGACTTGTAACTTGCCACTGTATACTGCCCTTTTGCCGGGCTTAGACAACGTGGAAATCTGCATGCTTGTAACAAGTTGCTTTAACATGTAACTTGTAAAAAGCTTCGTCTAAATTCCCTTGTTATCGTTACAGAAAACATGACGGGATTCATGTAGGGATTAATAGGAAGTACCGAGGAGTAGTCCGATGTCCATTCATAGGAAAATATATGCCTTCTGTCATGAAGTATATCGTCTTTGTTTATACCGGACAATACTATTACTGATGTACAAATAGTTATGGAAACTGATGTTATCACAATGTTTCACAGTTTTATGCATGAGATTCATCGATCAATACACATCTTTCGTTCTAAGTTATTATAGCTATATTTATTCATCATTATGAATTATAGGTCCCTAGATTTAGACAGGTGGTTTTGTATAGTGTGAAAAATCTGTTAAAGATAAAAGGGATTTAAACCTCAACGCCTCTTCCAGCCCAGCTGGTAATTTTAACTCAACGATACCCAAGTGTCGAACTCAAATTGTCTGCTACGAAAAAAATATTGTCAATGACAACTTTGGTTTAGTTTTCTTTTAAGTAAAGGGCAATACGTAAAGATTAAACGAAATAGTAGTTTTTCTAAATACCTCATCGAAAAATAATGAGTTTATCTAGAGGTATTTGTTTGTTTAAGAGTATAAAAAGTATAACAAAAAGTAATCAGCAAATAATAAGAAATGCTTCTCACGGACCGTAAGTAACTAAGGTTAATTGTTAGATTAAAACCCTAGGCTATATTGGTCTCAATTAACTGCAACTAATCCTAGGAAAAGTTATTTATATATTATTATGATTTTTATAAAGATAATATGATTACTTTTCAGGCCAATATGTTCATTTTTGGCTGGTATATAATCTTAAAACATTTGGGCCTAGGCCTATATCGGTGATAGCAATTTGGAAAATTGTTAGATGGGCCAAGGCAACTGATATAGAAGATACTGCTGAACTGCTAGGTATGAGACAAAATCTGGTCTAGCATTAATGGATAACTGGGGTAGGGTACGATAAGCGGACCCGGTTTTTTTTATATCGAAGAATGTAATCATCGATACCTGATATTTCCATCTCAAATCCTACACAATCAATCTATATAAAAGTATCTATAGTCCTCAATAACAATCATATGTTTTAAA
The DNA here is from genome assembly GCF_021130785.1 of Homalodisca vitripennis. Lineage (NCBI taxonomy): Eukaryota > Metazoa > Arthropoda > Insecta > Hemiptera > Cicadellidae > Homalodisca > Homalodisca vitripennis. The sequence continues at coordinate 31,131,222 of NC_060210.1, read as the reverse complement.
TTAAAATATGAATTTAATATTTACAGTGATCAAACAAATTATTGTAACCAAAATTAGGAAAACTGAAGACGACCATATTTGCTCCTCTCACAGTTACAGTTGTTTCTTTCCCACAAATTTCACATAATGGGTTTTTCGGTACGAGTCCAACATGTCATTGAAGTCACAAAAAACATGTCTTATCATCTTTCGAAGCAATGTCGTTTAGTTTTCTAAAATTGACTGGCATTTTTAATGATAAAATGTTACTTATAAATAATTGAAATATTACATTATGAGTATTATTTGAAAGTGTTTACAGCTGTTGATGTAGATTATTTAAGTTAATAGTTCAAAATAATTAATCAGTATCGATGGTTATGATTAAGTAAGTAATATCGTTTGCTAATTTCGATATAAAAAACCGGGTCCGCTTATCGTACCCTACCCAAGCACTGAAGCAGTCATGCAGTAGCCTACTATGTAGCAAGGCTGCAGTATAATAAGCGGTCACCACAATCAACTATTGATTATAAATCTAAACTATTGAGTATAAAAACTAGACATTCATAATTAATAATTGCCAGCTGTTTTTATTTTACAGAAAAACAATATTGTTTGATACAATCTTAAAAGCCTATAACGTAACTTGTTGGGCACTATTGTTTCAAATTAATTAAAACAAGTGTATATTTGAGTATTGGCCGCTAGAGACGGAAATACTGTTGTCAATAACCTATTACCAAAATAACATAGTCATGTATTACGTTCCTGTAACCTGTTACCAGCCGATCCACTCTAAATATTAGCATCATGCTGTTACTGAACTGATGTTATCGAGTTGCAAGTGAATTGAGACTAAATCTACATGTGTTGGTCTATTTACACACAGTATACAAAAGTTCCACAAAGTGATATTTAGAATCATAAGACTGATACAATTATAAACTGTTTATTAACATTTGCACTATACAATACAATTATTGGTCACTTTGGTATTATCCGGACCGGAGGCCTCTATAGTTTTCTCAATTTTTCTCATCAGTGACCTAAAAAACTACATTATTAAGAAGGATAGACTTTATTTGACTTATTTTGAAAATTACATATCGTTATGATTATCAGTTCTTGTTTTCTGCCTCCCGAATGGAAGCAATGTAGGCGAGAAGGCTTCTCATACCCTCTATCTAATACTTGTTAGATAGGCTATAAATACGAACATATTACAAATATAAAAGAGAGAGCTCACGTGATCTGATCTGAACTAGAATGTAGGTACTATCGTGAGAGATGTTTTTCTTTTTTTAGCAGGTGTGGGGCCACAGAAACTCACACTGATGGCCAGGGACATTTCCGACCGGTACCTCTATCTAATACTTGTTAGATAGGCTATAGATACGAACATATTACAAATATAAAAGAGAGAGCTCACGTGATCTGAACTAGAATGTAGGTACTATCTTGAGAAATGTTTTTCTTTTTTTACCAGGTGCGGGGCCACAGAAACTCACACTGATGGCCAGGGACATTACCGGTACTTTCCCGATATCAGATCACGTGCCACATTGTATACCACGATCTTACATCGGAGAAGTTGGAAAATCTGGAACGTGGTCTAAGGTCGGGAATGTGCCGATTGGATATCCCCCTGGCCATCTGTATGGGCTTCAGTGACCCCTTCGGCGAATACAGAAAAACATCTCTTGAAATAGTACCTAAATTCAAGCTCTGATCACGTAAGCAATTGTAAAATTTAACTTGAACTCTAGTACTGCTAATAACATATTTATTATTTCCTAATCTAAACCTACTTATAACTTGTAATAACAATAGGTAGATAGAGACTGGAGGTAGAAAACAAGAACTGATCATCATAATGACCGGCGTATAATTTTTCACAGTAGCCTGAGTATTCTAGTTCAGTAGTTATTTTAATTCAGAAATATGTACTATATAGCTTAATTTTTGTTATTAAACTTCTGCTGCAAATGAAATATAGTTTTATAAAAAGGGATGAGATTGATGATATTTGCCGTTTTAGATGGAACTATCGAAGAAGTGGCATCGAAAGGGTTCCTCCAAACATGAAACTCGCTGGTGATATGTTAATGGGCTTTGCAGTGTGGTGGATTCTTTGGCACGTTTGGCATGAACCAGGACACATTGTGGTAAGTAGACTCTTCCAACAGTAACTTTAAAATTAGAAATTTTAGCCAACGATATTCTATTTTCCTTTGTTTTATCATAATTTAGCTCCGAAGATGTATTCTGTATAAATTACATTGTATCTTGTTGAGTTTAGCGTATAATACTATAAATAGCATTAAAGAAAGTTTTTAACAGAACAGTTTGTACCAAGGATCCTAATAATGATACATGTAAATTTGTTTGATACCCAGGGAGAATGCACTTATTCTATTGTTACACCATAGACCTATGGTGAGAAGGGAAAGGGATCGTAGTCAGGGTATAGAATAACTCTTCTTAACATCAACCGAAATTTATTAACTGTACACACCTTCTGGATACCGTCAGCTCTACCGATCCTGAATCATCACATGCTAACTATCTACCTAAATACCTAAACTAGGGGTCGGCCAGAAAAGAATGCTTCTAGACCCAAACAGTGGCAGGTATTTCTGACCTGGCACGGTGCGGTGATGCTGTCTCTGCGTAAAGTCTTCACACACACTGTCTGTCCTCTCTCTCTCTCACTGTAGGCTCTGGTCAACCCTCTCACAGACGGCAGGAATAGACCCAAACTTTACACTATAATTGGCTAATACGTCACATAAGAATCAAGTTTAGTAATCTAGTTACATTTAACTATGTATCAGTCCTCACAAAATGATAGTAGTAAATAGATTTTTAAAGAATTTTATACAGCTATTAAAATATTGGATGAACAACATAATAAATAACCCATAAAAACAAAGTGTGTACTATAGAATGAAGTAAAAATTGAAATGCTGGCTAAATTTAATAATTTTTTAAAGAAAACAGTTTTAGGTCATCTTTATGGTTGTTATGGCACTTGAAAATATGGAGTTATACTTGTTTCCATTTATAACCTATGATTTAAATTTAAGTTCAATTAAAAGTTTGAAAATTAATTTATTTTAGTTATGTTGATTGTTTGTAACAGATTGAATACTGAGACGTTAAATGATAAAACATAAAATTCTAGACCAGAAATAAATTCCAATTTTTCAAAATTATTTTTATTAGAATGTTCAAAAATATAAAAATGCACATTCTGACACAATTTGCTGAACTGCCAAGAATTGGCTTTCAGCAAAGTAAGAAATATATTATTGAGGATTGACCTAAGTTAGTGTTATTTCACTTCTATCTCCAGATGTTTGGTACCACATTGATATTACTCAGTATTGGTTCCTATATTACACAAGTATATATACAGGGTGAATAACAAGTATGGATATCCTATATTAACTTTTTAATGACCGCACCTAGAAAAACCGAACTCACTATACCTCTGTAGGGTACAAAACTGCGCTTTTCAATTAGTATAACAACATTTACTGTAGTAATAAAATATTTTGGCACCAACTTAAAATTTTTAAATGTAAACCCCCGTCAATTTACACATTGTTTAAAGGTCTTAATGAAGGAAAATTAGTATTTATGGTTTTATATTGTATTTTCTTAGTCTAGTTCTCTCAAGGCAGATTTCGTTATGATAAGATGTCACTTGCTCTAGTGTACTATTAATTAGTTTCATCAGAAAAATAATTGTAATAATATTGTTAATATGGGTGGTTAGTGTCATGAATCTTGTTGACATATTAATAAAAAATATTTCACTATGTTTCTTAAATGATTTACAATCCAGTAATTATATAAACAGGAAAAAAATTCACCCATATGACAGCAAACAGTTTGTCATTTATATTCAAGGTAACAAACAGGTCTGATAAGCTTTATAAAAAAATCCTTTAAATCACTATTTAGACTTCTATAAATTGCTGCTAGATCAAATTTTAATGTATTTACTTTAGATTTCACCTCACAAAATTTGTATAATTTATAAGGCTGACCACCCAGAGGTGAGAAGAGCTAAGAGAAACTTGTGGAGAGAATTCTGTCAGAGTATTGATAAGGCTCCTGACTGCGCAAAACTCCAAAAAGTCCTAGCTCGAAGCCCCACAAATGCGGTGGGTACTATAGTTAGGAAAGATGGGACTCACACCAAGGATCCTGAGGAGACTCTTCAGTGTTTACTGAATACACACTTCCCAGGATCGTTTCAAACCAGTGAAACAGTTGTTAGTGAATGGCGGCGAGAACCTAGAGATAGCTCGTCTAAGGTGGACTGGAACTGTGCAAAGACTGTTATCAACTACTTAGGGATAAAACGGGCCTTGGAGTCTTTTAAGCCGTTCAAATCACCAGGTACCGATGGCATTTTTCCCGCTTTACTGCAGGAGAGTGGGGACTTGGTGATACCTCTGCTCCTACGACTGTTTCGAACTAGTCTAGTGACAGGAGTCATACCCTCATCTTGGAGGACCTCTAGGGTTATATTTATCCCGAAGCCAGGCAAACCCTCCTATGAGGTTGCAAAGGCTTATAGACCAATAAGCCTAACATCCTTCTTCGTCAAGACCATGGAGAAGGTTCTGAATAGGCATTTAAGGGACACAGTCCTCATCAATCGTCCCTTACATCCAAATCAACATGCCTATCAGAAAGGTAAATCTTGTGAAACAGCCCTACACTGTCTGGTTGGCAACATTGAGCAAGCTATTGAACAAAAGGAAATAGCTTTAGCAGTGTTCCTGGACATAGAAGGAGCTTTTGATAATACGAGTACTCACTCTATAGTGTCTAAGCTTACATCCAGGGGTACGGAGAAAACTGTTGTTAGGTAGATAAGTAACATGCTTAAGAGCAGAAGAGCACAGGCATCTCTGTGCGGAGTCACAAGAGAGGTAAAAACGCAGCGAGGATGTCCACAAGGAGGTGTATTATCACCAAGCCTGTGGAACATAGTTGTGGATGACTTACTCTGGACTCTGAATGAACAGGGTATGTATGCTCAAGGCTATGCAGATGATGTTGTCATACTCATAAGAGGTAAGCATATGGTTACGTGTCTGGAAATGATGCAGAGAGCACTGGCCATTGTGGAGCGATGGTGTGACGAAGAAGGACTTGCAGTAAATCCTTCGAAGACCGTCATGATACCATTTACAAGAAGTAGGAAACTGGAAATCACACAGCCAGTCCTATGTGGGGGCCAGATACAGTTAAGCAGGGAGTTCAAATATCTAGGTGTCAAACTGGATGATAAACTCACCTGGAATTGTCATCTGGAATACATAATCAGACGATCTCAGACTACATTGATGATGGTGAGACGTGCGGTAGGATGCACATGGGGGCTTAGACCCGACATGTCACACTGGCTGTACACCAGAGTCATTAGGCCAATGATGGTGTATGGCTCAGTGGTATGGTGGCCAAAAGTCCAACAGGTGAATGCCGCAAAAAACCTGTCAAAGGTACAGCGGTTGGCATGCTTGGGGACAACGGGTGCCATGAGAGGAACACCAACCGCTGCTATGGAAGTAGTGCTAAACCTCCCACCCCTAGACATATTCGTCATAGGAGAGGCTAGGATGGCTGCCTACAGACTGAAGTGCAATGGGAACTGGCATCATCACCATGCTAGTAAGCACTCCAAGATCGTTGACATTCTCAAACTGGATATTCTAGAAATGAGGTCTGACAGAATGGCAAAGGTTACGGACTGGGAAAAACCATTTCAAGTCAACATTGTTGAAAGGATGGAATGGTCAAAAGGTGAGCCTGACTTCATGAAGAAGGCTCTAACCTGGTACACGGACGGGTCAAAGACTCTGAAGGGTACTGGGGCAGGGGTCTGGGGAGCCAGACCGAGGGTTAACTTAAGCTTTAGCCTAGGTAAACTGGCAACTGTCTTTCAGGCTGAAGTTACAGCCCTTGCAGAATGTGCAAGAGTTAATGTGGAAGGAAAGGGGCTACAAAGGCAAAAACATCTACATTAACTCGGACAACAGGGCTGCTCTGCAGGCCTTGGCCAACCATGACTGTAATTCGAAGACAGTCTGGGAATGCCATAAGGTCTTGAAATTGCTGGCGAAAACCAATAAAGTTATTCTAACTTGGGTGCCTGGACATAGAGGAATCACAGGAAATGAAGGGGCAGACAGTTGCGCTAACTTGGGAGCCAACTGTCTTCTTACCGGTCCTGAACCAATGTGTGGGGTCTCATATAACTTAGCACGTAGATCAGTTACCAAGTGGATGGCTAACAAACATTTACAACGTTAGAGAAATACTGAGGGGAATGTACAAGCAAAGCGGATGCTCAAGGGACCATCAAGGAACATTGCAGCAGATGCCTTTAGAATGAGTAGAACGGAGATCAGAAAGGTGACTGGTTTTATTACAGGTCATTGGATATTCCGAAGTCACCTGAACAGAATAGGTATTCCAGTTCAGGAAACACTGTGCAGGAAATGTGGCGAGGCTGACGAAACAGCCAAGCACGTCATATTTGAATGTCCGGCATTACAGAGCAAACGCTCAAGATCCCTAGGTGTTCTTATGCATACGGAAGAGGGGTTGGAACAGGAAAGCATTGTTCAGAAGATCTCATGGTTTTGTAAAGGCCTGGGATTTGATACAGCTTAAACCTGGGAGAGGGTGCACAATAAGCCGGATGGCTGAGAGGCAACTACCAGGCCTAGGAAACCTGGCCCTCTGTTAAAAACCTCTTTATACTTTTTCATCATTCCATCGTATCTTCACCATATACATCTTTAACATGGCAATGAATCTCAACACTCCTTCTATTTAATAATTGAATTATTATAACATTAATCTCACATTCAGCGGTATCAGTAATTGTCTTCAACATTTTGAATGTGAGTGCACAGCAAACTGAAAACACAACATAGAGGAACGAAAATGGCACTAGTTGAGGGCCAGTGAAGAAGGAAGACTAGTGCACATGCGTGGTGCTGTGATGGTACAATGACAGTACCGGTACTTATTTTCTGAATATGCATTGTAATTATTCAACTGACACTTTAACTAATGTAAAAAAAGAAAGAATTATCCATGTAAACTTTTTTGAACCAACTTGTCATTTAGCTTCAAATTAGCTCCTCCTCCTCACAAGTGACACCATGTCAAAGTATATCAGTACCTGAAGAATATGCATGCTTCATTGCTTTGTTCTAGAATAGTGTTCTACAACTTCAATACTTTGTAGTAAATTAGGACTGATCTAGATATGTTTTCTTAGGGAGAATTCGAGTATCCAGACCCTTCAAAATGGACCGATGCCGAGCTTGGAATTCCTCCTGATGATGAAGATTAAGCAGAGTTAAGATTTAGTACTTGATTTGTAATTTTAAATTATGAAATAGTTCATGAAAGAAATAAAGTCATCTGTTGTTTTTTTTTTTGTTATTATATTTGTTTTATATCAAAAGTTATATCAATACAAGTTTACTAGAAAACTCATTTTCAAATAATTGGAAACATTTGTTTTAATAATAAAATTTGTAAAGTTTATTTACTTGCCCACATGAAGCCCCTCCATTAAATGTGATTTGTGTTAGCATATTTATTTAATTATTACTTATAAATGACAAGTATATAGATAAGTCATGTTAATCAGAAATCAGAAAATTTATTTGTCATTTAACACAAGAAACAGTGCAATAGACATCGTCACAGCCTAAGTTATGATTAATACCTTTTCGTATAAAATACAATGACTAGACTACTTTAAACACACAACATGTAGCAATAAAACTTTAAGAGACACATAACATATAGACTTAAAAAATAACATCAATGTCAGGCATATTAAAAAGTTCTTGTACATGATAAAATGGGTTTTCTTTTAACCAGGCATATAACACTCTTTTAAATCTACTTATAGGCACAGATCGGGCACTAGAAGGTAATCTATTAAAAAATTTGATGCTTATAACTTTATGTGAGGCTTGAGTTTTTGCTAACCTAACATATGGTAAATCTAACAGTGCATTAAATCTAGTATGGTAATGATGAAATTCATTCCTCGTGTAATAGTCCTGCAAGTTATTCTTAACATTACATAAACAAACGAATATATACAGATTTATCACAGTAAGAATACCTTCTTGAACAAAAAGAGGTTTGCAATGTGCCCTATAAGGAGAGTTTGTTAAAATTCTTAAAGCTTTCTTTTGTAGAATTAAGATTCTCTGTACATCACTGCAGTTTCCCCAAAGAATAATACCATAAGAAATTATACTATTAAAAAAAGCATAGTATGCATAAATTACATATTGTTTTGGGACAAGCTTTCTAATTTGTCTTAGTAAATAAATTACTCTGGAGAGCTTGACAGAAACATTATTTACATGGGCATTCCAAGCTAATTTAGAATCTAAGGTTATACCTAATAATTTGACACTATCATTAATCTTAAAGCCTAAGTCAGTTTCACGATTACATAAACTAAAAATTATAGATTGAGTCTTAGACTGGTTTAGCATAAGACCGTTAGACTGAAACCAAATGGAACTTTCAGTAATATAATTATCCATTATACCAGATAGCATCTCTAGCTTGTTTCTACAGAAAAAAGTTGAGTCATCGGCAAATACAACAGAATTACAATTAACATTTACAGGCAAATCATTTATATGTACAAGAAACAAAAAAGGGCCCAAGACCGATCCCTGTGGTACTCCGCAATTTATATCTACTATTTCAGACAGTTTGCTGCCAATACAAACTCTCTGAGTGCGACTGCTTAAAAAAGACTGAAAAAGATTTAGCTCCACACCACTTATGCCGTAATAATGTAATTTTTTGAGAAGAGTCTCGTGTGGAACACAGTCAAACGCCTTTGTGAGATTGCACAAGGTTGCTAAAGTGCTACAGTGAGTTTCAAAACCCTCCAATACAGATACCACAAGACCCTCCACTGCATCCACAGTTGACCTACCTTCTCGAAAACCAAATTGAGAATTTGAAAAAAGAGAGTGCAACTCAAAAAAATCACTCACCTGGTGCTTCATCACTGTTTCTAACATTTTTGAAAAAATTGGCACAACAGAAATCGGTCTGTAGCTACTAGGAGATGACCTTTCACCCTTCTTAAATATAGGGACCACCTTAGAAACTTTTAGAGCTTGAGGAAAAAACACCTTTAACCAGACAATCGTTGACACAAGTTGTTAGGGGCTCCACAACACACGGTAAAACTTTCTTTAACAGGCCACCACTGATATCATAGATATCTTTACACTGCTCTTTTTTATGCTATTAATGAGAGATAAGACATTTTCACTTGACACAAGCTTCCATTTATAGATGACATCAGGCAGAGGGTGGTTTGAGAGAAGATCCAAGGACGCATCAACTGAGGACTCAATCTCATCTTGTATTGCAGCTACAGCATCGATGAAATAGTTGTTGAACTCATCTGGTGATATATCATGCTGAGCAGATGGTGATGAAGTGCCCCTTGCTGCATTCACAACCTTCCAAGCAGCTTTGCATTTATTGGAAGAAGCATTTATATAGCTAGCATTGGCCTCCAGCTTTGCCTTTTTAATCTCCCTTTTATATATATTTTTTGCTTCGGTATATAGTCTCTTTGTTTCATCCCTGAATAGACCATACCTACAAGACCACAAGTAATTCACATGTAAATTGAGTACATCTTCTTTAAGTTTTTGATGAAGCTGTGAAAACCATGTAACATGCTTACGTCTTGATGTTTGTTGAGCCCTCTTTTCTATATAAGTCCTAAAAGGAAAGCATTTATCCATACCTTCCAGGAAATATGAAATAAAAGTATCAAACAGGCAATCATCAGAGGAGTTGGCAAACACAGTATTCCAGTCAATATCAGCAAGAAACTGATTAAATTCAATAATGTTTCTTTCAGCAAAACAGCGTTTAAACAGTACGTCGGTTTTTGTACCTTCTGAAAATCATGATAGCCATGTTGAATCTTCATAATACTCATGTTGATATTTGTAGTCCATTTCAACATATATTAGACTAAATTATATTAAAAATTTGCTGTAGAATGTATTTCCATTTCCCTTGTATTTTTAGATTTAAAACCAGTATCAGCTTACACTATGAGAAACCTTGATTAGACAAGAGTGCCTAAACTCTTTAGAAATGTTATCTTTTAATTTCTGTTGAAGATATCTCCATCATCTTAATATATTTCTTGATAAATAATAAACTTATTTTCAGTCTTGTATACCAGTTTGCATTGTTGGTTAATACCTATTACTATTTTTTACAGGATACTTTTTGTTTCTTAATCAGTAGTAATACAAATTAGTATATATTCATGACTTTAAGACCCATTATGACCCATTATTCAGCACCCCCTTTAGGAACTTACACCTCAATGCTATTTAGTAACATCCACACTTAAATAGCATTCATTTAAAGTTCTTCCCCCCTCCAAATTTTTTAAAATCATTGGAATTCACACAAAAAACCAAATTTTTTCTTGTTAAACTCTTCAGTAATCACAAGTATAAGCCCAATACTCATGTTGTAGCTATGTAGTCTTCAGCTGTGAGATGTGAAGTGATGGTCATATATGATACAGTAAATTAAAGCAATGAAAGATCACACAATTTAATTTTTTTCATGTCCAACAGCTTTAGCCTATTAAGGGTCTATAATACAGGAGTCCAACACACTAATCACTGAACCAACCTAGCTGACAAAATACTGGTTGAGCTTATTTTCTTAATACATTGGTATTACACATCATATCAAAAATAATGATTTACATTCTTAAAAATTTAGGTAAAGCCTATTGTTGACATAAAGCTTTGTGCAAGAAACCATTGCTTTCTACAATAATTTGATCAACAAAAAGGGTGGTTGGTTCATTATCTTTAGCCTTTTAGGAAACTGCAATTGTGCTTCAAAGAATTGTCCATACTCATGTTTGCTTAGGCTAGCACCTGTTCAAAATTTACATTCAGTAATTTCTGAGAACTCAACATTTTGATTTGTTTTCATTTACATAGGTTTTACATTTCCTATAAATCATCTATCTTAACATAATAAAATCATTATTACAAATATTTACAATTTTCAATCACTCATTCAATATGTATTCACTAGACTCATCTGTCTGATGAATCAAACCAGTATTGCAATAACAATTTTGATGTCTTCATCAAGAAGTCAAAAGAACGCACAATGCGTTACATCCTATTTACTATCTGTTACATTATAGAATTATATAACAGATAATATTACATTTTGTGAACTACTACTAATATTCCATTAAACATACATTTTGGTAAATAAGTACAGGGCAGATTGGACGTGTTTATTAGTTGATATTAAATCCTGTTCATTAGGGTGTGTCTTCATCCCGTCTTGTAAGAAGTATTAAGGGCTGAGTAGTTAAATATATGTGGTAAATGATTCTTGCTTCTATTTTTACAGCAAATTTTCTCAACATTAGTATGAAAGAGATATAGAACTAAAACTGAAATGAAAAAGAAAATTCTCTTTTATGTACCATGGGCCTAACCTCATAGTATGTTTTGGATTGATCTGTTTGAGCTTTGCTTTGGTGATGGCTGCACAAAGGATGTATGTTGGCTTTCAACACTACAGTGTGCCACAGTGAATAAGAGGTTCTCCCTTTGGCTTTCACTATCACTGGTTTGATGGTTGACAAATTTTAAACTTGAGTTGATCAAGAATTAAATTTTTCTGGCTCTGGATGCCATTCATTATTTATAGTGGTGGAGAATTACAATTTAATAGTAGCTTAGCTTGATTCTACTTTTCTCTGAATCAGATCAAAGTAATCTTCAGTTTGATAATATTCAAATGTATTGTCTCCTCACATAAACATGAAACTTAAAGAAGAAAGTGGCATTTGGATGTCCAGTGTAGTCATTTGCAACTTGTGTATAAATCTTAAAGCTACTACAAAACAAATGCTGTCATTACAAGTTTCATTATCCTTTATACAAGATGGTGGTGGCAGCTTTATCCAACACTGGCACAAAGTACTTGTGACTTGTTTGACACTGATTAATAATGCTATACAGGGGTGCCCATCCCCCCCAAAGGCTATGGCGCATTCCCCCCCAAAAATGTACCATTCATGGGGTTGTATAAATTATACAGTATAATTATTGTCAAATTTTTTAAATAAAATGTATAAACAACACATATGCCACACAAAATAATAAATCAATGTACAGTACTATAACTAAAAGTCAAAATGGCTAGAGGTGTTTCAAAAAGGTAACTAACTTGATGAACTTAACCCTTGATTACCCTTGATGGCCTTTGTAAAGCAGCAGTTTTTTCCTGTTCTCACTTGAAATGCCAAATTTGTCTATGATCTCACTGTTTGGAATTGATTGTAAAATATCCTTTTCGGATGCCAAAACCAACATATCAGATAACCAGGTATCACCCATACTGCTTCTCAATCTACTTTTAACGATTTTAAGTTTGCTCATTGCTCTTTCAGCTGAGCAACTTGTTGCTGGCAGGACGAGAATTATCTGATACAATGATGTCAAATATGGAAACCCAGATATGTTCAATAAACAGCGATAGGGTCTTATAAAGCCCTTCTTGATCCATTGATCAAGATATCGTTGCTTTGCAATTGTACTTGTAGAATCCAATGTTTCATCAGAAGAATCTTGGGTTTCAACTTCAATTTCTTCATTGGTTAGTCTTGCATTTTTGTATTTATCATCTTTTGAAGAAAGGATATATCTGACAGGTCAATGTTTTGATAGCTGCCTTTGTATAACTGGCTGAAAACATCAAACTCCTCACAAAGTTTCTCGGTATCCAATCCATAGTAACCACACAGGTCACTGACAATGTCTGGGTTTAGGGTGTCGTCCCCAGTGTTTAGCAGCTTTTCGTGAGAAAAATGAGTCATTAGCTGCACAAAATTTAGTGACCTTTCAGGAAAACGATCATGTAGTTGTGTGATCACGGAATCAAGCACTTTAAATATGACTTCTGTCCTCAGTTTTGCCATAGGGTCTAATATTATTTCATCAATGGCAAGTTCGTCCATGAATCTTTTTCTCTTTCGGATTCGTTTGTTTGAAGTTTCCTGGAGATTGTGTTCTTGAGCAAAATGATTAATACTGCCCACCATTTTGTCCCAACCCTCGTCGGTTCTCATAGATTGGAGTTTAGAAACAGTTTCAGACCACTGTCGGAATCATTCCATAGTCAATAATTTTAGACTGTAAACAAACAGTCACTGGCGACAGAATTTTGAATAGTTCGGCAGCAATGATTATAACTGCAGCAGATTCATAATCAAATAGTGCTTTCAGAAGTCCTTTTGCTGATGTTCTTGAGTCCGTTTCAGATTGAGTGTTATCAGATATGTCTTCCAGGGATTTTTTAGGACATCATAGCAAGTTATAACGGTTTTTACGGCATCGTTTTTGCTTGACCACCTTGTCGTATTGATTCTTTTCAAACGCTTTTTTCTAGCCTGACATGGACCTTTTTCTAACTTCTCCACGCAAATATGATGTCTTTTATGTCCAGACATGAAATTGTACAGTTCTTGCAGAGTTGAGAACATGTCCCTTATTTGTGGGCACAATTCCATTGATTCTTTGACAACTAAGGCAAATCTATGCGAACAACACCAAATGTAGAATGCTTTAGGGCATTCCTTGAGGACAAATGATTTGACCCCACTAAATGGACCACGCATATTTCCCGCACCATCCATGCTCTGCCCAATCATACCATTCTTATCAAATCCAATTTCCTGTAGAGTTTTTAATAGCTCAATTAATAAGTTTTTGCCAGTTGTGTCTCCGCTAGTAAAAACGTTAACAAGCTGCTCTTCTGGCTTCACATTCTCTTTGATTTCTCTGAATGTATCTCTGTAATTGACATATCGAATTAGCACTGTTGTGCATTCCTTCTTGCTAACATCTTGTGTGGAGTCAAGAATTATAGAATACGTATTAGTTTTATTAACATGATCCACAATTCTTGAAACAACAATTCTATTCATGAGATTTATTAAATCATAACTGTTTCTGTAACTCAGAAAATTAGAACCAAGTTTAGTTTTATTTTCTTTTGACTTATCAAGCTTCTCCAAATAAACTCTTGCGTCTGGGTTATACTTAGCAAGCAATCGAAATAAATTTACTAGTTTTCCGATTAGAGACTCTTTATTTCGAAAAGCCAACATCTCCTCGGTCAGATACCGACAGCAGTCTATAACGACCGATAGAACCTCACGGTGATGACTGACTAATTTATCATTTAGCTCAGTCAAATCAGTATCAACTCTTCTTTTTTGGATATCCATTGCAATCTACCAATTTGAGAAGAAATATGGATTTTTCATTTTCCATGAAGTTCAATATCTCGATCTCCTCTATGATCCGTCCAACCCCTATAACCTGTGGTACCCCAAATTGTTCTTTCTGATGGCAAAGCAAATATCAAACAATGCAAACAAAATACAGCATCAGAATGTCTACTGTAAACAAGCCACTTCCTATCTTTGGTTGTTCCATTAGGTAAAAGACTTTTTTTAACTTTTGGGTTGAATTTTCTACCGGATGAGGAAGGAAAATCTATTATACTTAGGTCTTGCGCGATTCCAGCTTTAGTGCTTCGTTAATTAGTTCAGCAGAGAGTCTTTTGTTTGCATAAAATGCTGGATCTGTAGGATCGATTGTAGAGAATTGAAGTTCGGTCAAAGTAATGGGTTCAGGTATCTTCTCTGTGGGTATGTTGTCTTCTATATTTTCTAAAACTTCGTCTTCTTCTTCTGGTGTTGAAATTGGCAGGCTAGTTTCCATGGAGGACGTTGGAAGTTCAATTTCTTTATCGTGAACAAGTATTAGAGGCGTATATTTAGATCCATCTCCTCTTTGGTGACACTGCAGCTCAACTTCTTCGTCGTTGCGGTCTTGGACAGCTGATGTTCCAGAATGTGGATTGTCTTCTAGCCCAGGCAACACCAATCTAAATATAGAGAAATGCCTTCACTGTAAACTTTTATATCAATAATCTGCTAGTCAAAATTTAGTAAAATCTATAAACCCTTTTTTCAAATACAGATTAATTAGAACTGTTTTTGAGTTTATTATCAATAATATGCCACATTCTGCTACACTGAACAGGAGATAAACGAACACACATAAAGCCATATATTTTTAGAGAAACCTCTTTTGTCTCAGGGCACGTCAAAATGGTAATATCATACTAAAGTGGTAAAATATATTATTACAAAATGTTTTTTTTTTAAGATAGCAACTCCTTTCTACATACAAAGAGTGTTAATAGGGTTGTAGGGACAAAGCAAAAGCTGTAACAATAACAAGTAAAACGAACTTGATATTTTAATTACAAAAACTCTATAGACCAATAGGCTTATACATTATTAAACTAAATTGTATTTGAATTTTTATTTCATTAGATGCTTTTGCTTATAACGTATTGGACCAATACTACTTTAATATTTGGCTGATAGTATGTTTGTAAATGTAAAATGCTAATATTTACATATATTTAGCTTGTCACCATTTCAGGCAGGCCTCATCTCTTCAATATAGTATAATATTTACTTGCATTTTGAAGTTTCTTATCATTTGTTAGTCTTCTTTTATAAGCTTTGTCCTTTTCTATGGCCTTCAATGCCTCAATTAATTGTTACTTAGAAAGGTTTTAATGTTTTGAAAGCTTTAGGAGTGAGTCATTAATAGAGCATAGCCTATATGTGTTTACTCCCTGCTTATAAAATTGAACAAACTAAGATATGGACATTTTGTTACTGTAATATTGCGGTACCTTTCAATAGCCGATGATTGCGCAGAAGTTGATGGTTGAGGTTCGTCGTCCATAGTTAAAGTAGAACGTTCTCCACGTCCCATGTAGGGTATCCAAGGTCCATCACCTTCTTTCTCCTCTGTTATTTTATATTTTATATCAATATTGTTTTTGAACTTATAGAGGTGTTTCTTTTTACAGTGTTGTAGCCACTTGTCATGGTGATGCACCGTATTGCACATTAGTTCCAAACACTTATATTTGAATGCCTTTTTTAATTTACGAGGCGGAGGCATTATTTAATTCTATAAAACAAAAAGTTATAGTTAGCACAGAAATACAGTAGCTACTTAATACTAAACTCGTATAACAAAACGAAACAGAAACGCACACACGACATTCAAGTGGTCACTACGTTCGTAAAAGACACTAATTATTGTGTTGTGTTGAGGTTATGTTTACACACTACACACTACATTATTTGAAGACAATGCGTGACTGACTGAGCACTGGGCGGCGAAGGAATGAGGTGCGTGGACTTCCCCTTGACAACGACCTTGGCAAGGCGGAGGCGGGGGTCTGTTGGTCTAAAAATAGAACTACTGCATTCGCCTCGTTTGAATTGCAAAGTTTAATTTGCTTTTATTTTTTTGCCTCTCACGGCTTTAATTTGTTAAAACTACTGCAAACTTTTACATTTTTTTTAACTTTGTAAATAACGTATCCGATACCCGCTTTTTAAAGTTCCCCCCCAAAATTTTCATTCCGCCCCAATTTTTGTTTCAATGGCACAACTTGCGCCATTGCTCCCCCCCGTGGGCGGCCCTGATGCTATAAACCCAAGACAATTAGCAAGATGTCATTGATATTCAGGAAATACATGCGGTTTTTAGGCTGAAAGCTTTGCACACCGTGAAGTATTCCATGTGAGGAAATTGGATGAATTAAAAGGAGTCAGTATTATACGATATATTAGGTAACAATGTCTTTATATACTTTTGTTTTCATACTACTATCCTGTTGCTTGTTGCCTTCTATTTATGTTGTAGACAATGTCACAAACATTTTTTGATGTCTATAAGGATAATATTCATTGTTATACATTAGTAAATGAAGTTGGCTTATCCCAGGGGACAGCTGCTAACACTCTCTCCCCAAAGCATTGAGGATAAATAAATGGTTATAAACTGATGATGTGAAACAAAATTAGGCAGGACAACAGGGAATAATCAGTTGTTTACCACACTGAAATTGTACAAAACCTGTAGAAAAAATTTTAGAAGCACCTAGTGACCAATTGAGGAATCTATGTCCTGAATGCTATGTCTTGCCCCCTAGTTTTATTGTAGAACACTCATGTTAACCACCATAAAAATGTTGGTTAGTATGATGAAAGTAGGAAGGATCAAATGCGTCATATTTAGAGAAATGATAGGTGTGAATCCTGCTTGGACTGGAAATTATAACTATTCATCTTGCACGTGTCACTTCTGTCCATTACTCTGCTTTGTGGATCACTATGCAGATTTATAATCTTTGGAGCGTACACAAAGTAAGGTATAAAATGAGAATAACCTCCATGTTTATTAATAAATGAGGATCTAACTTTTCCACTTGTTTCATAAAGTAGAACCATTCATGCCAATTTAATTTTGTTTGTTATTTTCACCACATAATAATAATAAGACATTTTATTTATCCTTCAGCATGTTACATACATTGCAATAGATATTGTCATTCTCAGTTTTTATCCTTAGGTATACTCAAGGATTAGAAATTAGATATAATACAAGTACTAATATTCAGATGAAATGTTGTACAACTTTTACAACTTCTTACTACTTAATAGGCTACAACTTCATATCATATCTTTTATGGCTTTATAATATTCGTCTAATTTATAGAATGGATTTCTAGATAGCCAGTCATGTAACACTACTGAAAACTTTTTCTCTGCTAGATTTTGCCATGCAGCAGGTAGACTATTGTACATTTTTAAGCCTTGATACTTATGGTAATTCATGGTTCTAGTTAACCTATACCTTGGTAATTCAAGCTTATTACTATTTCTGGTGTTATGGTAATGCGTCATGTTTCTTAAAAGGTATTTGTTAAAATCTTTCTTAACTAAAAGTAAAACGTCAAATATATACAAATTTACAATGGTTAAAATACTGGTTTTTACAAAAAGTGGTCTACAATGAGTTAATGGCTTAGAGCCAGTTAATATTCTTACTGCTTTTTTCTGCAGGATTAAAATCTTCTCTATGCCTACCCCATTCCCCCATACCACTAAACCATACCTTATAATACTCTCAAAAAATGAGTAGTAGGCCATTTGTACATAACTGGTAGTTACATGATTCCTTAAATTAGCAAGTAAAAATATTATTCTAGACAATTTTTTACAAACACTATCAATGTGACATTTCCATGAAAGTTTAGAATCAATATTTATTCCTAACAAGGTAACTAGATTATTAACATCATGTTTTATATTTACAGATCTCAAAGAAACAAGTAACTTTTGAGTTTTATCTTTGTTTAATCGAAGGCCATTGATTTCAAACCAAGAGGTTGCCTCCAACAAAGTGCCCTCAGACAACAAATCAAACTGTTCCATATTTCTATGTACAATAAGGAAAGAGGTATCATCAGCATAAATTGTGGTAAAGTTTAACAGATTGAAACATAAGTCATTTATTAAAATTAAGAATAGTAATGGCCCCAAAACTGACCCTTGAGGGACTCCAATATTTATTTCAACAATCTTGGATCTCTTTCCTCCTATCTCAACTAATTGTTTACGATCTTTGAGATAAGATTCCAAGACAGCTAGGTTTGCACCATGAAAACCATAAAATTGCAATTTTGCCAACAATACATCATGCTGCACAGTATCAAAGGCTTTGCTAAGATCACATAAAGTGACCTGAGCTGCACAACCGCCTTCTAAAGTTAATAAAATTTGTTCCACAAGAGTATCTATGGCCTGTACAGTTGATCTTCCAGTGCGGTAGCCAAATTGACTGTCACTAAATAGATTATGGGATTCAAAATAGTGACAGATCTGAATCTTGAGCACTTTCTCATAAATTTTAGCCTACACTGGTATACATGAGATCGGACGATAACTACTTGGTTTGATAGGATCCCCTTTTTTGAAAATGGGCATCACTCTACTTAACTTTAAAAAATCAGGAAATGTCCCTTCTATAATATTACGATTTATACAATATGTTAGAGGCTCCAATATTTCCAAAACAACTTCTTTTAAAAGATCACTGGACATACTATAAACATCTCTCGTTGCTGAACTTTTAAGAGATATAATTATATTATACACCTCATTCAAAGACACTGTACAAAAAGCAAAATTAAAAAATAACTTCATTGTAGTGCATGATCCAAGACACCTCACTGCTGAACTGGGAGAAGCATTCATTTTAGAACTGATTTCTTCCACTGAGGTTTTACAAAAACTGTTGAACTCATCTGGTTGGATATTTGGTTTCGTATTGGTTGAAGAAGTCTTCCCTGCTGCTCTGTTGATGATGGTCCATGCAGTTTTACATTTGTTTGAAGAACTTTCAATTATTTCCTCATTTTTCGCCCTCTTGGCTTCCTTCAAAGCAGATCTATAATGGCCCCTCAAATTAATGGCCCCACAGACGTATTCGGGAGGGAAGAGGGGTTTGGGGATTGTAACATCCCCATTTATAAAAATATTCTAGATATATTTTGACTTGTGTTAAAGTGAAATCATAATTATAGTTGAACTACGCTTAAGTTGAGTTTAGTTTTTATTTGTTTGATATGTTATTTATAACAGCTGACCAGTACTAAACTTGTGGCTAGTATTTTGTTCGGAATGAAGAGTATATGTACAACCCCTAGAGATTGAATAATACAATAAAAGCTAGCCCCTTTTGCATATTTCCTGTGCTTATAGCGAGAGAGACTTAGAGTAATAGGAATGAACGTCTACCAATCATCACTTTGAATGGGTAATTTGTAATAATCTTAACATCATTCTTATCTCTGTTTTTCTTGATGGTAGTTGTGTATTAGTAACTTTTATCAATAATAAGTGCCAACAGTGTTATTAGCAACAACAAAAATAAAAGTACAACACTTTTATTTCATTCACTGTTATTGCTACAACAAAATTCGCTAACTATGGTAGACAATTCTACCAAAAAATCTAAGAATTAGATATAGGCAAAAATAGATGTTAATCAAAATGTGTGTTTATAGCTGACCTACCTATATAAATCAAATTAATGCTTAAGTACCAGAAATTACTTAATGATGCTATTAATTTATTTAACAACCTATTTTATTAAAAGTTCACAAAAAGTGCTTATACACAACCAAAGTAAGGAAATACAATGATCTCTTAAATATTATTTGACTGAGGTTTGTATTCTTTTTATATTTTACACAAGAGAAAATTACGTTTTTGTGCATATCAATTACATGAATAATTAGCAAGGTTATTTGACAAAGATAATCTTTGATTGTTGATCATTTCCTGGGTTACCCTCAAAGGGTTACGGTTGATGATTTAAAAATTGTTGCTTGTCGAAGACTGATATTGTTTTCTAAATTGAAGAGAATGCTCTGTTGAAATGCTTTCAACATCTGTTTTATTGAAAATGCTATTCCCATATTCTAGATACAATATTTTCTGAAAGTTTTAATTTATTTTATCAACAAACCTTTTACTTTTAATTTTTTATGTTCAGCATACTTGATATGAAGAAACTGTTAAATAAAAGGCATTCATTGTCGGACATGTGAGATTGGAGAGTTTATAAATTTGTTATGTGAATGATGGTATAAAATATGTTGTCAATACTTACCTCCTCTGTCAGATCTCAGGTTGATGTGTGTAATAGTTTGTCTTAAACTAGTTGTTACAGACTAAAAAGAATATCCAATACGGTATTAATCTTTTTTATAAGGAGTCACACAACATTAAAACCTCCCAAAGAATTGATGAATTTTTGGGAGATTTATATTTGTGTGGCCTGCATACATTCATTGTTAGGATTAATTTGTTTACTGATCGCTTACATGTGTTTGTGACGTACTCTGTATATGAAACCCCAAAATTAGATGACAAAAGTAACAAAATATCTTGCTTTGTAAATATTTAAACACTTTTGTGTCTGTCTATTTGCTGCATCTGTACTTGGACGTCAACCACTCTACTGTTAAAAAAACATGATTACTTATTTCATGGGTTATTATTAATTGTGTAGTTGTATATGCAGTAAATGTATGCTCTATCGGTTTAAATGCCAATGCCTTTTTATTGTGGATGTAATGGGTTTGAAATTGAAAAACAATTAAAATGTACAATACATATTATTTAAATAGTAAAAATACATTCCCATTCTCAAGTAAAAGACATTCAGGAAGCTTGTTTTTATAATCTATAAATTCAAGGTAAAAAATACAGGATGTGTCTTAAAATAGCAGTTTTCCAGAGCATCTATAAATCTATTTAAAATAACTTTGTTTTGTTATTCACATGTGTTATTGGGTGTTCTCTAACAATTTTGACTTAAGTTAAAACCGTTTTGTAGGGCATAAATAAGAATAATATGCTCTCAGGAGGTTGCTAAACTTGCAATATTTAGTACTATATAATTCAAACATATTCCGGGAGAGTGCTCTCAAGTCACAATTTGACTGGGAGGTATAGGAAATCCCCAGATTTTCCATTAGGTCATCCTTGATATGCGTATGATTTTGACTAAGCTTAAATTAGATATTGTTTCCTCATTTTTAATATTTCAAAATTATTCACTTAACGTTATGATAAGAAAACCAAATAGTTGTTAAATAAAAGGAATTATTATTTTATCTTTAAATATTTTTAAACGTTGTTTTAAATGAGTGATTGGTGTTTGTTTAGATTTACATATGTATGTTTCAATATCAGTGTGATGTTTTACTTTCTTAAAGGCAATTTCCCAATCTTATGTATGGATATTATGTGTAGATTGACTGTGTAATCTTGTGGTGTCAAAAGTTGATTGATCCCTAATTGAATGCCCAATGGCCAGGTAAGAGATCTGCAGTTTAATTTTAACTCTGAAGCACTCACATACCAATAACACTAACTTTTTACACTTTGATAGCTGACTATCTCAAGCCAACAAGAGAGGCTTCTATTTAACCTATTGAATCAATAATAAGTAAACTCATAATAGTTGACTGTTGGGATCATAATATAGTTACTCTACATGTTAAGTAGATCTTAAGTGAAAGTAAAACTAATAGTATCTGGGAGCTAATACCTTGTAAGCTTCTTACAGATAAGAAAAAAACCCAAATACTTTGATCCTTATCCATTAACAATTGAATAAATTATAACCAACATATCTAATTTTTCTAAACAATTTTACAGGATTTTAATATTGTTCAGTGCAGTTCACTAAGTAAGTGACTTCAACAGTATATTTCAGGTTTTTATGGCAATTTCTAAGAACTAAACAAAAGCTCTTCCAGTGTTCGGAGTTAGCGTTGTTCTTATGTGGATAGAATCAAGATTTGCCCATACGGCTGGCTCACAACATTACAGAGAGCAAGTAGCAAGAACGCAACAGTCTGTACTCTACCTCAGCTGATTGTGAGAATGTTTTCACTCTAAGATGGTGGCTCAGACCCTATCCACCACTGCAAAAGGCCAAAATGTCTGTTATTTTTTGAACATTTATCATAATAGATTGTCTCATTCAGACATCATGGGGAAAATGTGCTTTTATCTACTAGCACTTTGAGTGAAAAATCAATTCAGTTTATGCATATATTGGCTATATTTGTTGCATTTTTGTTTTGTTTTCAAATTTACAGTTAAACTCTGTATCAAGAATTGAAAACAAGACTTATGGTGACAACTGAATTGATCATACATGCACAAGTAAAGTGAGCCCAGTTACTGCTCTTAGACATCCCTCACCTAGTTGTTTTAAACCAAACAGTTTGTTGCTAATCATATTATACTTGTTTATAAAATTGAAAAATAAAGAGGATAATATAGAATTGATTTTAGCAAAAAACAAAATAAATTCAAGATGATAAGTTTGTAATACCAGCTTGTATTACAACGAATTAATTTAAGGACTTCAAGGATTTATTTCTAAGAAATGTCTATTTTGTGTCAAAGTCCCAGTAGTTTTGTTAAATGTTGTTAACTATTAGGTATTTTCACACTAGTCTATATGCCAACAGCTCAGTAACAGCAATAAAAGAGCTGCTTACACACCTGATAGCAAGAGCATGAGAAGTAAAGACGGTGAAGTGTCCTGGCAATAAGGCAAAATTTAACTTGTTCCACAAACAAGTTATTTATTGTATTAAAAACCAAAGAAAATGTATTAACACTACATGAAGCAAGGTTACATTAATGTGTTTAATATATGCTGCAGTATGTAAATAAAAGTACTTTAAATTTAAATAAGAATAATTAATACAAATAATAGTGATATTCTCCATTAATTATTTACAAATAAGCACTTACCAACTTTATTTTTTTATCCGGTGCTCAACTCAATGACCCATCTTCCAGAAATTTAAATATTTACTTTTATGACTTTTTTTACTTATTTTATTTTTATCATCCTCATTCATTTTACCCAGAGAAACTGGCACCACTCAACAAGCTTAATGAATGAAACTATATCATACTTAAACTAAGCACTTTCCTTAGTTTTCATCTTGTGCAACGAAGCACTTTACAGAGTGAACAGATGTCAGGACTGAACTTTGTTCATGGTAATAGTCACGTTTTGGGGACTGCAGCCCGATAGCATGTCCCGACACGTCATCAGCACAGCACAGTTGTGAATATGCTCATACATTGCTGGCGATGCCAGTGCTGTGCTGTTGGTATGTTGTTGAGTTTGACCCAGTTTATCTTCTAATAAAAGCAAATAAAAAGGTAAAAATAAAAATACAGTTTTAACACTCTCACAACCTACAAGTTATAAATTACACCTACATTATACAGTGGCATTTGTCAAGCCATAATTATTACTATACATTTGTGAACAAAATGAAATTGTGAAGGAAATGAGTACCCATTTTAATAAATATTTGTTTTCTTTAAATTATTACATTTGTGGTTATTAAGCTATTTTCAGCATTTATATTTGCACAGCTGCATGCTTATCAATCTTGTTTTTATTATTTACATACAAATCACTCTCTTTATTTCAGTTATAGTAATTGCCAACAAAATTTTAAAAGCAATGGTTTTGTAATCACATCACTTTATCTATCAAACAGATGTTACTAATAACTTGGATAATTTTTAGAAAATATATGTTATGTTTAGTATTGGTAAACTTTGTTTCTGCACTATGCCTGAAAATTTAAGATTTTGTGACAGATATGCATTAAAAGAGGAGTTAGGGAAGTATGTATTTGGAATATTAGTAAAGTAAATTAGTAAGTCTTTCATAATAACATTTTTTTCATTGTTATGAACAGGTTAGGGCACACTTGAAGAAGTGAATTAACATGAAATTTATATATACATATATCGTTAATCCATATTTAATATAAAACCTAGAATCTAAGTTAGCATCATGTTTAGGCTTTGTCAGGAGCAGGTTCATATTAGTGAGAACTTTCAGAACAGCTTTGATGTTCTACTGTACAATATTTTTAGAAAATTTTGATCTGATTTTTTTGCTAATTATAATAACTAATATTAGTATTTAGATGGTTTTTAACTGAAAATAATAATTAGATACATAAAAAACAATATTGATATAATTTGTACATGCCAAAGATATTTGAATGCACAGACATGAATAGAATAGCAATTACTACTTGTATTGTAATGAAAATTAAAAAGTTGTATTATATTATATACATGTCATTTATATAAGTTGTAATAACTAACATAGTTTCCAGGTAACACAACCATGTAAATTTGCAAACACAATTACATTTTTTTATTATTGTGGGCTTGCTGTAAAGTGAACTTATACAATTTCAAATGCATTTATATTGGTAAAGAGGCATTCTTGGAAGCCATGTGTTATAAACATAACTAGAATGTTTTGTAAAGCCAGATTTGGGACATTTTCTAGTATGCACTGACTTTTTCATTACATACTTGTTGGAAGGTGTGGATCCACTAATTACCTCTCATACACTGAACTTTTGATTTATCTTTCTACACCAGTAAAGAAGTAGTTAAATGATGTGTGAATTCTCTTTTTGTGAAAATAAAATTTGTAACAGAATTCAATTTGATTTCAGAGGTGCTTTTTCTATAGTTTACAGATGTGTAGATACTGAAACAAACAATGAATATGCAGCTAAAGTGATAAGGAAGGAAAAAATGTCAAAGAGAGGTAATATAAAAATTAATGTAATAATGAAATGTATGTTTTGTTAATACATTAATGTGTTTATGTAGCTACCTTAAATACTGTTCCTAATTCTGTACATGGGATTCAAGATTCTGGACCTGAAAACATGATTGAAGATTGAATTGAATTCTAAATGTTGTTTGTGATAAAAAAAACTTTGTGTCAAAACATTATTAGGTTAAAATTGATAGGTTAAGCATTAGTGAAGCCTATCACGTAGGGGACTGGCAAAATGTTTCTTCTCTCTTCTGTGTATTTGTCTGTCTGTATGATATCTCAAGAATAAATTGAGCTACAGGCTTTAAATTTAGTATAAGCTTCATTTCTATATGAGCAACATCAATGAGACATTTTCTTTCATGAAATTTGTATATGTTTAGCTATAGACTAAATTTTTCATATTTTGCTATATGTAGCAAATTTCCTTTTTTGTTTGTGTGTCTGTCTGTCTTCCTCAGGATATCTTGAGAATGAATTGAACTATAGACTTGAAATTTTGCAATGAAACTTCATTTCTGTATACACAAGAAAGATTTAAATGATGGTACATGTCTCACCATGGGATTCGGTTAAGCGTTAGTGAAGCCTAACTGTCTGTAGGATATCTCAAAAACAAATTGATCTATATATTTGACATTTTTCATTTCTATGTATAAAGTATATTTTGATGATGGTGCTGTGCCTCCTTGGGTTTGGGTTAGTGTTATGAAATTGTAAATCTATGCAGAATATCTCAAGAATTAATTAAGTTATATACTTGAAATTTTCAGATTTAGTAGTCCTCACCAGCCTCTACAGTGCAGTGAAACTTTTAGTTTATTTGAAATATATATGAAAATGTTTATACCACAGAGCCCTTACTTTTTACGATTCAATTATTTTGTATTTGGCCGTATCTGTCACATATGCGTTTAAATAACCAAACTAACATCTTGGTTGTTAAATTTGTATAAAAGCTATTGCCATTTATACAAATTTAATGTAAATAAAAGTCGTTTGACAGGTATTTAGTCTTCAGATCATATGTTAGTTTGGTTATTTAAACGCATATGTGACAGATACTGCCAAATACAAAATAATTGAATCGTAAATAGTAAGGGCTCTGTGGTGTAATGGTAGCACATTCACCCGGCAAGTAAGAGATCCGGGTTCGAGTCCCGGCGAAGCAAGTACTTTTTATGATTCAATGATTATTGAAATTAAAAAAGGCTATTGCCATCTATACAAATTTGATGAAAATGTTTATAGTTATGTAACATGGTTTATTCCCAATAGCTACTCCTACCAGTATCTACCAGCAGAGGAGCTCATTTTAGACTCTGAGATCTTTAGAAAGTTTCAGTAATCAACTATGGGCTTTTTAAAACCAAACTCACCCACTAGTCTTTTTAATTTTTCAGATTTGATGAAACTGGAGTCGGAAGCAAGGATTTGTAGAAAATTGGATCATCCTAACATAGGTAGTGTAACAGAATAGCATGATAGCCTGTATTAAGGGAAGGTTTATAGCAAAGAATTGTTGTATTTTGAGTACGAGGCTAATGGTGTCACAGTTTTGTGATAAGTCGCATAAAGTCAAATCAAAGTCAAAATCATTTTACTATCATAAAATCAAGGATCATTGACAAAGTCATTTTACAGCTCTCATTAACAGCTAAGTCCTAGGTCAACTAAAATGTGAGTCAAAGTATGAATAAATGTCATAAATGAAAAATACAGTAAATGAAGTTATAAACAAAATTACAATAGCAAAATAAAATATGCTCCATGTGAGTAAAATGGATTGTCCAACAGCCATGAATAATATTTATTTAAATCTTTTCCTGTCATACACTTGCACTAGCTCTGAGGAATAACTGCTGAGTCTCAATTTCTAGTGTTATAGGAGTGGTTTTCGCTAACAGGATATATTAGATGTGAATTTTGAGAAATATCCTTTATCGGGTCAAAGAAATATAGATTTATTATAGTTTGAATTTTTAAATCAATAAAAAAGGTTTAGTGTTCGAGGGGTTGAGAGTCAGAAATTATTCTTATACATTTTTTTGGATGGTGAGGATATCATTAATCCTATTTGCATTGTCTCGAACAAGAAGCCCGTATCCTATTATGGATTGGAACAATGCAAAATAGGCAGCTTTATGTAAATTTTGTTAACACATAAGATAAGGCGCCTCAGAATATAAATTACTCTTGATAATTTTGTGGAGACGTAATCAATATGTTTATACCAATTTAAATTATTTTCAACAAATAGATTGGTAACATACAGCAAACAATTACGGCTCTCAGAAGCAATAGATTTTAAAAAGTGTATGTGGTAAATGTAAAAGGTAAGTACCTACTTCTTTTTGTAACAGCACATCTCTGGTTCACACTGTGTCAAAAAAAATCATAACAAATTACAATAAGATTTCAGATTTACTGTGGAGAGCCTTCAATCAAAGGAGGTTTAATGTTTAACAGAAACATATATCAAAGATGCTTCAATTTAAAATATTTTGTCTGAAGATGGTCCCCAAAGAAGGCTGAGCTGTGTGAAATTATTTGGAAAAATTTGGACAAAAAATAAAGAAATTACTTATCACACCAGCTATATAAATCTAATAACTAAGATGATTTTGATGTCAGTGCAACTTATTGACAATTACATTTATCATACCAACTTAGGATCATTGGTGAGTGATCTTCTGATATAATATATAACATCATATTATGATGTTCATTTAAAAGAAAAATGAACTTAAAGATTTTACTATTATTCAAACTACAGGAGATGAGACTTTGAATGTGGTGCCAGTACTTGTAAAGTGCAAGCTACAATAGATGATGCAGCCATAATGGGACAATTAAAAACCACTAAATTCCATCTACTATATGAACATGATTTGCAATTTGACTGTCAAGTTCTTTCCTCATTCCCCTACCCACCTGCAAACTATAAGGTTGTCACCTTATATGAAAAATGATTACATTATAGTTATAAATGATGTACTATTGTTTTTTAAACAGTATTAAAATGTGAACAAACTCTCTTTAGTTATACTAATTTTGTATTGCCTCTGTATTTGTTCAAATAAAACTTCCACGACTCAACTAAAGTAATGCCCATTCAGTAACTTAAATAATTTTTAAAATAACTTGAAAAGCCATCTATATATATATATATATATATATATATATATATATATATATATATATATATATATATATATATACTTTTCAAATAAAAATTTACAATTTCAATCGTCCTTTGTTTAAAGTTTGTTATGTAGACATCTTGAAAGGATGATAGAATTTTGGAGATTTACCTTTGTTATATTTTATATAAAATAGAACACTATGTTTAAAGGATTGTAATCTATCCTCTTTGTCAGTTGTCAAAAAATCTTAAGGCTTAAGGTTAAGCACACACAACAATTTTTTTTAATCTAGTGAATTATAGTGTTTCAATTTTTGTAATATAGCAATTGCAAATGACCTATACACTATTATCCTTTCCGCCTAGTTTTCAGTTTAGTTTATTTAGTTCTTATTTTTGTAGTCAATCTTCCTTAGTCAAATTTTATGTAGTTTTATATCATTGTTATTATGTAAATTTTATGGTAAAACTAACTACTCTCTATGATTCTAGTAAAACTTCATCGGGTGTTTGGTGAAAGCAAATTTCATTATTTTTTATTTGACCTGTGAGTATTACTTGATTTTTCAGTTCTTTTCTTTTTTGTTCCTCTTTTATGAGATTACTAGATTTTTAATGTAAAAGGTAAAATTCTCTATATGAGATGAGGTGTAAGATGTACTGGTGCTGTATTAATAACAATTATATTAATTATATTAATATTAATAAATCAAGTAATAAGGTTCAGCAAATGCTTAGGTGAAGAATGAACTTTGAATCACTAAGACTAGAAGAATTTCATTTGTCCACACTATGACTTTGAAATTTTGCATAATGCTTGATTTCTGTATGAGCAACACTGAGTCTGATTATGGTGCATGTCAATTCATGGGATTTGGCTGAGCATTGGTGAATATTTTTACATTGGTCTTATGCTTAACCATGATGACAAAGAGAAAATGGTAGAATAAATCAATCTGTAAGTAAGCTGAGTACAATAATATGACATTTTAACATTTGATGTAATAACACTGTAGCTTATTCATACATTAAAAAGAACTATAATAGAGTGGAAAGTCAATTATAAAAGTCTGCGACAAGATTTTATTTCAGTGAACTCTTGCATTGTAGGACCCTCTGTAGCTCATCGGAACTTTTATTATTCTAACACTGCTATGAAACCTAACATAATTAACAAATATGTGAATGAATCATGTTGTGAGATATCTCGAGAAAAATTTCATCTGTAAACCTTAAAAATCGTATGAAACTTTAGTTCTGCATAAACAAAAATGAGTTCTATGATTGGTTATGTTCAACCATGGAATTTGACTACGCATCGTTGAAGTCTATCACTCAGCAGGCTGACAAATTTTTCTTTTGTCTGCCAGCAGGATGTAAAAATTTCTTTTCTGTAAGATTGCCTGTCTGTCTATCTGTCCATGGGACATCTCGACAATGGAAATGAGTTATAAAAACTGTTCCAACAATCTCAGTGAAGGCAGTTAAGTGACATGTGGTGTAGTTTAATCTTACCTTGTAGGAGCATAACTGTTGATATTGGTGCGATTGTGTTTTAATATAGAATGCATTGTATATATATCAGATTTCTTCATATTTAAGGCTATTAGAAACAAAAATTAATATGTGAATCATATTGAACTGTTCATTTAAACAGAATTATCTAAAGACATTATCCTTTTAAAATCCTGAAGGAATAAAATCTAATACAAATTTCATGGAGATTCCTACATCTTGAAATTTGGAAGAAAAACCATCATTTAATCAAATTAACAATTTTAAAGTAACCAATAAAATAATATTTGATTTCATTAATATTTGTTTTAAAAAACGTTAGCATGGAAATTTATAAACATTTATGTAGAGATAGCTAGAAGTTCTAAAATATATTTATAGTATCTCAAGCGTGTGATAAATCATTTTAATATTACTACTATAGTAAATGCTACTTGTATTTGTTTGAACTGAGCATACACAACAAACAGGCTAGTGATGGAACAAATGGATAACATTTGGACTTGAAAAGATGTAGAATATTTTTGCAAGCATGAGGTAGTCATTAAACATGTCAATTTGTGAAAATCCTTATATTTCAATCCATTATTTTGAAGTAATTTTGTTTTACTCCTGTCTTAACCCTTAGAGAATATCCTTCTGTGTTAAACATAAAGCTTAACCCTGGATCTGTCAAATGACTAGTGACTAGTAGTTTATGCAGTCATGTTTTTAATCAAACGTTTGCTATGGTAAATTAGATTTAAGTACAACAAATTGTATAACAGAATAATTAGGATGTTTCACAGTTTAATTGTGTATATATATTGTATTGAATAATAATGCATAATACGTACGCACCGAACTTATAAGTTAAATACAAATTGTTAGTTTGCCATTTTTGTTCACCCACTTCGACAGAATGCAAAAAATGGGATTTTTCCTTTTACTTTAGACATAAGGAAATTTCGTTAGGAAAAAAGATTGGCACTGCAATGGAAATTTGTTCCTGAACAAGAGCATCAGTTCTAGACATCTGTTTGTTACTCTTTAGTCCGAAGAAAGACATCCATTGCAAACAACGTTAGTGGCATGTCTATAATGTCAAATGACTAGTTTTGAATAGTCACTAGTATGTTGTTTTATTTAATAATAGAGTTGTGATTGCATCAAGTGACGTCAAACATTTCAACGTAAAATTTGCCATCAAGTGATATGTAATAGTGAAAGTTTTGAAATATACTAATAATATTAGAAATACCTACAAATGTTTAAATGTGAATATATTGTTTTTCGCAAGAACCCAAAATTGTCGTATTTTCCTGCCTAAATTAAAACTTTTTGTTTGTGGAAAGTTGTATTTTTTATGTTTTGCATACAAAACCTTTTTGGGGGGACATTTAGTATATTTTGAAAAATAAATAAAACATTTTTAAATTTTTATAAGGCTTTACTTTGGTTTTTTAGCTAATTTTTTTTACGTTTGTAATGCCGACAAATTCCTAAATTGAAATACAAAAATCTATCAAGCTGGAAATACATTTTCCTTGCAAAATACTGAAAGAGAAAATATAAAATAGTATATACTTTACTTCAATAATAAACATTCGACATAGTTTTGAATGATGATGTGCACAACTAGCAAAATAGTGCCTCACATTACAGTAATTTCAATAGCCAGATCCGGGTTTGTGTTAATAATTACCTTTAAGGGATTAGTAAATCTCAGAGCAGTGCTTCACTACTTCGTGCAAATAACTTTAGTCTCAATCCCTAATTTTGTTCCATGTCTTAAAGTAAGCTGATGTGAAAGTGTGTGATGTCATTGGTTGGTTGTAGTGTGACTGGAGGAGAACTGTTTGACGACCTTGTAACCAGAGTGGACAACTATACGGAGGAGTTGGCAGCCAAGTGCTTGTATCAAATGTTGGACAGTGTCAAGCACTGCCATTTGATGGGTGTCATCCACAGGGATTTGAAGGTATGGGGTGTTGATTATTCCCTGAATACAAGCAATTAGAGAGCACTGTGGCATTATTAATTACATATCAAATCCTCATTAATCATACGGTACTGTTGTATGGGGATGTTATAATATATTACAACAATGAATTGCAGAGACTTTATTGTAAATTAAGTTCATATGAATGATTAAAACTACAGTTGTTGAGAAAACTATGTAAATCTGCTTTTAAAGAATTAGACTTTCTAGTCTTGCCCTGTTTATATTTTGGAAACAATAATATATTCAAAATTTAAATTATTGGAAGGAAGGAACATTGTGATCATAAGACATGATATAATAAAATCTCTATACATCAACAACACAGAATCAATTTGATTCAAAACCTCTTTCCAAGCAGCAGTCACATTTTTCAATAAACTCCCTAAATATATAAAAGCTGAAAAAAATAAAAATTAACTAAAAAGAAAATTCAGGCAGTTATTTTAATGTTTAGTTCTTCCTTATTTTTTATGCCACTAGAGTAACTCTTTAATTACTTTAAAACTAATTGTTGCCTTTTACAAATTCTTATTACTTATTTTTGGTAGTTTGTTAATAGTTTTTGAGTTTATTAATCATGCTTAAAGCTAAGATACAGATGCTGACAACAGAGTGTATACACGCTTTTGATGTAATCACAAAAATGTCATAGCAGACCACACAATATTCCCCTTATTACAGGAAATCATTGTTAGCAATGAATGCTGTTTGGTATGGCCAAAACAATTACATGTATGTCAAAACAATGTAAGCATGAAGCTAGTGTAGGTGTTTTGTTTTGTATTTTATGTAATGTGCTGTTTGAGATTAAAATAAAACATCTTTTCATTAATTTATTAAAATATATTTCACAATAATATTCCTGATAATGAGATAGTTCAGTATGATGAAACACATGACCCCCTTCCCATTTGAAAAATGCTGCCTAAATCCAAGATGGCCACCTCTGAGATGCCGTTATGATTCTTCTCACTATTTTACTTTTATAGGGCTGCTGCTTACCCTGGTGGTTGATTTTAACAGGTCCTACAAATCAAAGATACCTCAAAACAGCTTTCACAATAGTATTCCTGATAATGAGGCAGTTCAAAATGATTTGCCATAACACCCTCTTCCCATTTGATAAATGCGACCTGATTCCAAGATGGCCACCGCTATTGCCATAGCTCCTACCAGACATTCCATACCAGATGTTGTTATGATTCCTCACACTGTTTGACATTTTGTGGGGGTGTTGGTTTACTCTGGTGGTTAGATTTTAACTGATCTTAATAAACAAATATATCTCAAACAGCTTTCACAATGATATTCCTGATAACATAAGACATAAGATCTTTATTGGCGTTGATCATATATACAATGAAATAGGCATTGTCAATACACTTTTTAGTATAAAACATTCTATTATAGGAACAAACCATTATTGAAAACTACAAAACAGGTTTAGCAGACTCA
This sequence comes from Homalodisca vitripennis, assembly GCF_021130785.1. Lineage (NCBI taxonomy): Eukaryota > Metazoa > Arthropoda > Insecta > Hemiptera > Cicadellidae > Homalodisca > Homalodisca vitripennis. Next base: position 31,097,885 of record NC_060210.1, on the reverse strand, counting down.
AAAATATTTACCTTACAGTTTTAAAATAAACATATATTTTAAAATTTAAACGCAATGATTTAAAACTGAATATTGAAATCCATATTTAAAAACTCATCTATTGAATAAAATGGATTATATAAGGACAAAAATAACATTTTCTTTTTAAATTAGTTATGGGAGTAACAAAAGCAATTTCTGGAAGCTTGTTAAAAAATCTTACACAATTTACCATATGGAATGTTCCTAATTTGGTCAGTCGATGTTGAGGAATGTCAAGCTTATTTTAATTTCTGGTGTTGTGTGTATGAAATTGATTCATAATAAATAAGTTTCTGAGGTTTTCTTTAGTGTATAATATAATAGGGTAAATGTTGAGATTAATTATGGTTATTAACGAAGCAGTTCAATATGATATGCCACATGGCACCCTTCCCATTTGAAAAATTGTATCTAAATCCAAGATGACAGATTTTAAGATGTCCACCTTTTTCGCCATAGATCATAAAAGTTGCACAACCTCCTTCAGTCATTCCCATACCAGACACAACTAATTCCTTGCACCATTTGACTTTTACAGGGGTGTATCCAGACTTTTGCCTCATCTGGTATTTTTGTAGTTGTTATAGTTTAATTTGCTGTACTTTTTTATTTAAGTTTCAATATTTCATTCCAAAGGAATAATAGTATGAGTACAAACCGCTTTATAAAACATAGAATTCAAAGATATCTTCTGTGTTTGTGGATGAATGCTGTTTCTTTGCTTAAATGAATTTCTATTTCAGAGTTAATTTTTTAACCTTTTTATTGCAACAATTATTCCACTGAATTGTTTAATGTTTTCAGCCTGAAAATATATTACTGGAAAGCAAAGAGAATAAAGTAATTAAACTTGCAGATTTTGGCCTAGCTGTTGAAGCACTAGAGGGTGAATACAAATGGTTTGGTAATTAAATTTTCAGTAGTTTTGTTATTTATTTCTTATATTGGTAAATAATACTTGTATACAAGTTTGTGTCTTGTATTATACCATTAAAAAATCTTTCATACTGCCTCCATTTATACTGCTTCAAAAATATTTCTAACTATATTGTAACTTGCATGTGATGTATGACTCTTCAGCGATACTATCAAAAAATGCTGGGTTAACAGTTGTTATAATAAATAATGACTTCGGAAATTCAATTTAGAACTAGTATACTTCATTAAATAAAGAAGTAATAATGTATTGATTAATGAGTTTTCAGAACAATTAGAGCTTATAATGATTGCAGAATATATGTCAATGTGTATTGTCATTTACTACCTTAAATTTTATTTCACAGATGTCGTATTTGATCAGATTTACCTCATATTTAGTTTTTTTAATATACTGATACTTAGAGATGTTCCTTGACACAGTATTTTATTTGTAATATATTGAGTTGTACAGAAAAACAGTTAAAACTATACAGCCATACACAATACTAGAATTTCTTCTAAAATGATGATCCAAACACAGCATTTTTCATTAATTATTTATTTACAAGATGAAAAATCTCTATTAATTTTTAGAAAATCTTTGTCATAGGACAATTTTATTCTTTTTTCTGAATATTTCAGAACAAATAATAGATCTATCACACCTAAGACTAAATTTGAGTAGTTGGTCATTGTGAAAAATCTAAATATACCTCTAGGGTATTAGACTTAATACATAGTTATAAAATTTGACCACTATAATTGCATCACTTAATGAATATAAAACAGTACAATTTTATGTAACTATAACTAAATCTAATTCATTTTTGTATGAGCAAACATATATATATATATATATATATATATATATATATATATATATATATATATATATATATATATATATATATATACATAAAATCTGATAATAAAATAGTAATAACACTTTTGTGTGTATTGTTGTTTCAATATTTTGTGATGTCATAGGACAAAAATGTGTAAATATTGAAATATCTAAGTTCAATTGTTTAGTTACTTCAATTTTCAGGTCTGGCAGGAACACCAAACTACATGGCTCCAGAGGTCCTAGAAATGAAACCATATGGGAGGCCTGTAGATTTGTGGGCCTGTGGTAGGTTTGTTTTTTTGTTTGTAATCAGCCTTTTTGAAAATCCAAATAACAATATTTCTGTTAAGATAATATATAGTAATTAATTCAATTACATTAATTAATTTGATTTAGTGCATTCTAATGTTACATATAACTTTCTAAAGTGGAAAGAATTTCATATGTGTTAGTAACCAGCAGTAGCAAGGCTAAGCTTGATTTTCTTCTACCGATTTACGTCTTCTAAGGTACGAAACCTTAGTATTCAGCAATGAGGATAGGAACTATCAATAAATTACACCAAAGGTTCAGAAACTAATACCTAAAAGCATTAATTGATGAAGATATTAAGCATAAGTTACAGATATATTTGGTTTGTACTTGCCTTGTCACCTATTTTTACTACCTGCTTATGAGCTGACTCACTTATAATACTTTGCTTGTGTCCTTCTTTCAAGAGATACAGAATTATAGAAATGAGATTGAATAACTGTAAAACAAGACTGCACTTTCTATAAAAAAAGTCAAATGAACCTTTTTTATCAAATAAGTCATGGGATGTTCAATCTAATGAAGCAGTGTGTACTATATTGTGTTGTTGACAGGTGTTATTTTGTACATCATGTTGGGTGGATACCAGCCATTTTACCACACTGATGAAAGAAAACTCAACACTCTCATAAAATCTGGAGATTATGAGGTAAGATTACTCTAGAAATGAGTTTTCTTTGTGTTTAAAACTTTCACTCCCAATCGGCACAGTGTCGTGTCGAGGAACAGTCAGCTTGCGTTATCTCTCAGAGCAAATGTGTTACTTTTTCTGTCTAATTTTGTAAATTATCTAAAATTTCTTTACAATTCTTCTGAATGAAGATTAGAACAAATTCATCAATAAGTAAATTGTACTACTGGTACTACTTAGTACAGCACTAAATGATCAGTGATATTACATTAAAATAGTATATTAGTATTTGTTGTAATAATATATGATGGTTTTAATTAGGCTACTGCCTTACCTGTAGATAATCGTACTCAGAGTGGTCACATGGTGTGTGGCTCTTCAACAAACCTTTTGTCCCTCACCCCCAAAAATTGACCTTCAGACTGACAGTGAGAAAGCAGTGTTTGTTTTTTTTGCATCAAATGTTTGAACGTTCGTACAAGAACAAACTGCTCATTTTGTAAGCAAATAATTCTATTTTAGAAATATTGGTATTATTTTATATATGATTTATTAAGAGAATTTCTAAGATTATCACTTAGTGATAACAGTGCCTACTTATTGTTACAGTGCGTAATGATAGTAAAGACTGTACTTTGAATATAATATTCCAAAGTTTTGTATTCAATTTTGACTGCTATGTCAAATCAATATTACAATTAACTCTTTTACTGTCACCATCCAATGAAAGTCTGGAAAGTTTAAAGACGATTAAACAATTTATTATTGCTAGACTTTGTAATAAAGGATTACATTATAAACAATAGTTCAGTATATACATTTTAATGTTAGAAAAATATTAAATTTTCAAAGATTATCTTAAAAACATTATGTATTGAATTTAACTTTTTTTGAACATTTGTTCTTTAAATTAAATTTATAGATTTTTATATATGAATAAAATACAAGATAAATAACATAATGTCAAAACAATGAATATTAAAATTTAGGCGAGCACAAAAACTCAAAGATTTAGAATTATTTGTATTGTTTATGATGGATAGAAGTACCCATTCTGTAGATTTTTTTCTATCCTATTTTCTGTGTTTTCCACTTAAGATCCTGTCAATGCAAAAAAAGGAAGATCAGCTGTTCTAGTAAATCCCTACACAACCTACCGCCGCCATCAGTCCCTGGTTATATCTCATCATCCTCAGGACCCAAGTTTGAATTGTATTTAATTGAGCACAGTATTTTCAGATGTTAACAAATTATTATCTGAGCAATACACCCCTCCCCAAAAATACAATGTTTGTTGTTAGGAGTTTTATCAGAAATATATTGAACAAGAACTGTACTTTTAATAATACAAAACTGATTGTGATAGGTCACAAATTTGACTCATATCTCAGTAAAGTATATCATGACACTATGACAGTACAAAAAACTTTTCTTTTTTTACTTTCTGGACAGCTGTTGTACAAGTATAGTGATTCGGAAGGATGTAATGGAGTGTGCATAATGTACTCTTACAAGGATAAGGCCTGACTGTGGTTTTCAAGATTTCTTGATGATTATTGCACATACATTCCCAGGATAAGCCTAGCTGGTGATTTGAAGGAATTAAGGATGGAATAAGATGAATCAGAGTTGCAGGAGTTGTACAGGATCAGGTAGAGGATTAACTTACCTGCATGTGGGATACAGTGTCTACAGGTACACTTAACAAAATTTTCCAAACCAGATAAATCTACCTATACCTCTTCCTGCCCTAATTAAGTTTTTGCTAAATTAAAGGAAGTGGGGGGGGGGAGTGAGCTGAATGCCAATGGAGGTGAAGAAGTGTGTAAGACAGTACAGTATTGTTTTTACTGCAGCTGTCATCAGACATATGGAGAGATGTGACAGTCGAAGGCAAGGACATGATTATGAAGCTACTGTGTGTCGTGCCCGAACGTCGGCTTACGGCTGCTCAAGCTATAGAACATGTGTGGTTTACGGTGAGTTACTTGATAGCTCAACAAGTCCAACTTATTTCCAAAAGCTACTAGATTGTTTGAACACAACAACTATTGTTTTTAGTGTCAATTGTATTCCGCTTTTACTGTAAAGTTTTAGAAGTTGCATTAAAATGTTCAAAATCTCTCATAAGGGTAGAAATACATCATGATAACTTTGATGAAAGCCAGTTTTAAAAACCTGACATTGGAAATATGTCAGGACCATATTTTTTTAAATGTCAGAAAATGCCTTGCTGTGAATGAATTTCCTGCTCAGTCACTTAAGTGATGCGCTACATGCATTGTGTGTATTGTGAAGTGATGTTATATTTCTTATCCTCTTGGTGTTGGTATCTAGATATATGTTTTGACGTACTGTATTTATGTTTAATTCTGGCACAAATTGTGCCATGTTTCTTGGTTTATGAAATAATTTTGTATATTAACCTTTTGTGATATTGTTTTACACCTAAAGAAGAGAGCAGGTTTATGGGTTCATAAAACAGAAAACGATTTAAACTTAAAACATAGCTTAGTTGTATCAACTTCAATTTGATGTTTAAATCATTTAGTTAATAAATAGTAAGTAAAAAATCCTGGCATTCTTTTTCAGAGAACCTGTATTTTAGATTTATAACATATATCCAAAGTTAATGTGAAATTTCCCATTAAGCTTCGAAATTTTGAAAATATTTAATGTAAACAATTTTAGTTCCTTATTTTTAAAATTCAACCAAAAAATGCTGAGAAAAATACTGGTCTTATGTGAAAGTATATAAAGAATTTTCTGTAGTACATTTTTCAGTTTGTGAAAAAGATTCTGAATATGATAAAAGCCTTATGATATTATATCAATCATATATATATATATATATATATATATATATATATATATATATAAATATATATATATATATATATACAGGGTGATTCAAAACTAAACGGCAATCTCTCGAGAGCTTATTCTATAGCTAAAAACAAGTAAAAAAGTTCATATAACCATATGCCCGGAAACGCTTCGTTAGCGAGTTACGCCTAAGCGAAAGATTTTCGCCCGGATTTCAGAACCCTTGGTGAAGTCAGGCCGTATAAAAAATGGTAAAGGTAGTTACAAAGATACAAATACGATTGTTTTTTATGTTTTTATATCTGACAAATTTATTAAAATTCGTCCCAGAGCTGTAAATGCAATACTTTCAGAGATATCTTTACGTAAAACACAAGAATTGGTGCAAAGAAATAACACATTTTTGTGTTTAACGTAAGATTACTTCCATAAATGTTAAATAAAGGTCATTTTTTTCTTAAACAGATTTGTAGAACATTTAATTCTGAAAAGATTCATGTGAATTACTTAGGAAAAAAATTAATAAATAGGTATTGAAATTTAGCTTTATTTAAAAATAAAAACAGACGCACAAAAATGCATATTCTTATCTGCATAAAATATTAACTAATGTTTAGGTTGTGAGTAACAGCTGATCATTTATTCAACACTTTTTATCGTCATATTTTCTTTGCAAAGGTTGGCAATATCAGCTGATCAACAAATTAAGTTCATGAAGTAATATTTGAATAACCTTTATGGAGGTTTTTGTATTGTGGCGTGTGAAGATTGTATTTTTATGAGATCCTGTGATTATTTGGAAATATTTTATACAAGTGTATAAAATATTTTATTAAATATTTAATTTTAAAATATTTATTAAATATTTTTATAAAAGTGTATGTAATTATCTTAGTAAATAATGGCAGATAATGTCATAGTCATAGTCATAGTCATATTTCTTTATTAACATATTCTTCAAGAACAGTAAATAGAGTCACAATGTTAACAAATTACATAATTGATATTAATAAATAATCAATACAAGATGTCAGAGCCTCCAATCTTCCTTGTTTACTTCTGTGAATTCTTCGATGGTGTATATTGGGTGGTCCACCAGGAAGTTGTGAAGACATCTTTTCAAGGCAGCTCCCTTGAGGTTTTTCACAGCTTGTGGCAGGAGGTTCCTCAGCTTCCTACCAATGTAGGATGGTTTTTCCTCGAAAAGTGATGTCCGATGTAGTGGTAGTGTGTAATTTTCCTGCATGGGCGTTGTGTTATGTGTATGAAGGGTTTTTCCTGTTTGTACATGCAGTTGGTCAACGTGCAAAAATTACTTCTTGTATGTAGAGTGCAGTAATTGTCATAATTCCCAAGGTTTTAAATGCTTGTCGGCAGCTTTGTTGGTGTTCGAGTTCCGCTAGGGTTCGGATAGCTTTTTTCTGCAGGAGTAGTACTCTGTTCAGGTTTTCCTGCAGAGGATCCACCCCAAACAGCAAGTCCATACCTCACATGAGTTTCCACCAAAGCATAGTAAGCTGTTTTTTGCTGCCTCCAAGTTGCCGATACATTTTATTCGGCGTACTACATATATACCAGTGCTGATTTTTTTTTGCAAACCTGGTTTACATGCTCAGTCCACGTAAAGTTTTGTGGTCAATAGTTACGCCAAGGGAATTTGATATGGTCTTTTTCTTGATACATCAAGTGGGTTAGGGGATATGGTCCTTCCTCTTGCTGAAGTTGATGTGAACTGTCTTCGATGGATTCATGGCTAGATCATTCCTTCTGCAGTAATTGAGGGCTTTAACTGAGAGAGCTTGTGGCACTTTCGTACACTCCTTCAGCAGAGTCATTCTTAATCAACAATGTTGTATCGTCTGCATACATCACACAAGTGGTATTGTGATCACGTATATAAGCTGGAAGTCATTCACAAATAAGACAAAGAGAACTGGGCCCAAAACAGATCCTTGCGGTACTCCACGGGTAACAGGTAGTGGATTGGATTTGATGTGAAGTAGTTTACACCATAAATGGTAGTTTTGCAGCTCGACTATTTGAGATCGGCCTGTGAGGTAACTTACAAACCATTTGTTAGCTGTGTTTCTGATTCCTAATGATGTTAATTTCTTTGAGATGATGTCGTGGCCCAGGCAATCAAACGCCTTGCTGTAGTCAAGAAAGAGTGCAGATACGTATTGTTCTTTGTCTATTTGGTCAATAACATGTTCAACAAGGCTGATGATGGCAGAGCTTGGTTGATTTTCCTTTCAAAAATCCATGTTGCTTTTCGGTTATCAGATTTTCTTGTTTTAGGTGAGCCATGAGTCTGTGTAGAGCTATTTTTTTTCTATGATTTTTGAGAATGTTGAGATTAGAGAGATGGGACGGTAATTTTGGACTTCCAGTGTTGAACCTTTTTTTATGTTTGGGGTATACTTTAGAGAGCTTAAGGGCTGTAGGGAACTCACCAAGGCTGAAGGACTTATTAATTTATGCTGACTAAAGGCGGCATTAGCTCTTCAGAGCAGTGTTTCACAATTTTAGAAGAATATTCATCCACTCCACTTGAAGAATTTTGATTTTAGGGCATTTATGATGTTCCGTACTTCATTGATGCATGTTGGGGTTAGATATAGAGATTTATCAACATAGTTAAGGGGAGTTTCGTAATTTTCATTATCATCTGCGTCCCCTGGGGAAGCAGTTATTCTGTTTCAGCGTCAATGTTCTGCTACTTCTGTGAAGAAGGTGTTTAAAGTGGTCTGCAGTTTTGTGTGGGGTTGTCCACATGTTTCCCATTCACTGAGAGACATATGTTTAGCTGTAGTTGATGTTTTCCTCTTCTTTCATTGTTTAAGACATTCCAAAGAGCTTTACTTTTGTTGTCAGCTGAGTTGATGAAGTCAGCATTAGCATTTTTTCTTATTTCTCTAAGTTTTTTATCATAATTTTTCTTTTTTAAACCACCATATCTTCTTTGTCTTGGGTATTTCCTGTGGTCTCAAATTTGTGCAGGGCTTTTAGAAAGTCATTTTTAAGGTCTTTGGCCTCGTTGTCATAATACACATGTTTCCTTTTGTGTTTTTGACTACATTTTTTAAGTAGGACAGGCAATGTCTAGCGTTGCTTGGAGAGTTTCTATGAAAGAATGTTGTATGCTTGCTCTGCATCTGGGGCCATATAGACAGCATTCCAGTTTTTATTCATTAGAGAGATTTTATCTGGTCTGTATTAGAATAACAAAAGTTTCTCTTGAGAATGATTCTGTGGAGGGATGTTTACTCTCCAGTCATATATTTTATAATTTGAGCAGTATGTGTCAGAAAGTCCCAGTTTCAAGTATGGCTGTGCCAATGTTTGTCCTCGATTATGTTTGTGCATATGAAGTCAATTGAGGGTGGCAGTGCTATGTGTGATACGTGTTGCAGGAAGTGGCAGTCTTCGGATGTTATGGGTGTGTAGTTTCATCTTCTAGGATAGTGTTGTCTAGGTTGTTTTCATCCTGTCGATGTTTATGTCTCCAGCAAGCATGATTGATTTACTGTGTGCTTGAGTATATTCTAAGATGTTGGATAAGGCATTTTACACCGGCTCGTACATTCTCTTTGGGAGATCGATATACCCCAAGAATGTGTATGTATTTACCCATGGATTCAATTACTGCCATGGCTGCTTCACAGTTAAATTCTTGGCAGAGGTGGGATATGTCAGTTGCTGTTGTGCAGTTTTTTGAGGGTTTCTTTGGCATATATGGCAACACCACCAAGCTTATGATTTTTCTCTGCAGTATTCTGCTATGAGAAAGTACCCTTCAATTTTTGTACTCTCTATTTCTATTTTTTTCAGGCCATGTTCAGTAAGCCATAGCCATGTAAATGGTATGTATTCGTTTGAAGAGTATACGGACATGATACTGATTTACGGCAAAGTTAACAAGAATGGTTTAGCTGCAGTTCAGGAATATCGTGATACTTTTCCACATCGAAGAACACCTGATCGCAAAACATTTGAAGCTGTGGAGAGACGACTTAGAGAAACTGGTAGCTTTAAACCGAAGCGAATAGATACTGGTCGTCAACGTAGCGCAAGGAACTATAATAATGAACAAGCAATAATAAATGCTGTAGAAATTATCACCAACCACAAGCACCAGACAATTATCACGTCAGTTAAATATTTGCCAGTCAAGCGTATGGCGGACACTTCATGAAGCACAGTTGTACCATTCCATATAACACGTGTTCAAGACTTATTACCCGCAAGATCTTAATAAACGGAAGATGTTCTGGCCGCTGGTTAAGAAGAAATTGTTTACGACATCAGTATTTTTCTTCAGCGTATTCTCGTTACTGATGAATCCTGTTTTACTAGAAATGGAATTGTAAATTTTCATAATACCCATACTTGGGCGTACGACAACCCACATGAAACTGCGACGAGGCATTTTCAACATACATTTTCAGTCAATGTATGGCTTGGTGTTCTGGGTTGATAATTTGATTGGTCCATTTTTTCCTCCCTAATCGACTTAATGGAGTAGCGTACTTAAATTTTTTTAAGAACAAACCTGCCTACCCTCTTGGAAGATATTCCTGTTCAAAACAGAATAAATGCATGGTTTATGCACGACGGAGCACCTCCACATTTTTCTAATGATGTGAAAAACTATTTAAATGATACATACGGTAGACAATGGATTGGTCGAAATGGACCAGTAAAATGGCCACCACGTTTCTCCTGACCTCACGCCAGCAGACTTTTTCTTATGGGGTTGGATGAAGTCAATTGTTTATTCAAAACGGATTAACACCATAGAGGAGTTACGTAATCGCATTACAGAGGCGGCAGAAACTATCAAGAATGCTCCAAACGTTATGAAACGCGCTAGAAAAGAGTGGATTCGTCGTGCGAAAACGTGCATTGCTAACAACGGAGGACGCTTTTGAGCAACTATTATAGGTGATTATTACAGTTTTATAAAGGTAAATACATTTTATGTTAATGTTCAGTCTAGAATAAATGATCAGCTGTTACTCACAACCTAAACATTAGTTAATATTTTATGCAGATAAGAATATGCATTTTTGTGCGTCCTGTTTTATTTTTAAATAAAGCTAAATTTCAATACCTATTATTAATTTTTTTTTCCTAAGTAATTCACATGAATCTTTTCAGAATTAAATGTTCTACAAATCTGTTTAAGAAAAAAATGACCTTTATTTAACATTTATGGAAGTAATCTTACGTTAAACACAAAAAATGTGTTATTTCTTTGCACCAATTCTTGTGTTTTACGTAAGATATCTCTGAAAGTATTGCATTTACAGCTCAGGGACGAATTTTAATAAATTTGTCAGATATAAAAACATAAAAAAACAATCGTATTTGTATCTTTGTAACTACCTTTTACCATTTTTATACGGCCTGACTTCACCAAGGGTTCTGAAATCCGGGCGAAATCGTTCGCTAGGCGTAACTTGCTAACGAAGCGTTTCCGGGCATATGGTTATATGAACTTTTTTTACTTGTTTTTAGCTATAGAAATAAGCTCCCGAGAGATTGCCGTTTAGTTTTGAATCACCCTGTATATATATAATTTTTTCAATAAACATTGAATCACAAAAAGTACTTGTTCCGCTGGGACTCGAACCCGGATCTCTCAGGTTTTTTGGTCTTCCGATCATATATTAGTTTGGTTATTTAAACGCATATCTGACAGATATGGCCAAATACACAATAATTGAATCTTAAAAAGTAAGGGCTCTGTGGTGTAATGGTAGCACATTCACCCGGCAAGTGAGAGATCCGGGTTCAAGTCCCGGCGGAGCAAGTAGTTTTTGTGATTCAACGTTTATTGAAAAAATTAAATTCGGCTATTGCCATTTATACAAATTTAATGAATGTAAATAATATATATATATATATATATATATATATATATATTATATATATATATATACAGGGTGTATATTATGTCTGGAAACACCCAAATATATCCTTTAATAATTTAAATATAAATTTGAAACCTCTTACAATCGTGATAGAGATTGGGCATCTACTTTTTGGAACAATGTTTTGTTATGTCACACCAACGGGGGACGTCCTGCCGAGGGTTATCGTGAATATTCTTAATGGAAGCCTATAACCTTGTGATACATAATTTTAAAGGTAATAGTTTACTGAATTGAATGCCACAAACCGCATCTCAAGGGAATTATTCTATCAGAAAATAGAGCATTTTTAGTATTGAAAATTTACTGATGTTCAACAATGTAATTTTAACATGGTTCTTGCCACAAAATGTGTTACACTAATAATTTTTTTAGCATTTTTTTTAAATGTTCAATAAAATAAAACAAAAATTTCATTTTAAGCTGGTTCTATTAGCACAAATTTGCCAGTTTTTTATTACAGTACAATTATGGAAATACTTATGTTATTGATTTCTTATTACAAATAAAAAATAATGTATGCTGTTAGAAAAGTCTTACAACAAACGTTTTACCTGCATTTGGTGTCAAAGCAATTGTTCGAACTGTGTTCCTTCTACGGTTTGACAATGAGCCAATCTTGTGTAAAATGATTCGACAGAGTTGCCTAACATTTCTTCAGTTATTAAAGCAATCTCCTCTATAATCCTGTTTTCTTAGGTCTTCCAAATTATGAGGCTTTCTTCTATAAACATTGGATTTTAAATGACCCCATAGGAAATAATCGATTGGTGACAAATCCGGAGATCTTGGAGGCCATTCGATTTCTCCTCTTCGGCCAATCCATTTATGAGAGAAACCTTAAATCCAAATACTCTCTTACCTGTCTGCCCATAATGGGGTGGAGCACCATCCTTCTGAAAACCATACATTATCAAAGTATTCTCCTGATGCAATTTGAATAGCTGGGATTATTTCATTTTGGAGCATATTGTAGTAAAGTTCGGCATTTAAATTTCCATTGATGAAAAAGGGTCCAACAATTTTGTTACCTAAAATTCCACACCATACGTTCAGTTTTTGTGGTTGCTGTGAATGGGACTCAGTAATCCAATGTGGGTTTTCACTAGCCCAGTAACGGCAATTGTGCCTGTTAACATTGCCATTTAGGAAAAAAAGTTGCCTCACCAGAAAATAGTATGTTGGTCAGAAAATCTCTATTGTCATCAACATTTGCGCATCACAAGTTCACTCAAAACTCAACTCTTCTGTCCGTAATCATCCTCACTTAACTGTTGGACTAAATGAACTTTAAATGGTTTGTATTTATTAATTTTCAAAATCTTACTCACAGACATAGGGTGCATATCACGTTGTTGCTGTGCAGCTTTTCTGAGCGATGTATGTGGGTCTTCAATAAATGTTTGCAAAACATCTAGTGCATGTTCTTCATCTGTTGCAGATTGTATCCTACCGGACTTTGGCCGATTACGTACACTCCCTGTCATTTTCAAAACGCTCATAGTTTTTGATATTGTTGAAACACTTATGGGATTCCCTTTCTGGGAAAGTGTCATTAAACAAAATTACAAACTTCCCGATAAGATCTTTGACGATCGCCATATCCTCACATCATCAACAGAGTTCTCTTTCAGACAATTCCATTAAAATTCCAAATAAAAACTGAACTACTGTAATTAGATAACTTGTTGACAGCAATGCTTCAGAGACACTGATTAACTCGACAGGAATGATATGACCTTTGTCCATTTGTAATTCCCAAGCTTAGACCTGTCTAGTGAAAGCTCCATGCACATGCTCAACAAACTGAAACCTGTAGACCAGATGATAATTAACACAATAATGTATCTCATAGGCTAGTGACCTTTGTCTCTTTAAACCTTCCTGCTGACTGGAAAACACCAAGTACAGATTCATAAGTAATCAGAGAAAGTGACTCATAAGTTTTATTCATTGTAATAAAAACTGGTAAAATTTGTACTAATGAAACCAGGCTTAAAAATAAATTGTTTATTTTATTTTAATTGAACATTTAAAAAATTGCTAAACAATTAGTGTAACACATTTTGTGGCAAGAACCATGTTAAAATTACATTGTTGAACATCAGTAAATTTTCAATACTAAAAATGCTCTATTTTTCTGATAGAATAATTCCTTTGAGATGCGGTTTGTGGCATTCAATTCAGTAAGCTATTACCTTTAAAATTATGTATCACACAAGGTATAGGCTTCCATTAAGAATATTCACGATAACCCTCGGCAGGACGTCCCCCGTTGGTGTGACATAACAAAACATTGTTTCCAAAAAGTAGATGCCCAATCTCTATCACGATTGTAAGAGGTTTCAAATTTATATTTAAATTATTAAAGGATATATTTGGGTGTTTCCAGACATAATATACACCCTGTATATATATATATATATATATATATATTTTTTTTTTTCAGTATAATTCTGATTAATTATTCAAATTATTGATACCAAGAAGGTAATTAAAATTTTGGATGAATTTAAACTAATAAATTAGACATATAATAGACATTTTACCATGTTGTATGAAATGTTTACATGTAATTTGTAAGATCATGATGATTACTATATTTAGTTGTTTTAGATTTCATATAAAATTATGATGTCGGTCTGTTTCTTGTAAACCTTATTACTTTTTATTTGTTTCTTTTACTTTTAGAAAATTAAAACTGTAAAGAAACTTCATCGTCAAGAGACTTTGGACAGGCTGAAAAATTTTAATGCTAGAAGAAAGTTTAAGGTAATAATAAAGCAATATAATAAAGATTTTTCATTAAAAATAATACTTGATTTCAAATGATGTACCAAAAATGCAAATTCATTTAACTTAAAAAAAATCTTTTGCTGTCCACTTATTAAGTGTTGAGAGTGATGCTCCACCAACAGTGTGATTAGCCTCTGGAGTTTTGATTAATCTGAGAAATCCAGGAAAGTCCACATGGATAGTGCGAGTTCTTAGAATATTAGCGCACCAAGTTCACTAGTGGTCATTTACGCTTTAAAGTTTGTCCAAGACACTTGTGTCTATCTCTTTATATTGGAAAACCTGTTTCGTTTAGCCAATTGAGTGTGGTTCCAGTATTAATAGTGTGTGTGAATTGTGTTTTCACTTATCTTAAAATGGAGAAACTTTCTTAAGTGACTAATAATAAACATCGCCAAGTTGTTATCAGCCATAAAAAAAACCATATATTGTAAATAGTTATAAAAGTTAAGTAAGTGAAAATTAACATCTTTAATTAACATCTTTCAGTTGATATTATAGTTCAGACGGTTTCAAATATACTAGGAGTTCAAAAAGGTTTTGGATTATTTCAGCTAATAAGAGAATGAAAATCTCTTAGAAGTGACATCCACATTGTCCCACTTTATGTTGACTAGGAATTTCCGTGCTCTTCAGACTCATATAACTGTATAAGGCTCTAGTGCCACTTATACAGACTAGGTACCTGCTGTGAATTTTTATTAAAATTGTTGAAGATGTGTTTTTTTTAATGAATTGTTGGATTATTGAGTTATTGTTATTAGCACTATGTATTGTTACATATTCTGTTTTATATTGTTAGTTACTTAGTGTTCTATTAGATCTATATAAATTTGGATATTGTCTGTTGTTAAAAATATGTTTTTTTTTATTGATGTTGTACTGCTGTGGCATTTCTATTATGTTGTCTATGATCTTGTTTTTCTATTATTTAGACCGTCACTTTTTTGTGAAATGGTTTTTCAATTGTTAGAAAATTAAATAAATATAACCCTCACTAGATGAAACTGAACACTCCTTTTCTAAATTTCCTGAATAAACTATAATGCTTTTTACCTGTAGTAAGACACATCTGTTGTCCTAGTGAAAAAAATTATGGACAATCCTTAGAATGTTTTTCTTTACTCTCAACACTTGATTAGTGGACTATATTATTTTCATATTCTATATTATCTTGTAAAATATATGTAGTATAATTATTATAGATAATAAAAAATATGCAATTTTCAAAATTTATTGTTGGGTGGAAAAAGAATACGATTTAAGAATAATAAAAATAGGAATTGCAATAAGAATTGGGAGAGTTTTGATTGCAAGATATCAAAAGTTTCTATCCTAAAAATTATCCTTTTCATCATGGTAGATCATATTAAATAATGTTTATATCAACAAACAACCCTTTTCTTACGATAAATAGTCTTCATCGCACACTACTATATGTAAATCACTTACAAACAGGCACTGGGCGATTTTAGTTCATGCAGGATGGGGTAAATACCCTTCTGCTGCTGTGATCCCAGTATTCCCACCACTGCTCGGTTCTCGCCCGCTTGCTCTATTTCCTGACCAGGTCACTGCCACTTATTGGCTAACCTCACAGCAAAACACAAGCTTCCTGGATACGTCTATGGCTATATTACTCTGTTCAATTAATATTTTATGCTTGTTTAGGCCTACACACAAAAATACAATATACTTATAGAATAGGAAAGTAGCTGCAGTGTAAACAAAATGGTGTGAACGATACACGATCTACACAGCTGATAAAAGAGAGACGAGGAGATGCTTGTCCCACTCCCTACCATTGGAGGAGGGCCCCTGCTGCTCGTGGCTGTTTAGATATTTGCTTCTGCGCATGTTTCTTTGCAAGCGGTTTGTCTGTAACAGTTGACATTTGTTGTTTATCTTTAAGTGTTTAATAAAATAAATGTGTCTTCCGACATATCTTAGTTTAGTTTTTTAATCATAGTGTATGACAGAAATGACCAAATAAAAAATTAATTGAATCATGAAAAGTAAAGGTTCTGTGGTCAGTTGTACTATGATCACGTTGACGATTGAGAAATAAGGGTTTGGGGCTCACCAGAGCAAGTATGTTTTTTGAACCAATCTTTATTTAAATTATATGTATTATTAAACACATATGTGTGTTTTCCTATGTTACGTTTTGATGTAGATTCAATACAGAACTAACATTAATATTATTTCAGGCTGTTGTTCATTCCAGTCTGTTTCTCTCTTCTTTTTTAACGAGTAAGTTTATTTTTAAGTTTAACTATGAATACAAATTTAAAGTTTGAACACTAAATAAAATGTATTTAAAAGTAGCATGAACTATTTTCTACTACTACTTACTAGACATTGCGCATTACTGGTATATTGAAGGAAAATAACCCTCGAGATAGTTCCTCTAAGGTAATGTGTCAAAATTTCAGAGGTTATGATCCCGAATGTATATGGCCATCAGTGAGAGCTTCAGCATTACCTTACAGTGCTGGTCCACTCTGCTTTTGATGAACGAAAAACCAGCAATTTACCACAAGTAGCAATTTCAATTGAGTGGAAGAACTCATTGTTTCACTTTTTTCATCTATTTCTTTTGAACTCTTAATTCTCCAAACAATTTAAGTATAATAGTACTTTAACATTTATTAAACCGCACATATTAATTTAAGATTTTATTATCAAGATATTTAATAAAATGTAAGCTGAAATTAAACTGTATAAGATAACTATAGTGTGTTTCTAAACACAATATTGAAATATTTATTTACTTTGATTTCTACATCCTGGATTTTAGCTAATCATAAACTCTCTGTTTTGTGAAGTATTGTAAATTTTCTCAACATTTAAATTCCCATAATTTAGCCAGTTTGTATTTTTGCAACAACCACCAGCACCAATTCCAGCAGTGATTATTGTACATCAATTTTTAAACCCTTCCTGATATCGAGAACATGTTCCTGGCCAGATTTACATTATTTATTAATTGATATTCAATTGGATTTAGTTTACCTTACTCTTTAATATTCATAGAACACAAGCCCTGTCAATCCCTAATTGTTCTTAAAATTAAATAAAATGTTTAAAGTATAAATTGGAAAGAAATATTTTATTAATTCTATAATTAAAAATAAGTGTAAATGCGTTTTAAGTTCATAATTGTTCTTAAGGTGTATTTATCTAGGTCGTTTTTTATATTTTTGTAATATTGAAATATCACAAGTTATTTATATATTTATTATTATATACTGTTATTTCATGTTAATATGTCTATGCAAAGTTTTAAGTGATAAGGAATAAGATATTTTACTAATTTACTTTCATTTTTATTTTATTATAGTGTCAAAAAAGAAACAACAAGAAAACGCAGTAGACCAGAGATCTTCAAGTACCTCTGTTATAGGACCTTCAAAGAAGGCTAACAGGACAGGAAAATAAATAACACAAAATACTTTTAAATGTATAATAAACTCTTTTTTGCCATAAAAAAAGTATCAATTGGGTTAAAAATTAAAAGATTTACTCAAAGCTCTACAATAATAATGATTTGAATTTAACCTATGGACCTTTATTTGATACTAGAAAATAATAAATAGCCTGTTATTAAGAGCCAAGTAGGAAATAAGACATACCTTATACCCCCATTTTTGGTGCTTTGATCATCATACAATATCTTTAAAATGTTGGTATTGTCTAGTTTCATTCATTACAAGACGGAATCTATTAAAATTTAACTAATGTCCATTGCAAACATTCAAGGAATGGTAGTTCTGTTTCTAAACAAATGAATCAATTTAAATCCAGTGTTTGGTTTTTCACACAGGCATCTTTCAAAATTTACATCAAGACACAAGATTATACTCTATTTTGGCTCCCATGAACCCTTGTTGTTGCTTTTGGATAATTCATAAACCAGTAATGCTCACCCAAATAAATATACAATTTTTGACAAGTATGCTGTACTCTTAAATAACTATGTTTCACATATTCATTTGTTTGCATTTATTTGTTATTTTAAAGAGATAAAAAAGTATAGTATTAATTTGATAGATATTATGCTGAATTTTTAAAATCATTTTTATTCTATATAGTAAAATAGACTGCTTACATTAAGGCTTCTGAGAACGGTGTAATGAGATAGGAGGACAAGTAGTAAAAAGATTTCTTCAATGGGAAATCTCATGACTGTCAGTTCTGCTGTGTAGATAGCCAGAACTAGGTATGTAGCTTAGGGTTTCTTTTAATGTTGTCAATTTGCTGCAGGACTCTTGAGAAAAAATGTTTGTTGTATCAAAGTTAACACATTGAAGTCCATGCTTGAGCAAGGCTCAAAAGTCATTGTTCAATTAGTTTGCTGGTACATTGGAAGCACACTTGGCAAGCTTGCCTGCACAACAGTGTGTTTACATTAGAAGCAAGTGATAGTTGCCAACATATCAGCCAAAATGGAGTTATTGGACAATGAGGACTGATACTAGAGAATGATATTTATAATAATTGTTAATTTTATATGCTGAAATAGAGAATGTTGGGTAAATTAATATTTTATGGATAAAGAAGAAGGTGGGAATACACTTGAATTTTCCCTGAGCTAATAAAACAACCAGATAATTTTTATGAATATCTTGGCTAGTAAATTTTATTTCATATTAGACAAAATCTGTCCAAAAATACAGAAGCATACTTATTTCTGAAAGTGTCTATAGCCAGAAGAAAAAAATTATGGTTACTTTGAGGTAATTTGTTTAAATTTATTAAAAGTAATGCTTTTTCTTTACTGCACAGTGTATATGAAGCCAGCCCACTTATGTATCTATAAGAAATAATGTTAAATTTCATTGTGCTCAAAATTGAATTTCTCTGTTGTTACTTTTAAAACATTATGCACAAATTATATACAATAATTGCACATCACTAGAAATTCTGCATCAAAATTTCACTTTACTTGTTTATTTTTCATTAGTAATTATATAATTTCATGAAAATAAATAAACTACTTTTAAGTATAGTACTTTTAAGACTGTTTCACATAGAATGAAAACCAAAATAGCTAATTATACAGCATGCCTGGAGGTAGAAAAAACAAGACAGTGTTATATTTTGAATGAAATATTTATTTAATTTAATAGAGTATGAAAAAGAAATGTTACATTATAGGATAGTTTTTTTTTTGCTTTTTTTGTTTTTTTTTTACTTTTTGGCATTTCCTAGCTTAACCACTGTAGGTACAAGAAAAATTAACCAAGACCTTTTTGAAGGAAATTTAATTTTAGTTAGGTTTGAGCTAGGACCTCTGATTTTGCTGCTACAGAGCTTTCAAGAAAAGACTGCACGGGACTGATATTTTGAATATTTAGAGAATTCAAAAATGACAAATTCTTAAATTTCAGAATTTTCCCTGCTGTTACAAGAGCTTGGCTATAATTGTCCCAAATATCAAGCTGTAAGGTCCTGGGATGCCATGATTAGGTGTTTGCTTAATTCAGGGATTAGTTGAATTTTCAGAAAGCCAAGCCATAAGAGGTGATTTGTTGAAACTGGAGATTAGGTTATCAGGGATTAAAGCCAACCAGAGCATATGTAAATTATCTCTTTAAGCAGTTATTTTAAAGAGGGTTACAGTTTACTGAGTTTTTTTTATTAAAGTTTAATAGTTGCGCTGCATTGAAATTTAGTACAACAAGTAGTTAGGCATTTTTTCATTCTTACTGTAACAAGTATTCTTAGTATGTTAAGAAAACTAAATATCTTCAAATTTATACAATTATTTATTAATAAAAATATATTATCAAATTTACCTTGTTATACAAAAATGTATTATAGTGGTGTAAAATCAAATCTATAAATGTGAGAGAAAATGTTTTCCTTAAAATATAGCACTGATTAAAAATGTTTTACTCATATATCTAATAATATAATCTAGTAATTAAGCATTATAGCACAAATTTAAATATAAAACCACAGGTTTTCCAGTAAAAGTAACATTTTAAATATAATAATTAAGATTATTCTAAGAAAATAGAACCTGAAAATCCAGACAATTGTGCAGTCCAGGACATTATTCCCATATGTAACAGCCCAATCTTCGATACATCTTAAATAAATACAAAGACCAGTGTTACAACTTAAAGGTTTTGTGTTGTAGTTCTATATAAAATGTCCATGTTAGTCAAAATCTTCAAAAGTAAATTTGTTGCTTTATTTTCTTTGTTCAGTTTAACTGGTTAAATTAATTGAATACACTTATTTGTGATTATGTGATATAAAATCTATGACAAAATTGATTATTTGTAACACACACACACACACACACACACACACACACACACACACACACACACACACACACACACCACACACACACACACACACACACACACACACACACACACACACACACACACACACACACACACACACACACACACACACACACACACACACACACACACACACACACACACACACACACACACACACACACACACACACACACACACACACACACACACACACACACACACACACACACACACACACACACACACACACACACACACACACACACACACACACACACACACACACACACACACACACACACACACACACACACACACACACACACACACACACACACACACACCACACACAACACACACACACACACACACACACACACACACACACACACACACACACACACACACACACACACACACACACACACACACACCACACACACACACACACACACACACACACACACACACACACACACACACACACACACACACACACACACACACCACACACACACACACACACACACACACACACACACACACACACACACACACACACACACACACACACACACACACACACACACACACACACACACACACACACACACACACACACACACACACACACACACACACACACACACACACACACACACACACACACACACACACACACACACACACACACACACACACACACACACACACACACACACACACACACACACACACACACACACACACACACACACACACACACACACACACACACACACACACACACACACACACACACACACACACACACACACACACACACACACACACACACACACACACACACACACACACACACACACACACACACACACACACACACACACACACACACACACACACACACACACACACACACACACACACACACACACACACACACACACACACACACACACACACACACACACACACACACACACACACACACACACACACACACACACACACACACACACACACACACACACACACACACACACACACACACACACACACACACACACACACACAACACACACACACACACACACACACACACACACACACACACACACACACACACACACACACACACACACACACACCACACACACACACACACACACACACACACACACACACACACACACACACACACACACACACACACACACACACACACACACACACACACACACACACACACACACACACACACACACACACACACACACACACACACACACACACACACACACACACACACACACACACACACACACACCACACACACACACACACACACACACACACACACACACACACACACAAGTAATGTTCTATTACATAGAACTGTATGAAACTAAACAAATATTCTTAATAATGGTCATTGTAATCAGGTACTTCTGTTTTAAGACAGATGAGATTTTAAACTACAACCTGACCATTGATGTAACACTTGACAGCTGATGAAATAAACATAATATTGAATTATATAATTCTCAATTTGAGGTACAGTTATCAGAATAAACAAATTGTTTTGCAATTTAAGCACCATTACCGGTCCAATCAAGATGTCCAAAGTTTCCCGTAACATTGGGACAGACGAGGTGAGTATGTGTGTGTTCTGTAGGGAGGATGCCACCATTCTGATGTACACTCAGCCTGAAGAGGATTTGACCAAGTTCCCGACCTTAGCAGTCATCAAGAGTAGTTGGAGGCTTACTGTTCGGAAGCTGATAGGCATGGTAATGTGTTGTTCTCATCATTAAAATAATGAGAAAGCCTTATATTTATATAGTTGTATAGTTATATTTTTGTAGTATTTTGAAACACTAAGAGAATATGGTTAAATTCTAATGTGTACCCCCAAAATCTTTTCTTTCCATGTTAGGTGATTATATATTGTTTTTTAGTTCTCTCATATATTCGTGATAGGGATCTGCTAGAATTTTGATCTGTTTCACATAATAGGTACTATTTAGAGGAATTATTTTGGTTTCTCTGCATTATTATGGGGCAGCATCAAAGGTTCTGCAGCAACCTCCAGTGTAATTCTTTCTGATCTTCTTCAAATAATCATAAAACCTTTCTTGGCCTGCATTTATAAAGTAGTGTATAAAAAAAGGTTCAAATTTAAAGATAGACACCGGAGATGGAAAAGTTCTATCACCATAAAAAGTTATGATTTTTTTGTCCCCTGTTGAAAAATCTGTACCAGTTCTATTACTTATTACGTAATTTTCCTTATATCTGACTCATCTTTCTGTAATACAGTAAACACTGATACATTGTCAGCTTGTCTTTTCCTTTAAGTACATTAATTTCCTCGCACTGTTTGTAATTCCCATTTATATATATATATTTAATGGTTTCTATATAATTGTGTTTCTTTTGATGATTTGGAAAAACTGACTAGAGTTTCAGTTTGGTAGTTTGTCTCCTTCACAATGTGATTAAGCACTAGCTGACCTTAGTGTATTGCCAAGTCCTCACAACCAACACACTTAACACACATCTCCAGCTCCCTAGTGTCTGTTTATAAAGTTATTTGTACCACTTATTTACAACACGATCTACTTTAGACATGTGTGGCAATATAGCTGGTCCCTATTTGTATAACAATATAAATAAACCTTTTAACACTTTTTTAAACTTGTATTTTTCATACATTGTACATTTCGAAATCTGGGATTTCATCTTCAGGTACTAACTAAGGTTAAGTTAATTATGAAAATAAATAATTAAAACCAATTTGTCAATTTTTCACTACCTTGGTGGCTTATATAATACATATTTATAAAACACTTTTCGAGGCTACATCTCTAACATGGTCCCTATTATCTCAATTGTAGCCAAAGGCTGGAATTTAAAGTGTGTATTAAAATTGTCAAATTCAAAATGAATTTTCTCGATGAAGAATAATGTTTATCCACAAATATTCCTGTTCTCTGTCTATCTTCCCTTATGGCAGATTTAGATTTTTCACAGCTTATGTCACTAATCAGTACAATCACACTATGGGTAATATCTATATGGTTCAGAATCAACAGGAAACTGTAATATTATATTTCTATTTTAAATTTACTTACCAATTACCAATTAATTACTTGAACCTTTTGCACTCTCACATGTGATAAAGGTGTTTTCTCAAGAAAAACACAGAATCTGGTGTTGATATGTCACTCTAAAAAAGTTTTTAAATTAGGTAGCTTTTAGATTAGAACATCCCTGAATTGTCTAAAAGATTATCTTTTGATGGCAGTGACGGAAATGTGACAGGACAGCCTGCCTTTATTACTACAAGCGTTGTCAACGACAATCCGTTAGCGAAACTGTTCTGAATTAGCGATTAAATATTATTTTAGGACATTTAGACATGTGTTAACATTAAATTTTGAGTTATTTCATAAAATAACTTCTATGTCTGGACATTATCATATTTTGGTTTGATGATGGTTCGACGATGGTATAATAAAACTGTGTGTTTAACTTTATTATTTTTAGTCATGCCACGGTTGTTAAAGGTTCATACTCAAATATGACTATTAGTATTTAATTTAAATAAACCATATTCAGGCTATTTCAAACAAATGTTTTTCATGGTATAAAATAAGTTAAAAGTATTGGGTAAAGCAATGAGTTATTTTGGGAAATGGGCTTTAAATAAAATATATTTTCCTAATACAATGTTAGCCTACATTTAGCTATATGAGGGTTATTTGAACTACATTATTATCATACTGAGTTGAATCATAATAATTATAGAATTACAGGATTAGTTATAGGAGCAAGGTGAAGGTAAGTGTGGAAAATAGTATCAAACCCCACAACAGAAATTCAAAGTATTGACTGATACTTTTCATGATAATTTAAAAAAGAATGTGAAATCTTTTAAAGGATTATCAGTCATTTCATACTCTAGTAATTATTCTTCCTTATGAAATGTAACACTATTTTGTCATTCATTTTGGTGTGAAATTCAGGTGTTTGAACATAGGTGTACAATATTAATTACAAATTTCAATTTTTTATTGAGGGAAAGAGATGTTTACATAGAGAAGGTAATGTTGGAGAGAGTGAAAATCAGCTGATTTAATTACGAAGGAAGCAATGTCCATACTTTAGTTAATTATACACTTCTGGGGTTACAAACCATGAATTTTGATAAAAGTTCAGTTTGTGAATCTAAAAACAACATCTAAACTCCAACCGCTTGATCAAGGAATAAAAATATATGTCAAAACAGAAGGTAGGTTGTTCTTCAATTCATAAACGACTTAGAATATGAAACGACCAAACAAAATTAGTGTGTTAGATGCTGTGTGGATGGTTACAAAAGCATGGAACAATATTAACGACAAAACTATTGTCAATTGTTTCAAGAAAAGTGGCTTTGAAGTGAATGATTGTAACCAAAACCAAAATTACAAGGATTCAGGAGTTCAACCACCACAACCAACCAAATGAGTGAGGGCAGCTTTAAATGTGGACCTGAATTTTGAAAAGTTTATCAACTTTGATGACAATGTTGCAACCTGCGGAGAGCTCACTGATACTGAAATCGAATCTTCCATCGCAGGGGAGCAAGAAGCAGTCGAAGAGGCAGAAGACGATGACAATAAAAGTTCCCATTAGTGATCAGCTAAATTTTACACCAGAGGACACAAGTTTTCTTTTAAAAAGTGTGCTTTATGGACTTGAATTGACAATTATGAATTGACAGTTATAGACTTGAATTATGATGTTTTCAAGTCTATAATTGTGCTGGATTGTGAAATGGATATGCTAACACAAGGTAAACAATCATCATTTTCAAAAGCATTTGTGTTTTTTCCCGTTTTAAATACTGTATTTCTATATGTTACATAGGCCCTACAGTTATAAATCATTTTTTAAATGGAGGTTAAGTGTTGAGATACAGAATACAGAAAGCTTTATTCATAAACATCAAGTTTAGAACAGGTGTCAAATACATATTAATAAAATACCTCCGTTACATAGAGGTTTGCGTTGAGCATTTACTCCCTTGTAAGGAATATTGGCTGCTTTTAACCTCAATATAACAAACCTTGTTATTGACAATTTCCTGATATAATGATTTTTTTCTTTTGGAACCCTTGAGATACCTTATATTAAGTCTCTACTGTTGTACCAATGATAGCTGTCAGGTTGATATTTTGTGATGATTGTGGTGGAAAATTTGTCTATTATTGGGAACGTTTTGCTATTGACTATTTGCTATGACTAATTTTTTTCATCAATTTCCATTAAGTGTTATAGACACTTTGTCATTTTATATATTTAGTTTATTACATAAATATCTTTTATAGTTTTGATTTCTCTTGTTTTTACTGGGGGAGGGGGAGCTTCCCCAGAGCCTGTATGGACAAGCCCCCACTACATATCACAAACAGTAAATAATATCATTTACAAGAACCCATTGACCTTAACCTTCATATCTACATTGCCTTACAGAGCATGAAAATATTATTTATCACAAAGTACTGGGTGGAACTTATATGCTTAGTTTTAAGTATATCTTTGGTTTACAAATAAGTTATTAGAACATCCAAACAAACAGTTTTCACTACTTATATGTATTATAAAAAGAAAAAAAATTACATGACAGGAGTTATTTTTTAATATTGTATTGTTTAAACCTGTTATTTTCAGTGTTTAATTTATGACGGATTGATTTTTAAATTTTATTTTGTATATTAATTTGTTTTAACAGATATCAGGTTTGGGCAGTAAGGAGATAGCCATAATGAGAGTTACTAAATTTTGGATTCCAGACAACAGCAACCCTGTCTACCATGTAATGTACAAAGTTAAAAGTGCTTTTAGTGAGAAAAAAATCCTTAAACTCCAGGTAAGCTCTAATATTTTTTACCTCTTCTATTTACTTATTTTTCATAAGAACAAAGTTGATGTGAAAATGTTGTTCAATACAGGCTAGAGAATACTCTGATTGCCATCTTTCAAGATATACCAACAGATATTCACTCGGGGCTAAACCAGATCATAAAATACTGTGATATTTCATCTTCCAAAATAGCTTATTGATAATTTAAATGATTATCGTTCACTGGTGAACTTATGTATCATTTAACCAGAAACTTAAATTTTTGTTCTAAGCTTACACACCCAGTGCTGAAACTAACATCAAAGTCTTCCAGTTCACATTATTGAAACATTGCTTACATAATTATAATATTGAAATATTTTGACTTCGCTGTGGAAAACTATCTCCAGTTAACAGATTTTAATACACTTCATATCTGATCCAATTTCTTTCATTATATAAATATCCATATCACCTGTTACAAAGTGGTATTTATAATATTTGTTGGTTTGTAGAATATTAACAAAATGTTATTTAAACATAGCAAATGTAAATTTACAACAGTAATTATAATACAAGGATATTTAATAACTAATACTATTGGAAAACGAAAAAGCCAGTATGACACTGATAATGGTTAACCCTTTAAGTGCCGAGTTTTCAACGGTGTCATCTTTGTTGCCAGGTGTATTTGTTGCGCACAGAGCTGCTCCACAGTCAGCATACATGTAGTGTGTTCCTTGAGAAGGAGAAAGAGAAGTCTTTATTCATGAACATTGAGAACAGAATATTTGTCACATCATAGAATAGTTCGAAGTCCAATTTGGTTACATTACAAGAGACGAAACTTTAAACACGAGGGTAAAAATTAAAGGTCAAGGATGTAATATAATTCTTCTATGGTGTAGATTGACTTCTTCACCAGCCAGTCATGTAGTTGTCTTTTCATCGTCTTCTTTTTGCAACTTTTAAGGTCCTCGGGAAGTTTGTTGAAAAGCTTGGCTCCAGCAAATGATGGCTTTTTGGTGTAGAGAGTAGTTCCGTGGGCTGGAAGATAATATGCTTGAGCTATTCTAATTTGATAAGCATGTACCTCTTCATTTCATAACACATTTTGTTGTGAAGCATAAATAATTACCTCCATTATGTAGATTGAGGTAGCTGTAAGGATGTCTAGGTCTTTGAAGGCTTCTCTACAGCTGTCAAGGAGAGAGAGAGGCTGGCCATAACCCTTATTGCTCACTTTTGAAGAATTAATACCCTCTGGAGATACCAACTGAGGAGCCACCCCATAGGGTGATTCCGTATCGTAGGTGAGATACAAAAAGGGCAAAATAGGCAATCCTTAAGGCGGATGGTGTGCTAGTTGCTTTAATTCTTCTAAAAGCAAAGATGGCACAGCTTAATTTCGAGTAAAGATTATCTATATGGCAATTCCATGACAGACATTGGTCAAGAAACACACCAAGGTGTTTTAATTCATCCACTCTCTCTTAATCAGGTGGTCCTGATATGTGATCTTTAAGCCTTCCCACTGCAAGGAGCTTGGTTTTAGATGGATTAAACACCAGGTCATTATTTAAACAATACAGCTGTGCTAAGCTAACTGAAATGAAGGTGTTGATCTCCAGTGATTCTACTGACTTATTTGCAGGTAACTAGTGCAGTATCATCTGCATACATGAAGGGGTGATTATAGGCTTCAAGTTTTTCAGACAGGTCGCTTGTAAACAATATGAACAATACAGGGCCCAATACTGACCTTTGTGGGACTCCTCTTGTAATATTTTGTGGTCTAGACTGTAAAACTTCATTAACACCATTCACACACTGCTTTAATTCCACTACTTGCTCTCGCCCAGTAAGGTAACTTTCGAACCAGCTAAGAGCTGTTCCTTTTATTCCAAGGGCACTGATTTTAGTGAGAATTAGTTTATGACAAGGAGTCAAAAGCTTTACTTAAGCGATGAAAAATAGTTGTAACAGTGTTCCCCTGGTCAATATTATCTATTATTTTTTCAATGAGTTCAGTAAGAGCAGTGATGGTTGACTTTCCTGGGATAAACCCATGTTGTCCTTTCGGTATCAGGTCATTGTGGTTAAGGTGTTCAAGTATTCTTGAAAGTACTACTTTCTCTAGTACCTTAGACACAGTTGGAACTAAATAAATCGGTCTGAAGTTTGATATGTCATGCTTATTTCCTTTTTCGTGTAGTGGATAGACCTTAGATAATTTTAACTTTGAGGGGAAAACTCCCAACTCCCTGTGCTAAGGATTTATTGATTACCATACCTTGTCTATCATTACCATGTTCAGCAACATCTTCATTTATCAAACTGCCACCAGAATATCCTGATTTATCCAGATCATTGTTAATAAATATGGGGGTTCCAAGTCAACCTCTCATCCAGGACTACACCCAGATACTTGATTTATTTTCAATGTTTTATCCTGATTCCTTCCGGAACAAGTTGTATTAGCTGGAACTTTCTTTTCCTGGTAAAGGTTATCATATTTGTTTTTGATGGGTTAATCCGAAGACCTTTCCCATGACACCAGTTGTTTATGAAATTTATTTCTTCTTGAATGAGGCGTTCCAACATGTCTTTGTTTTTCCCTTTGACCATAACCACTAGGTCATCAGCACCCTTTGACCATAATCACTAGGTCATCAGCAAAACATAGTAGACTTATTCCCCTCTTTTCTGCTTTTATTAAAATAAGGTGACCATACTCTTTTGTACATCGACCACAATTGCCCACAGGAAGACAGAAATCCTCCCTGGAGGCAACCTTTTCGGGCCGTAATAGTGACCGATTCGTCCCCAAATTTTGTTTTAACTTGTCTCCTTTTTAGGAGGGCTACTATCCACTTGACAGCATCCGGTATAATTATATATTTATTTTAATTGTTTGTATATATTATCTATATTCTATTTACTGTCAATCAAATATGAACAAATCCAATGTAGTTCCTTATTTTTAATACCAAAGTCAGAACAGATACTGATTAATTTATAATGAGCCACACTAACAAATCCTCGGGTTAAACCTATGAATATTCCCAAAGATTTATACCTCTTGTCGATTTCATCAATGATATTTTGAATAAAACCTACCATAGAAGTAAAAGTTGAACAAGTTGGTGGCAGAATGCCTGGTCTAAACAAGTTTTGGTTGTCATCAAAAAAATTATTTCTCTATAAATAATTTAGAACTTGCTTATACACAACATTTTGGACAAACAGTAAAAATGATACTGGTCTTACACAGATTTAGTAGCCTCTTTTTTGTAAATTGGAATCACCTTAGATATCTTTAATACGTGAGGAAATGTTAATTCTACTACCAGTGTTTTAAATTTTTATTTTATTAGAAAAAGTTTAATTGATTATCCTCCTTGTTAAATTCTACTCATTGCAAAGCAAACTGTCCTTTAATTGTGGCCTCAATAGTTTGAAAGAAATGCATGCATAATATATATAATCATTCTTTGTATGAATGGTGATGGGTGAATGTCTGTTAATTTCCTTGTAAGTTTTCTTTTATTTATTTATTTTTAGTTTCATAAAGAAACTTCTTTTAATTTTAATTTTATTATTTTGTATAAATATAGATTATAATTTTTTAATGAAAAATAGTAATGTAGACTATATTGTGACTCTTGTTTTACACTAATAGTACCTGTATAGTTTATTAATTTATGGTTAGGTGTAAGAGAGTACTTAATAGTCCTAACCTTGCCAATTGAGTATGCTTTTCGTTGTATTCAATAAAAACATTTTTCATTTAATTTATTTATAATATATCAAGTTGGAGTCATACTGGAACAAAGTTTGCACTTCCATTCATTCCTTCTCAAGGCAACAATTCTTTTCCTGTGTTCACTGTAACCCCAGCACAATTCAAATGCACCTTACAATCATCTGTATAGCTTGAAGCAATATCAACATCCTCAGAAATTGGATCTTTGCAAACAGAACAGACTTACTCATTTTGAGGTTAGGTTGGAATGGTTAGTATACACAACTCTGATCACTACCACTGCTATCAGCAACCTCAAAACTTCTATCCTATCAATCTTGAAACTGAGGCCGTGTATTTTGTGACAGGGTGCCAGTTTTCCCAACCTCAAATGGTATACATTAGAACAAGTGCAGCAAATGTGTGTATCTGGCCAGCTAAGCAGTCCTGAGCTGATGGAATATGTTGCCCAGACCTTACAACCTCGCAACTTCTATCCTATCACCTCTGATCCTGAGGCCAGCAAGGAAGGTTTTGATATGCTCAATGAGATCCTGGAAAGTAATGTCCTCGTAGATGTGGAATCATCCTACTTAACACCACAAGAGCAACTGCTGAAGATGGCACGATTTTCTATTCCCGGTAAAATTTATCACTATTCAAAGTCATATTCGTTATCTTGGACTATGTTTATTATAATTAGTGATAGTGACTAATAACTCAGAACTAGACTGAACTTAACTAAGTAGTTAAAAAAATTAAATACAAATCTTTTTGGTTTTAGTTTAAAATATTTAACAAGCATTAAAGAGCAATTCTATGTTTAGTTTATCACCTTTTCAAAATTAGAGTACACTAAGTTAGCTGCTAGTCACGTATGTATCTGAGGCTCTGCTCACAACATGGAGGTTCAGTTTAAAACTGTGGTATAAATTTGAACTTATCTTAAAACCAGAAATGTAGCTTTTATTGTCACAGTATATTTAATGGATAGTTAAATATACCATTATCTATTATAAATTCCCATAATAAAATCTATTTTAAATATAAGTTATAAACCATTAACCAGTTGTGGGTGTTTTTAACTCATCATTGCTTGAATCTTAGAAGTTTAAATAACAACATTTTTTCAAGTTTCTCAAGTCATTTTGATTCACTAAGTTTATGAGCAGTTAAGTAAGTATGAGCATAGCTTCAGATGTGTAGATGGCAGGAAACCTGTTCTCTCTTAATGTACATTTGTCTGTGATTTCTAGGATGTGTTAGAAAAATTGTTGGCATATAATTAATTGATGTATGTTCCAACACTATACAGAATTATCAGCTATAGGAAATACAAGAGCAAAACCATACAAGCATAAAGCTTTGTTTATCCATAAAGTATAAGCCTAAGCCAAACTGCTGAATAACGAAAGGGATTTTTTAATTATCATACTGGTAACTTGTGTCGAGTGATCCACAGAGACACCATGAGCTTTTATCCAATAGGCCTGTTGCTCACATTAACACCCACACTGATTTAGTTGGATTTCATTCTTTACAAAAATTTGTGCAACTGTCAAGAGTGAATGTATTTACTGCAGCTGGACTTCATAGCTATTAAAGGTAAATGGTATGGATCTTTTCATAAATGGTGCGTTTGTACATGTTACTTTTTGAGGACCTTCTAAAAACCACGTCTGAAATATTACTCAAGCAAAATTATTTAATGGCATGGTTTTAAAAGTACACAAATATTTTGTCTCTTTAACTTGTAATTTTTAGCTGCGTTTTATTTTAGTAACAGTAATAAAATTCTACAATGCCAATAACTTAATACTGGGTACTGTACATACTGTTTTTTTTTTTTTTACAAAATTATTTATATAGGTATTATTTATAATATAAAATGTAATAAATTAAAATAATTTATTTGCATTTAATGTATTAGCCCTCTGGCAGCCAATAACAATCTGGATGTACAATATATTTCCACAGAAAAGATCCTGAAAATTGATGTCTGCAACATAAGCGTTAAAGAGGCACATTTTTAAAAACATACGTTAAGATTATGTTTTCTAGTGGGATTTTTACTTATAGCTTAAACGATATATGTTTTTCTTTCAGAACAAAAGCGAATTTATAAAGAGTTCTTAGTGCGTACATTCCCCAACCTGTTAATGAACAAAGTTCAGTTTCAAAACTTTACAGCAGAACTAGGTTGGAAGAAATCTGAGTGGCCTGATCTATTTTTGTAAGCTCAACTATATTATAATACTCTGTATATGTCTTACTTATGTCTCTAACTTATGTATATGTATGTATGTCTGATATCATAGTAATCCAGTAATTTTTAGGTTGAATAGGAATTATCTACATATATGAAAGCCAAATACCATTAACTGATTGATCATATTTTCTCAAGATCTGTAAGTCTTAAGGCTGGGGACCACAACACTTGTAACAAATATTCTTTATAGGCTCTAGATGAGTACTAACAAAAAATTTTACACTTTCTCTTAAATATCCAAAATAAGGTAGAAAATAAGTAATCATCGATAATTTCCTTTAAATAATTTTCAATCGACTATAATTTTGCTTAGCAACTTGTTATCACATGAAATTTAACTAGCTTGAAGTGGTAGACTGATTCACTATAGCATTTTCTAACCTATAAGGAGAGTTAGTTGACTGCATGGGAAAACTTAAATCAAAGAGTTCAAAATAAATTAAGTCTCCAAAAAATAGGGTTAGTGCTGCAAACTCTCTATAATCTTATATTCTTAATTTTAAAGTTTCTTCTCAAACAGAACTAGAAAGGTTTGCTGTTGACAATGGATGTTGTGAAAGGATCACAAGATTTTGGATATTTGCTCAACCATCATGATACCTTGCTCTTTGGAGACCATGGGCATGTATGACTGAATTCATTCTTGATACATCACAATTAGACAGACGACACAGAAAAAAGAAAATTTTGCCATTTCCTGAGTGATAACGTTTCATTAACACTCAGCTAAATAGAAAGTTGCTCTGAATAATCAGATAATTCTTGTCTTTGTGTAAAAGATGTACTGATATAACAGCAAGGGAAAGTGTCCCTTCATCTCTTCTTGCCAAACACAGATACAAAATCAAAATGATAAAGTAGTGTTTTATACACAGAGATTATTCTCATCTTAGTCTGATGTTAGAGCTAGTGAAGGTATGTTCTGTTTTTCTTACCAGACAGAACCAAAATACAAATTATAAAGTAGTGTTCTAGATACTCAGATAATTTTTGTCTTTGTTAATGGTAAAGATGTGCTGATGTGACAGCCAGAGGAGGTATGACCTTCCGTGACCTTCTTCTCTTCCTGGCGGCCACTGAACCTGATACACCACATGGAGTTGGTACTGGTGAGATTCGCTGTCAGTACATTTTCAGGTACCAGCTGTTTCATGAAGTTTTATTCATGCCATAATGAAATACGTAAATAATTTTTGTAGTTGAAACTGAGCAATATGATGAGAGAAATCAACTAAAAGAGGAACATACAAGTATATTACAGAAATACTATATTTGTATTGATTATATTATAGTAATTAATTTGGAGGTATTGTACATTATTTTAATTAAAACATTGATATCCATTTGAAATATATCATGTTAATTAACACATTAACTAAAGTGGACACACGCTGCTTTCCCTGTTGTCCTAATGTTGGTACATGGCTTGTATGGCAGTGAATCTTTTAACAACATATAATATAGTTGTAGATAGAATAGATAGAAAACATGGCTGACTGCCAAACAAATTAGTGAAGTGGCTCAAGATAAAAAGTGTATTTAAAGTGGTAATTAATCAACAAATATTACTTACTGTGCACAAAAACATTCTGGAAAACTGTAAGTCCATTTCCTAATTAATTCACAAAACACTAACTTTTATTTTGCAAGTAATTGCACTTTTAAAGAACTGACAATTCAGTGAAGTTTTAAATGGTTAATCCAACAAATTGCCCAACAAAACTATGCAAACACTGCAGCAAAATAACTGTTAGTTTATTTTTACCAAGAATTAAGAAGAATTTAAATGAAAATTTAAATTTTAAATATGTACTTATTGCAGTGAAGAAACACATATATGTTATATGACGTCACTATAGCCAGGTCACAGTCGAGGATACATGGAGCTCCAACTCACACCTGTTACATTGCTGAGTTGGAGAAGTTAGGAAGTTAGTTAGGAAGTCCATTTCCTAATTAATTCACAAAACACTAACTTTTATTTTGCAAGTAATTGCACTTTTAAAGAACTGACAATTCAGTGAAGTTTTAAATGGTTAATCCAACAAATTGCCCAACAAAACTATGCAAACACCAGCAAAATAACTGTTAGTTTATTTTTACCAAGAATTAAGAAGAATTTAAATGAAAATTTAAATTTTAAATATGTACTTATTGCAGTGATAAACACATATGTTATATGACGTCACTATAGCCAGGTCACAGTCGAGGATACATGGAGCTCCAACTCACACCTGTTACATTGCTGAGTAACAGCTGTGTCATTGTTACACTCTCTGTCCCTCTCACACACTTTAGCCAGACGCTGACATCAGCTGCTCTCAGCGCATTCCACAGTGTCCCACCAGTACACTGGTGCTACCGTCTAACACATCTGAAAATATTTAAAACTGCAATACACTGCAAGTGCGGACCTCAGACAAGGCTGTACTGCACTACTTCTAGTGATCCACGCCTAATAAAATACTTGCCTAGTATATTACGTATTTTGACTTGGATTTTGCTGATCTTAATCAATCTAATTTTTACATATTTAGACAGACATATTATAGTGACATAGATTCTGCCTTTGACTTAGTAAGATTAGTAAAAAATAAAGAAAAAGTAAAAATTGACATTATAATCCATAGCTATTATAAAACAAGCTGCTCCCTGGATGACGTCATAGAATCACTTCCAACACATCACTTGCTGTACAGCTGGCAACACAAACACCTGGAAGTGACATCATAACCAGCTGATGACCCACATACGACCTAGCTTTGTGCAGTGTTTACGTCTGGCTCAACACACTACTTCCATTACTCATTCATTACGACTTGCAGATAAATAAAATGGCAGTAGATACTAAGTCTGACCTCTCTACAGGAGACCTGGTTTTTGCAAAAATCAAAGCTTTCCAAACTGGCCAGCAGTAATTGAATCCGTAAGCCTGGAAGAAAAAAATAAGAAACTAAAATACAGCATAAAATTTTTTGGAGACTACACAACAGCAGTAGTTAATAGAAGTGCTCTAAGCTCTTACAGTGAGCACAAAGCTATATTCAGAATACCGAAAACAGAAAATTCAACGAAGCCCTTAGGCAAGCTGAAGATAGGTTTTAGCTAACTACTACTACCACGCCCACAGCAATACCCCTATGTGGCTCAGAAACTCCAAAGCAATCCAAATATTTGTGAAATAACTCTGAAAATTGTAACAAATCACTTGCAGAGGAAATTTTTGAATCAAAAGCTACTGATGATAGTATTAACTCTGACACAGAACCGATATCTCGAGTTCATCTGTGTACCAACATCCTGACTGAACCTGAAAGCAGTCTGGCGGAAGACAAACAACTGAGTGAAGAGGATGAACTAACCATTGCAGCCAAAGTTGGTGCTGCTCTACTGGAGGAAAACAAGATCCTAAAACAGCAGTGTGACCAACTGACAACCATACTAAACACTCTCAAAATAACTCAGGAGGAATACATGGCCATCATAGAAGACCTGGAAACTAAAGAACACTCATACCTTACACGAATCGAACAATTACAAGGAAAACTAATTGAACTAGACAACACCTTGGAAAAGGAAAAAAACAATCAACGGGACTTACAAAGCATTTTTGAAGAGCATGATAGCGGGCAAGTGCAAAATATAGAAGCTAACTTAAGAGAGATAAAGGAGCTACAACTGAAGCTAAGAAATGCTGAAAGAGAACGAGCCCTAAATGAATGTAAAGAAGTAAATGATGCTCATACTCAAACAAAGCGTGCACCAGTAGAAAGCTATGACCCTCTCTTGAACACTATCCCAACAATCTTACTCAGAATCCAGGACATGCAGAACACCATAACTGCTATGGAGGGCAGACTACAGACATTAATTGGTAATAAAAACAACCTAGTAGACACAGCTCCTAAAGTATCGAAGAATTTTAAGAAAAAGGAGGGGGGAAAAGCTAAAAAATACAAAAAAAATAAAAAATAACCCTCCCTTAAAATCAATTAACCAAAATGTATTCACCGCCTCAAACACAAACAATGCCAATAAAGTGCCCAAAAAACCCCTGAAACACAATACTAATGTTATCTACCTGGACAACCCTACAGTCGACTCTCTTGAGCAACAAGAGATAAGCAATGAGGAGGACATGGTCACGTGTCAGACAAGAGCAGTAGTTAGAAAGATAATCCGCGACACCTCAGTGAACTCAAATACAGGGCGAGTATCCTTCTTGAACCCCAAAGATATGACTAACATTAGCAAATTAAATCTTGTCTGTTTTGCGCCTGACCAAACTCCCTTTGTATCCTCGCAACTCCACTCAGACCTAGATTGGAAAAGAGCATGTGGAATAGGTTTTTATGATTATGACTCAGCTAAATGCTCCTTAACACTGCCCCCAGAAACCTTAACAGAAATAAAAAATAGAGTCACAGTCAATGAAGTGTCATTTAACTGCTTTGTCACTATAACTCTTGAGGAAAAGCCATACATCATAATTTGCTACAGATCCCAACAGAATAACTGGAGGTCAAAGCTATTTAAAGCTGTAGAAATTGTAAATGATTGCATCAAATTTTCGACGCTCTTCTCCCTCAATGTCAGTGAATTGTGGCAGCCTATACTGCCAAACTTTGTCTGCATTACTTCAAGTAATCCTTCAATTCAACAGCAATGCATATCTACACAGATTTAGAATCTACACAAGCAACAAAAAACTGAAGAAAACTATTGACTCTGTACTTGACATCTGTTTTAAGCACCAAATGAATGTATCCCGCATTACAACTGAAAAGAGCCCGGGCATCTACAGCTCATGGAGAACGCAAGGGATAGACTTCAACGCCCCAGAAATCTCGGAACTCTCAGATTCAAAAAGCCAAAACACAGGAAACCAAAACACAAATGCTATTAAAGCTGCAATGGTGGAACAAAAAGAGGTGTGGAAGCAAACAGAGGGAGTCCTATTAAAGAGGCTATCTGACTTCTACAAAAACAACGCTTTAAACAAAGCCTCCCTTTCACATCAAGAACTAAAAGGAAAAATTGAGGGCTCAAAGCCAGCCTACAACGTAATTAACCTAAATACAGGAGAACCCTTGTATAGCGTAAATACAGGCAAACACTACAACTATGGGTTTGACGGCACTCGTTTTGTAGAACTATCACACAGCAATAAAAGATACTCTGTTGAAACTTCAGTAAAACCTGCAAACAACATTATTCTCGTCTTGGAGGAAACAGAAATAATGAACCAGCTAATGCATTGGTTTTTACACAGCAATTTTGACAACTGTGTAAAAAATGTTGATATCAATAAGAACACCGACATTGAACTCGAACTTGTCCAAGGCGTCCTAGGATGTGGAAAAACCACATTTATAATCAACAAACACACAAAAGGGGACCTGGTTCTCTTTCCAACAAGAGAAGGCGCAACTGATTTCAGAAACCGTTTAAAACAAAAAGATCAAACTGCAAGCTACAATGACATTAAAGACTCATGTAGAATGATACACTCTTTCATTATAAACTCCACAAACCACATTAAATCCGGTGGAAAGTACAACAGACTAATCATAGATGAAGCACTAATGCTCCACGCAGGTGAAGTGCTGTTTGCCTGTGCTCTTGCTGGAGTAAAAAAAGCACTGCTGGTAGGAGACAAACAACAAATCCCTTTCATTAATAGGACTACCTGCAACATGATCCATTATGACATCACAAAAATAGCCAAAACAACCACAGTTTTAAATTTTTCTTATAGGTGTACAAACAGTGTAACAACTCTCCTATCACCCTACTACGAACAAGGAATGGCAACTTGCAACTCAGTGGAGAATGAAGTTGATTCAGTGTACCTTGATGACTTAAATAAACTACACCTTAACAAAAGCCTCTTCAAAGTTCTTGTGTTTAAACAGGCAGAGAAACGTTCACTGAACAGCCTAGGCCTCAATGCTTCAACAATCCACGAGTTTCAAGGAAAGCAAGCAAGCCACGTAGCAGTTGTAAGAGTGAATAGGACAAAAGACAACATCTATGACTCCATCCCACACTGCTCGGTTGCCATTTCGAGGCACACTAAAGTTTTTAGGTACTACACCCCCACAGGAGGAGACACCCTTAGTAAATGGATAAAAGCGATCAAGTCATATGGAAAACAGGACCTAGCGAAACACTTCAAACTCCCACCTAATGAATTCTCTACACCACGAAACCAACATCAAACAGACTTCACACTTAATGAACAGCCAACGGAACCGCCTTTGTCTCCGACCCTGCCAAAAAAACAGTGAAAAACACTTAACACCTGTGACTGTGAGGGAATCAGACAAACCCTGCCTAAAAAACTGCGACACTTTCCTGAATACAGACCATACAAACAGGACACATTCCAGCCACTGCCATCTAATACACCAGCAATCTAGAAATAGCCCAATGTCTTCACTAGAACAAGGCCCAAATATCATCAAAGTCCAGCCAGAAATTCATAGGTACATAGATGGAACTGAGCCAGAGCTACCAAAAAACCAAGGGCTACCAGCCCTCAAACTGAAGAGAAAAATCAATCCTCTGGCTAAAGACCTAGACGTTACAGATTCCTTGTACACTCCCAAGGTAAACACACCTTCTAACACAAGCTCTGCTTGTACAATAAAGAATCCAACTGGTACTAAGACTACTCATGGAACGTCACCTGCTAAAAACTGCCACAAAGAGAAAACAAACCTCGAAGTTAGCACGAAGCTTCTTTTTTAGGCAAGTGCAACCCAAAAAATGGAAGATACAAAACAAAAATTACATAAACATAAACAGGTGGAAGAAAATATTACACTACTCCATCAAAACATTAGGAAACTAGAAAACAAAAGGGAGCGACTAAACCACCTTCTCAGTGAAGTTTCACCAACCATATTGGTCCTGACCGAACATGGCCTCCCAGAGGCAAACCTTAACAACACCACTATCCCTGGATATAGGCAGCTCACTAGTTTCTGCAGATCACACCACGACTATGGAGGAGTAGTTCTGTACCTTAAAGATGATACTGAAGTGGAAGAAATGCCTATAAACATAAAAAACCCCAGTCAAGAAATGGTCTTTGAAACGGCTATGTCTCTGATTAAAACTGAGACTGATATCATCTTTGTTATTGGGGTTTATAGGCCACCAAATGTAAACCTGGGAGAGGGGCTGGAAATTCTATCACGCCTTCTTGAAAACTTAAACACACATAAACATAAGGTGATAATTCTAGGTGACATTAATATCGACAGCCTGAAACCAAGCAAACCAAAAGACAGCTGTGAAGAAACACTTATACTCTACGATCTCACAAGGCTTACCCCCCCCCCGCTACATGAATTACTCACTGCACTGCAACTTCAATTGACTGTGTCTGCATTAATTTTCCCTTAACCGACATTAAGGCAGAGGTAATAAAAACAGGCCTGTCAGATCATAGAGCACAACTATGCACACTGACTACAAAAGCAAAGTTAAATTCAAAAGTGCACCAGATGAAGAGAAAAATAAATTCAAACACTCTTAACCTGCTTAACATGAGTTTAAAAGGTTGCAACTGGAAGGATGTTGAATCTTCAAAGACAGCTGATGAGGCATACAATGTCTTTATAAATATAGTCACAATGGAACTGAATGCCACCTGTCCACCAAAGTCAGTAACATTAAAATCAGTAAGAAAATCAAGGAAGTACTCAGATCCAGTAGCAATGCAACTAAGACGAGACTATCTTACAACGTTTGAAAAATATGAGTTTACAGGAAAAGAAGAAGACAAGGCTACCATGGTGGAGAAAAAGAAACTCTACGACCTCCGGTTGAAGAAAGTGCGTCATGAGGCCTCAGCTGATCATATTAACCAAGCTGACAATAAACCAAAGGCGATTTGGGAGATCATCAACCAAGAAAGAAGAACCAAGTGTGGTGAAAGAGAAGATAGGCCAATTCAACTTTCCATAGGTGGGAGAAAACTGAAACAATTGTAAACGAATTCAATAGTTATTTCTCTACAATTGCTGACAACACCTTGAGAGCTGCAACTCAAACATGCCACAAAAAAAAGAAACACACCGCCAATAGCAGTCCCTTCTCAGAAAACACTCCTGTTAACTCCAACTAATGAAAAGGAAGTTAAGGACACTATAGCCTCCCTGAAAAACAAAACATCAAGTGGAACTGATGAAATCTCAGCTAAACTGGTTAAGCATTGTGCTGACAGTCTTGCCTATCCCCTGCAATTAATCATCAAGTCTTTTCACAGCGGCGTCTTCCCATCTGCACTCAAGATAGCAAAAGTGTACCCTAAACTTAAGAAAGGAGACCAAACTCAGCTAAATAATTATAGGCCAATATCAATCCTGCCCACTTTCTCAAAAATAATCAAAAAAATTGCCCTAAAAGACTAGTAGAACATCTCACTCGCCTTAACCTCTTAACTCAAAATCAGCATGGATTCATCAAGGGCAGGTCTACCAGCACGGCTATCATAGACCTGGTTGAGTATGTCATTGACCAAATCGACAACTGCAAATACACCTCAGCTGTCCTACTGGACTATTCTAAAGCCTTTGACTGCCTAGGGTACGATATTATCCTAGCTAAACTTCAGT
Organism: Homalodisca vitripennis; assembly: GCF_021130785.1. Taxonomy (NCBI): domain Eukaryota; kingdom Metazoa; phylum Arthropoda; class Insecta; order Hemiptera; family Cicadellidae; genus Homalodisca; species Homalodisca vitripennis. The sequence continues at coordinate 31,056,759 of NC_060210.1, read as the reverse complement.
CAATGGGAATTCAAGGAATTGCAAACAGGTGGTTTGACAGCTACCTGACTGGCAGAAGTCAGCTAGTGGAGCTGAGGCACAATATCAATGGAGTCTCTCAAGCTACAAGGTCTGGGCTACTTCCCCTAACAAGAGGAGTTCCCCAGGGATCGGTGCTTGGGCCTGTACTTTTTATTTTGCTGACCAATGACTTCCCCAATATAATTAAGGACTACAGTACAACAGTAATGTATGCGGACGATACAACACTGCTTTTTCAGAATGACGATCCTGAAGACCTAAGCATAAGCGCATATATAGCCCTTAATATGACGTATGAATACTGCTCGATGAATGATTTGGCTGCAAACCCATCCAAAACCAAACAAATAAACTTTGGAAGACGGGGAAGCCAAATTCCTCCTCTACCTGATGTTACTCAAGTAGAAAAAACAGAACTTTTGGGAATTACCTAGGATGCCAATCTCACCTTGGGACCACACATCAATGCTCTCTACAAAAAAATCAACTCTGCAGTTTACGTAATACGCAGAATTAAGCATATATATGTAGTCTTGACTCAGCAAAAGTAGCCTATCACGCTCTCTTAGAAACTCATCTAAGGTATGGCATTATAGTGTGGGGCAGTACATCAGCCTATAACCTCAAGAGAGTGTTGACAGGGCAAAAGCTAGCAGTCAGAACCCTAGCCAACCTGGGACCACGTGACAGCTGTAGAGATGCTTTTAAGGAATTAAAAATTAAAACTGCCACAGCAATCTACATTCAAGAAGTCATCCTCCACGTAGACCGACTTGGTCTCCCCAACAACATCAGAAGACACCATTACAACACCAGAGATGCGTCAAGAATCCCAGTCACTAGACACCGGACGGCCCTTCATGACAAGAAACCCACTTCTATTGGTGCCAAACTGTACAACCTTCTTCCTGCAGACTTTAAACGAGTGACAAGTGATGCCTTGAAACGCAAGCTTAATGCCTGGTTGACTGAGAATCCAGTCTACACAGAGAAGGAGTTTATAAGAAAACTGCCATAGAGACTATATTATCTTTTTATTCTGATTTCCATTGGGAAAACACGTACTGTCATTGTATGTATGTATTTGTATTAACTGACACTATTACTGTTCTCAAAGTCCATGTAATAAAGAATTTTGATTTCTGATTTCTGATAGCTAGAGAAGTTTATAGTTTAACACATTGACTGAAGCGGATGCACATTACTACTATCCCCGCTGTCCTAAAGTCGGTACTTGGCTTGTATCGCAATGAATGTATTAACAACATATAATATACCTAGAGATGTTTATACTTTAACATACTGACTGAGGCGGACGCACATTGCTACTACCCCCGCTGTCCTAAAGTTGGTACTTGGCTTGTATCGCAGAGAATGTGTTAACAACATATAATATATCTAGAGATGTTTATAGTTTAACACATTGACTTAAGCGGATGCACATTGCTACTATCCCGCTGTTCTAAGTCGGTCCTTGGTTTGTATCACAGTGAATTTGTTAACAACATATAGTAATATAAAAACTACAAACTCTCTTGCATCATGTTTTTTTTAATAATACTTAGCTTAGAAAAGCTTCTCTCCTATGAAGCATTTGTCAGTATATAAGCCTACCTATAAGTCTACTGCAAATAGTGCTGTGGTTTCTAAGAGTTCTATATTTAAAAACAATTTTCAAAAAGCTTCAACATTCATAATTTTAAGTACAAATTCAACAAATTTTCTGGATTCCCCTTTAGTGAAGAATGGTATTCAATACACCCAAAATCCCCTGGTATGTTAGGCACCTCCAAATCATGAACCCTGCGCACGCCCATGATTGTACCTATGTTAGTTTTTTGTCTACTAAACTAAAACTGTGTGACATCCAAATTGACTTAAGAATCAAGAAGAAATTGTTTGGCTAAAAAAACTACTATTTCTTGTATTACAATTAAAACCTTTGTTTCAGATACTTTGACAAAAACCGAGACAATATCCTGGATAGAAATGAACTCCGAAATCTTATTTTGGCTATATCCTCAACTAAGGGAAGTCAAAAACCACTTGACATAGAGAAAGTGGTGGATTCCTATGCACAGTATGTAATAACCTAAATATACTTTACAATTTTCAGAATTAATAAATTCATACACATCAGTTGAATTCAGGTGTGTATTTTGTGTTTTACAATGCTTAATTGATACAGTGAGTATTTTAATTTGACATGCCTGTGAAAAACTGTACTTTCAGTTTGTTCAAAAATATTGATCCTCTGCATATTTATAATTTTCAAATCAAGTTCTATGCAAGCCATTATAAAATTTCAGAGAACTTGGGCTTGGATCCAAACCAAGGATGTCGATGGGAACTTTTATAAAAAGAGTTGGAGAGCTAAAGTTCCGAGGCACGTCTTCATTGTTCAGATCATCGACGAGTGTACTAAAACTTGTGCCACCACTATCAGACAAATACGGCTCCATGTGAGTTATTGGAAGATTCATTGTTTATTTCATTATTACATAAATTGAAGCAAATACGTTTCATATTGATAACAACATAAATGGATACTTTTTTAAAGTTTATTTGTAATGATAAAAGGATTATGAATGATTAGGTAACATGGCTCTTTTGTTATAGAAAGAATTATCTACCTGCTATTTGATAGAGCATTTAAGATCTGATAAAGATGGAATAAAAGATGAAATTAAGAAAGTTTCATCGGACTTCATACAGAATGGATACTCTCAGCCAGGCCATGAGTCAGAACATCAGAATAGAGATGAATTTGTGTTAATGTCAATCCCTCATGTGCTAGGATTGTTGTAGGCAGTACTCATAAAACTGTGCTTAATACACACAACACTCTTAAACAAGGTGTCATAAAAAACTCAAAAATCTGTGTTTACAATCATGTTTTTTTTAGTTTTTATGTAGTTGTTTATACTGTTCATGTGAGGTACTATATCTTAAAATAATATTTTGTAGCTGAAATACAGACTGGTTTTTTTTTACTTAATACAAAATAATAATTTTTCAGAAGTCAGCAACTGCCGCCCAGTCCTGTTTCACCCCTTCCCAAGATAGCTTCAGTGTTTCCAGGGTAATATAGCTTGTTTTTGTGTAATACAATATCTATCTGTATTTTGCTAAGAAATCTATAATTGTTAAGATTACCTCATTATGTAATTTTTTTCTGTCTTTCTTATCTTAAAAAACTAAAGTCTAACTAATTGCCAGACACGTGATTAATTAATAGTTATATCACAAACAATATGGCAAAGAGACTAAAAGTCAGTCTTCATATGGTTGCTGTGTGCTATTATATGCCTTGCTGTGGGATTCTTCGTTGTGAGATTCCTCGCTATGGGACCAAGCCGGCTGACGCTATTTAATTTTAATTTTTAAGTCTGATTGGTTGGTTTTAAGTGTGTTAAGCAAAGAAAAATCTGAAACTATTATTTAATATCTTTGACCCTTTTGATCCCCATGAAAACAATCATGGTTGACAATCAATTTATTTCTTAAGGGAAATTCATATTTTGATTTGAAGAAAAACCAACTTGTGTATTTATACAATTCAAATTGCCTCTTTCCTTCTGAACTTTACTATTTTAATATCGAATAAATGTGATAATTTCTTCTACGAATGTCAACATAAAAATAACAGACCTTTTTCACAATTTATTATAATATTTTTTATAGTAAAGTTTTTAAGGTCAGTTACATAATATAAACCACTGCAGCATAATACTTTAAGTCATTTGGTTATTCTCCTTATCTGAGTTACTGTAATTAATTCATTTTTCAGAATGTCATGGAAAGGGGCTTTTCCCATGTCATCACCTGTTGATAATGGTATGCTAATCAATTTTTTGTAAATCAGATCAGATTTTTTTCTACTACTTTTTAAAAACTTTTTGAAACATTAAAGCACAAATAATTTTCAGTTCAATATTTTTATGTTACTGTACAATGAATTTTTATAGCAGCAACTTCTGACACTACATCCATATGATGTAATTTGCCTAGTAACGCGATCTGTTGAGACAGTTAGCAACAAGTTTCAACTTGTGAGCTGCTAGAATGAGTTCGTGTTTATCTTGTCTGTTCGCGTATCATGGATTTTGAACAATGCATTAACATTATGTTTTGTTTTAACTTGAAAACAAAAACACTAAAGAAACTCATGAAACGTTAAAATCCATGTATTGCGATAATGTGGTAACTCTGAAGACTGTATACAAGCAGTTGGACCAATTTAAAAATGAAAAAGAATCAGTTGTAGATGAACAGCCCTATGTGATGCCAAAAGTAAAAACAATGGTTCATTTAAACAGTGAAGGATTCAAAAGCTATCAAAATTTTTTTATAGTAAGGGCAAAAACCAGAGTTCTTTCTAAGGAGAACAACTGTGAACTCCGAATTTTATTAGTGTGTACTGTAACTTTTGCGAAACGAGTTTCTTTTTCATCACGATGAAGTACTGTGCCACACCTCACTTCTCATTCGAGAGTTTTTGGCGATAAAAGTGTTCCTGTCTGTTCACATGCACTATGCGATCTCTAGCTCTTCCAAAAATTAAAACTGTGCCTAAAGAAAAATGTTTTGGCACCATTCTTGACATTGAGAGGGCCATAACCGAGCAGCTAAAAGTCCTTCTGAGAGAAGCCATCCAGAAATGTTTCCAATCATGGATGAACGTTGGAATAAGTGCATTGCTAGCTAAGGACAGTACTTTGAAGAAGATTAAATTGAATTCTATGTAAGTTCCTTTTTAAAGAAAAAGTTATTCACCATATTTTTTATCACACCTCTTATATTATCAACCCCATAAACATTTTTTAAGGTGAATAAAGAATAAACTTCTTGAATTTTTCACATTAAAAAACTAAAGAACTAAGTAATACTGAGGTTTATTGCTTTTTTATGAAATACCATATACATGAATGTTGGATTCTCCAATAAGAACTAAGTATTGGTATTTTAACTAGAATGATATAAAATCAAATTATTTACATCAAATTATTGCAGATGTTACTAGATCATCTGTTACAGCAGCTGGTAAACGTCAATGTTCAAAATGAGCTCCCCTTGCTTTAATGCAGGCTTTCACTTATTATTACATGGAGTTACTCACCAGATCAGAAATGCTCAGTGTAGTGTCCACTGTCTTACAAGCTGCTGTAATATGCACATGGAGGGATGGTTCATCGTTAACATAAATCGATGAAACAAGAGACAAAGTGTCCCCACAGATAAAAGTCGAGGGTGTTCAACTTAGAACAGAAGTAACCAAGCAATCACTCCATGTTTACCTATATCCAGTTGTTATGGTAATGTAAATTCAATAGCCTGCAGGGAATACCATATTAACATAACATATTAATAATTTGGTAAATAGGATGCAAAAATATTATCTCCTAATATAACTATGTGGCTAATTTGACTGATGTAGGACTTCAGTCACAGCTTTCTCTTCCCCAGGGATCATGTTTCTTGGCCTTCTGCTGGTTCCTGATAGATGTGTGAAACTCACATTCAGAGAAGTGTAGGATGAATTCATAGGTTTTTCAACCAGGAGTCTATGCATTGAGTAATGTTCATGGTATAAGCAACTTACTTCAATGCATTACTACTCACCAGAGCTTACATGTAATACTCGCCTTCGGCTCGCTGGGGGCTACGCCCCAGGCCCCTAATTAGGGAGTTGGCTAAATGCGGGGATAAGCGGAATTCGGAGACAGGTTAAGTCCGATCATTAGATTAGGGATCTAGAAGTTTAAAGTACCTAGATCTATTTTATTGATTCATTCCGGATTCAACCAAACTTTGGACTATGAGGGCGTTTTGTAGCTTAACCATTACAGATACTAGAAAAGTGACTGGACCTTTCTTGTCGGAATTTTTAATTTTATCTTTTTATTCTGACCTTGGATTTTAGCTTCCGAGTTTCGGTTTAGCCAATATACAGCATGGAAGAAAAGTTTGTACTGGTCATCTATTGTGAATTGTTTAGTGTAATGATAATAAAAACAGATTCTAAGTTAGAATTTTAAAATATTAAGGGAGTATTAATTTGCTCAGGAGTTTCAACTATTTATCCCACGAAAACGCCCTTTGGGGGAGTTAATGTTACCGGGGGTTAAGACATCAGGGGCTTTAATTTACTCAAGAGATTATACCAGGAAATTTCGGGTTGGGGGGTAAATGTTACCGAGGGTTTAATACATAAAGATATAGAGAAAAGTTAATAAGATATAGACAGATAGAGATATAGTTTTTCGGTCAAACATTGAGGATAGAGCAAAATGTTACTAAATATGTTTTGTAGATCAACTAATTTTCTATATCGTAGGCTAATAAAAATTTTTTTGAGCTACAACAAACGGTTTACCCACCATAAAGCCCGGAAGTTAAATTTTAAGTAAAAATTAAAAAATTTTTAGATATAATCGCGTTTTGCGGCCAAACCAATAAAGATACTTTTAGAAGGCCGGGGGGCTTCAAAGAAAAGCCTGCAAGGGTGAAAAGTGTAAGATTAAATCAGAGAAATAGCTTGGGAGAAAAGTCTGCCCGGGGCAGCTAGTGTGAATTGTTGAGTGTAAATATAATAAAAAAAAACATCCACTAAGTTAGTATTTTTAACTTATTTAGGGGGTTTAATTTTCTCAGGAATTTATTTAGTCATGCCAGGAAAATTCCCTGGGGGGGAGGTTAATGTTACCGGGGGTTAAGACATCAGGGGGTTTAATTAACTCAAGAGTTTATCTGGTGATACCAGAAAATGCCGGGTGGGGGGGTTCATGTTACCGGGGGTTAATGACACACGTGTGCATCTTGTAGAGGGTGTTCTGTGAACATAATTAAAATTCACTCTGGACCCTATCTACTTTTGACGCTTCGCGTACGCTCATACAATTCGGCGATATGGGCTAATAAACGTATACTAGTCATTCGTTCACATAGCAATAAAAACTCAATCTGGAACCGGGATTGAATTGCACGCATTTTTGGTCCTTATCAGATTTATTAAGTTGATCAGGGGCTTTCATTTACTCAGGAATAATTCCCAGGAGGGGAGTTAGTGTTATCGGGGTTATCAGAATACGTTTTTTTCTGGAGGAAATTTATTGACCAATAATCCCAAACTGGAGCAATTTCTACAAATTATGGTCACATAGATCTTAAAACCACCTAAAATATCCAATTCACGAACAAACACTTTACCATTGAGAGCGTTTATCGGGCTTATGCAAGTATATACGAAAAAAGGGCTTGACCATTTTTGTAGATCTAATCATTGTCTAGTTATAAAAAAATTTAATTTTTAAGTTACAACCAATGGTTCAACCGCTACCGCCTCCAAAAACAGAAATCTCACGTACAAATTACAAAAATAATTTGAATATAAACGAGTTTTGCAGCCAAACCATTGACGATAGGGCAAAAAGTAACTGAAGTCTTTTTGTAGATCACGTAATTTTCTAATTCCAGTATTACATCTATTTTGGGCTACGATCAACGGTTTGGCCGATATGGAGCCCGGAGTCTAACATTACACGTGAAAATTACGCCCCCAGGCCCCCAAAGTGAGTGCATAAAAATTCGAGATTAGATAGATTTGGTGATTGGTTAAATTCGGACATGAGGATTCATGTTCCCTGCTGCATCCGATTCAGAGAATCGTACGGGTGGTAATGCTTCGCTAACGCTCAGCCAAATTGCGTGTGGTATATAAAAATAAACAATGGATGTCAGTGAAAATTAATTGACGTGTTAGCATATTTAGGAGACAAGAGAATTGGGGAGATCACTAAAGTCCGAGATTAGGTTCGCCAGAGAGCGGTAAGTTGGAGTGTTTAATTTTAACCAGAGTTCTGAGTTTGAGGGCGTTTTGTGGCTTAAAACCGTTGGAGTTACGACAAAAATTAACGGACCTTTTCTGTCGAAATTTAATTTTGTGTTTCCATTCTGCCGTTGGATTTGATGTCACAGGACCTTTGGTTTAGCCGGCACAGAGCTTGCAAGAAAAGTCTGCACTGGTCAGCTTTTGTGAGTTGTTTATTGTAAAACATTATAAAAAATCCCAACCCCATAAGTCAGTATTTTCAAGTTTGTTTAGGGGTTTAATCTGCTCAGGGGTTTATTTAGTCATGCAAGGAAATTACGGGGGGGGGGGGGTGTTGTTTAATGTTACCGGGGTTTAAGACATCAGGGGGGTTAAATTTACTCAGGATATTATCTGGTCATACTAGGAAATTCCAGGGGGGTATATTACCGAGGGTTAAGGACACACGTGGGCCTCCTTTGGAGGGTGTTGTGTTTATGAGCATAAATAAAATTCACTCTGTCACTAATTACTATTGACCTTAGCTAACGCTGAGTCAATTTGCAGTGTACTCTAGTAGGACGTATACTAGTAAGTCGTTTACTTGGTAATACAAACTAAATCTGGAACTGTCATGAATTGCACAATGTTAAGTCGGAAAAATATAAAAAAATCCCTAAAATTGCCAATTCACAAAAAAAAGATTTTGCCATTGAGAGCGTATAAAAAGCTTACGGAAAGATATACACCAAAAAGCTACGGTACCGATAATTTTTGTAGATCCTATCAATAGCTATTTATAAATGTTTTGAGAGATTTAAGCTAGCACAATCGGGTCAACCTCTATCGTCTCCAATAACAAAATTTTACAATACAAAATATTAACATTTATTAGCCAAACCGATGGAGATTAGGGCAAAAAGTCACTAGACCTTTTTTTAGATCGCATTATTTTGTATTAATAGATTTTTAAGTTGATCAGAGGGTTTAACTTAATCAGGAGTTCTTCTACCAGGAAGTACCCGAGAGGGGGGTTTATGTTATCTGGGGGTTATAAGTACGCGAAGTTACTTTTCTGGGAAATGTGTGTCTGTGCTACAAGAATATGTGTATAGTAATTTTTATGGAGATAAAACATTGGTCTGGGGTTTTATATTACTTAGGAAAATTATAATTTAGTACCAGAGTGTTGACAATGAATCACTATTTCATTAAATTAATTAAAAAGTACTCTGTCCCTATCTATTATTGCCGCTTTGCTAACGGTCAGCCAATTGACGATGTGGGGTTACAGTCACTCGTTAACGTAGTGATACAATTTAAATCCGGAACTAGAAATGGATTGCACAAATTATAGTCGCATAGTATTCCTATAACTCCTGAAATTTCTAATTAAGACAAAGATTTTCCATTAAGAGAGATTTTAGGGCTTACGTAAGGGATATATGACAAAAAGCTACCTAACCTTTGTTTTAGAACTCTAGAGTTTCTAGTCGTTGAAAATTTAGGATTTAAGTTATGACCAATGGTTCAGCTTCTACCGCCTCCAGACGCAAAATTCTCTCACGTAAAAATTATAAAATATTTCCATTTAAATAGGTTTTTTGGCCAGACCATTTAGGATAGGGCAAAAGTTACTAGACTTTTTTTGTAGAACACGTCATTTACTAAAACTTATTAAAATACGTGTTTTGAGCTTACGACCAACCGTTTAGCCGCTATCAAGCCCGGAAGGTAAATTTCTAGGCGAAAATTTCCAAATATTTTTACCTAATCGCGTTTTGCGGCCAAACCAATAGAGATAGAGTGAAAAGTTAATGGAACTTTTTTGTAGATCACTTTATTTCCTAAAACCCAACCTTTTGTTTTATGTTGACTTCCGAACAATGGTTTCCCCGCTATTAACCCCAAACTCTAAATTTCCACGTAAAAATTAAAAACAAATTGTACATAATCACGTTTTTAGGCCAAACCCACTGGAGGTAGAGCAAAATGTCACTGGAACTTTTCTGTAGATCGCGCAATTTGCTAATTTGATGGGTCAATCAGATTTGAGCTACGACGAACTGTTCGGCCGCTATCGGGCTCGAAACATTAGTTTAGCGAAAAAAATCTCTGGAATGTCAAATATTCGAGCATTTTATCGCTTAACCATGGAAGATTAGAGCAAAAAGTCACTGGACCTTTTTTTGTAGTTAACTTCATCCTGACTAAACGAATTTTTTCGTCAGATTCTGAGCTAGCTCCAACGGTTTCGTCCGCTATCGGGCTTACAAAAAAGGCCTGCAAGGGTAAAGGAATGTGCGTTTTTTTCTCGAATTTTTTTGAGGGGTTTTTAAAATTAAAAATTCCCGGTTTTCAGACTTTTCCTGTTGGTTATACGGCAAAAGGTACCTGCGTGCCAAATTTCAAGTTTCAGCACTTCTAGAAGTACCTTAGAATTTGTATACGTGAGTGAGTTACACATGCGGCTGTATATATATTAGACTAATGTATATCATAATTACAATTGAATAAACTGTCGACCACATGAAGCATACATCTTGCACACAAAATATTTGGCTACTTAACTTATTTACTACTTCAAAACAGACTGTAAACACAAACCACAGATGACAGATGAGGCTTTGCAGGAAATAATCAAATGTGCAACCTATGGGTGTTTAGACTATCAAGGTCATTTACAACATAATTGCTTGTGTGACAGTCATAACCAGTTCCTCATTTACTGCAGAGAATAAGACATGTCAGTACATGCTTTGTAAAGTACATACTTGGATAGCTCTTTAAATAGGTCATTTCAGGACTTTTGTTGTTGTAACAATCTTTCTCCTCTTTGTACGAGAAATCCATTTATGAAAATTTTCAGTTGTATTGTGAAATACTTTGTATAGAACTCACACTTATATAAACTCATTTATTGAGTATAAATATTTTAAACTTTAAATTCCATACTGTGATTAGTTTCCAATAAGCACTAAAATACTAACGATAATCATTAAACTCTGTAAACATTGATCAAATTAAATTAATGTTCTATTTTTTATCCTTTTAACATCCGAAGGATTCTTGGAGCATTTGAATAATATGAAATTCAATATAACTAATTATCAGATTGTTTTTCGGTATAAATTTATACTTAGTGGAGGTCCCTGAAAATTAAATTCTTAGTTTTGAAAAACTTTACACTAGGTATAAATGTATATAGGAAACTGTGTGCACATTATTAGTTACACTGCACTTTTGATATCTGACTTTGAAGTTGTAAAATCCACAAACAAGCAGTTTAGAATTTAATTATAACTGTTATAGTTTATAAACAAACATGCTTTCTTTGTTTCTATCATTGCAGAGCACCTGAAGAGCTCAGATAAAAAGGACTTTGAAATCGCCACACATACCATTCGACTCTCAAAACATGGCGTGTTAGAAGATGTGAGACCTGTTGATAAAGTAACATGTAAATTCATGTTTATATCCTTGTTTATTATTTTTTTAGTTGTTAGATTTATAATCAACATTATTTTGTTCATAAATTTATCTTTTTGCTGAGCCAGATCTTAAGCATTGTAACATACTTGTAAGAAGCTAAATTATTGTTGGATGAGGTGAAATACGAGGCATATTTTTTAAGTAAGTATTATTTTAAAATTCTGCTCCTGCAGCGCTGTGGTCAGTGTTCCGTGCTTGTGCTCTGTGCATCCTCATCTGTTAGCAAGTGACAGACTCAATTATTATTTGTCAGTTATTTTTACATCTGTTAACCCATATTTCAATTGAGAATCCCGCTCGCTGACTGTGAAGTACGAGCTGTTATTTGTTTTTTTTTTTTTTTTTGCTAAAGGTGTAAAAGGAGTTGAAATTCCCCATCCAAATTTTGAAGTGTATGGACAAAACTTTGAAGTTTATGAAACGGCATTCAAATTGGTAAGAGCTTTAAAAGATGGTCAAAAGAATAATGATGAGAACAGGAGTGGACAACCACCATCTATGATCACCAACAATTTGGTACAGAAAGTGAATGGTAAAGAAACAATGGACAGACAATTCACAATTTCTTCATTATCTGAAGAGTTTCCTCATTTTTTAAGATGTGTTCTCTATGACATTTTATCTAGAAATATGTTTTGCTGTCTGACAATATATCCGACTATATGCAGAAAAACAATCTCAAGAGCTTATCACAGCATTTTGCTAGAAACTGTTTGTTAAACCACCAAACAGCGCCCAATTTAGCACTCAGTGACTACCGTGTTTTTTCATCAGAAGTATCATGAAGGTCAGTGTGCAACAACAATAGCATGAAAATTATCGCATTGTAATTGCTGTTAAATCAGGTAGCAATTTTCTATTATACAAAAGGCTGTTTTTAAATGTGATAAGTGCCATAATACAGGCTGGAGGATATGAAAGATGTCGCTCTATCAATATCAACCCAAGTATCTGATAATAGTTTTATTGCAATATTTGTAAACTGTTTTTTAAAATAATTAACAATTCTCTTTTATCTCTGGAAAAAGTGCCTTAAATTTAAATTTCAGAAATTAAATTAAATTTTCTTTACTATAACATTCTTATTAATTATATTCCAATGGTTTTAAATATGTTATCTGGATTCAAAATGTGTATGTCATAGAAATTTAGTTTTATTTTTTTAATAATGCTTTATACAAATTTTGTTGTTGAGACAATATTTTAGATGGGACCAATCCTTTAGGCAGTGATAAGAAGTGGTTTAATTTGGTTTTTGTTCTCTAATTTAGTACGATATCCAGTTTTGTTTACATCTGTTTCTTAAGTTAATTATTTTCTTCTGAAAGCATAAGCATAGTTATATTGGTATTTAAAATTGGTTCAAAATGTATCTAAATTAATCGTCAACTGAGCTAGCATTAAACATCTCAGGCCATAACTCTTGGGCTAACTTAAAATGAAAACTATTAACATTTACAACAGAAAAAGGCCTTTTATAGGTGATGATCGACCAATTTTAAATTTCAAAGTTACGGTATTGATTCAGAATTTGAGAAACTTTGAGTCATGGTCCGAAATGATATTTTAAATTAGCAGAATGTGATATTTTATAATCAAAAATGTATGTAACCACATTATATATAGTATATTCGCTATGATTAGTTATATAGGTTGGCTTGTTAATTACAGTCCTTAAATAAAATAATATGAAAAAGGTCCATGTGACTTTTTTTACTACGATTTTGGTTTTAGGAATTGAAGATTGAAGTCCCCACATATAACAGATCTATAATTCAGACCTTGGACTCTTATTAAAGTGGAATTAACCACCTCAAGTAAGGAGTTAAAACGCTCAGTAGGTCGCCTATATAACAATTAAAACTAATTTTATCTAGGTATTGAAATACTCGCTCACTTAAGACACATTTCTAATGATCATTTATTAACTTTAATTCAGATGTAAAATAGCATGATTTAGAAAATACCGCCACCCCACGATGAATATATGACCTACAAATTGCACTAGCAAGATTTGTAGTCAGCAAAGTTAAGTTAAGTGCAGGCTAAGCTCATTATGCCGTGTCTCCGATATACAAAAGAAATGAGTTAACTGAGGTTCTCTAATTAGCGTAGGGACTCTGTTATAACGAGTCTCACTGTGCATACTCTAAACAGTTCAGATAACTGGCTTCTAATATGCAAACAATGACCAGAAATGGTATCAGTGGTAAGCCCAAAGAGTACAATATAATCAGTTTCATTCAAACTCTAATCAACCCGATATATTTGGTGAATGACATAAGAATAAGATCTCCCTGGAAAAAGTGACTCTCAACCTTACAATTAGATATAAACCGCTGCAACCCAGAGTTCAATTTCCTACAGTGACTATCTCCAATAATACAATATGGGTTCTATTTCCCTTATGCTCCGGTTTATAAAAACCATTGATCCCACTGAACATAGAGTCCACAAGAGACTCACTATCGCTATTGTGACTATATCTACAACTTTTGCTATCTACATTTATTGAAAGGTACAACACTATCAATAGAGAACACATTACTGAATGCTTCACCAGTCATGGGATGGTTCTCCTCGATAAGAATGCAGAGCAGTCAAATGATGTGCAGTACATAAGCTCCACACTCTACTTGAAATTGCTGCTGGAGACAGCAGACCGCCATGATGTTGGGAAACGGTGCTCAGTTCAAGGCTGGATGCCATGCAGCAGCATGTACAGCATTATGGAAATGGAATCCCATCAGTAGAAGATGTCCACAGTTTGCTGGTACGCCAGTAGGCTCTAATGCGTACCTTCCTCCTCACCGTTGATATTACTCGCCGGTGCGATGACCCACGTATACTCCGACTTCCTCAAAACCTCATGCAGTGCCACAGATTCCCTCAATAATTTACAAAGATGGCTTTGTGATAGACAAAGAAGAAGAAGGGCATCAGGTGGAGTGGTTAATTTGTTGAAATAAGCTTCAATTGATGATAAGATAAGATTGAAAATGAATAACATCATGTCACCCTCAATATCAACATCAAACAAAAACATTGAAAAAATTTAGATTTCTTAGTATTTGTGTGGTTGATGTGATTGTAAGAATTGAAAAAGAAACAGTTTTTGGATTATATATGTTGAAAAGGAGTGGCAGTCGACTTCCATAAACCATCTTAAATATGCGGTCTAGTCCCAACGCTTAAAAGAACTGACAGCAAAATTCAGCTGTCAGTTCTTCTTCTCATAGTAACGAGTCAAGTGTTCTCCTCACTCATTTGGGATCTGGACCCATTCTGAGCAAATGTGTGGGATGAGAGTATTCACTGTTTTCCACATTGTTACTTTTTCAAAATGTTGAAACCCACTATGTGCTGAAATATTTCATATGTAGTCATATTGTAACCTTTGTCCAAAAAGGGTAAATGGTTGACCTCATTGCACAGTATATGCCAATAGCAAGTTTTTTTTAATCTTATGAGCTCTTTTTCGGCTGCTTTGTGCAGCTCTGATCATTAAACAATGCCTTGTTTATGAGACAGTAAAAATACAGAGGTGCATAATTGTGTATAACTTGATCATATTACTTCATTAAAATGTCAATTAGACTGTATATATAAAATATTTTCACTTTTTACAATAATTATTTGTTCTAATGAAAAACAATGATACAATTTAATTTATATAATTATATGTTAAAGTATGTATAGATTATAATGTTTGCACTTAAGTCATTTTATGTCTTGTCTTTCATGTTATGTGCAGATGGAAAATCAGTTTCTCTTGGAGGCCAAGATCACTTTGTAAGACTACCCTCACTACAATATTATGATGAAAAGTCTCCAGCTAATGAACTACTTGCAGCCTTGAAGTTTTTCTCAAGTGAAATTTCGACCAAAGCAAAAATTACAACTTACAAGCCTGCATTTAACTGGGGCAAGGTCTGTTGATAGTTCTGAGTGTGGTGTTATCAATAACGCAATGGTTATTGCTAGTGATAACTACAACAACATAATTTCACACCCCCCATGTTATAGCCTGTGTGCTATTATAGTACAATTGCAAATGCAGCATGCAAAATTTCAAATCTACAGCTTATTTCATTCTCGAGGTGTCATATGGACAGATAGACAGACAAACAATCATATTTAAACAAAAATTTTACAGAAAAGACACAAAAATGACCCATCATAGAACTTGTTCTAGTGGAAATGAAGTTGCATGCAAAATTAATGTCTACCCATGTGTAATCTTTAATCTTTATTGACATATCTAACCCCATGATGCATTTAGATTTTTGTTCATTAAAATAGGTTTCATATCAGTGTTTTATAATAAAAGTCTACACATCAAGTCGCTATAAAATGGTGTTGTACATGTTAACACATGCGCTGCGGCAAAAAGCACAATTAGGGTTACCGGATGCTGAAAATTTTTTTATATAGAAAAAACTTCCCTTGTAAGGTGGAAAGGCAGGATTAAAGGTCTAAATGACGTTTCCAGCCGAGTTTCCTGGAACTGTGATGTCACAATTTTCGGCCCCTATTGGGGCCGGCCGCATATTGTGCTGGTCCCGTACTGTCGAAAGTTGTTACGAGCGCTCTGCTGCTGATATCACTTACTTGTTTCATTGAAAGTCCATATACACTGAATGGCCTTGCCCCAAATAATCCTTCAAAAGGTGTAGGACAACCTTCTAAGTATGCCCAGTATGCCCTACACCACCTACAACGGTAGTATCTGATTTGCCCGTGTACATGAGGAATCTAAGAATAAATCCCTGATGCTCTGTCAAGTCTGACCAGAGGTACCTGGCACTGCAGGATCTATTTTTATAAAAGAAACACACAAATAACGTAGATAAAGAATTACACTGTTGATATACACAGAAACAACACACTAAACACTCTAAGATTACAACGGGCTCCTATTGAAAAAGAACCGTAACGGGTAAAAGCGAACAAAACCAATCACAATAAAGCGTTGGTCATAACCTAAAATGCGGCAGAGATTTAACAGTATACAATAAATGGCTGAATCACACTGAGGCTTTGTGTGTAGAGCAGCCAGCAAGGCGGCCCCATCTGGGGACGTCCGTACTACGCGCGCAGGTCTGCCGTCCCCATATGGGGCCGGCCGCAGTGAATGTGTTAAGATAGTTAGGCTACAAGTGTTAATATGTCACATGTTTAAATCTATTTTTTTCTTCTGATTTGCCTTTTGGCTAGCCTTATATACTTTGTAATGATGGGTATATTGAGGTTGTTTACAAATTTATATATTGTGATTATCTCTTTTCTATCATAGGCACCAATAAGACCGATGTAAAAATATTCGCTAAAGTTCAGCTAAATCACAAGGAGTGACATGCACCATCATCGAACCAAGTGTTTCTCGTGTAGAACACAAGCTTCATGCACAATTTAAAGTCTATAGGTCGGTTCGTTTTTGAGATATTGTGTAGACAGACAGACAGACAAAATATTACCAGTCCCATGAGTAAACCAGGTTAAACCTCATACAGCTCCATAAATTTGGCACATTCTGTATGACTCTTAGGTTCCTTTAGTATGAAATTTCCATTAATATGTTACCCAGCAGATGAGTAGTTAGTATCTCTAAAAGTGGACACTCAGATCTAACGTCTGAATATAAATTATGGCTATCAATATAAAAATTAGTAGATGATATCTTTTAATACACCTTTAATAGGCATTAATGTGCTAATGAAGGTCATTTATGTGGTGTTTATGATAGTACAATTTGAATATGAGGTTAAATAAAAGCTTGAAATAGCCATTCTTACAAATTTCATTTGTTATTTATCCCTCATTTCAGTTCACCAGGAACTAAAATTAGCATACCACTGACCTTTGCCGCCTATACTTTAAGACTTTCTTCAACCATCTTGTTGATTATTTCTTCAAGTGTTATATTGATATAGGAATTAAATTTTATGAGTTAAAACATACAAAATTTGGTCAAGGATAGTTTCATATATTTAACACTCTGTATATTACAACACTTTATTCCTGTGATAAAATTTATGTTGATGTTGCAGTATGACATTGACCATCTGAGAACCAACCTGCTCAGTGTTTGTGACAAGTGTATATCCATAATGGAGAAAGAGCCAAGGATGTTGCGTTTGACATCTCCTATTTATATTCTTGGTAATTTTATTTATGTCTGTACATTTTAAATGTAATACATGATTCATTATAATAATGAATTTTAATTGAGAGTCAATGTGCCTCTTTTAACTTTGTACACGTAATTTACCAATTGTATAAGAAAACTACCAGGTAATTCTTAATTCAACTTCATATAAATATGAGTTCATATTAAATTCATAACTCTATACTGTATGCAAGTGCTTAAAAAAGGACAGTTGTACATTTAAACTTTGAATAAATCATTTTAAATACATAAATAGATAAAAATGTATTTATTATTGCAAGCATGTATCAATTTTAATATTATTTCTCAAAACAACACTCATAAAAAATAAAAACTAATAATAGTTTTAATAACTCAGTTTTATCTTTAAATTATTTAAAGAAAAATATTGTAAAGAAAAGTTATTTAATAGCTTGGGGCCAAAAGCTATTCACTTAAGGAAAATGAATCTCCACTCTCTTTCGATCATTTTCATACATATTTATGCTTATTTAAAATACCTCCATTGATTAAATATTTCACCAACTTTGAAATATACACTGTTATTGTATTTTTTAGAACTAAAGTCATGAAGGCAGTTGAAATTAATTCTCAGATTTGTGAAGTGTATGAACAGAACATTATAAGTGATGGAATGTTACATAAATGTGTAGGAACTTTCTTTTAAGTTACATTTCATGATATATTAGAAACAGTTGACACCTTTAGCAATACAAAGGTCAATTTTACAATTAGTGCACAGAAAGCAATCTTGGTAACTTTTGGAACCAGACATCCTGCAGCGATAGCATTAGACTGCATCACGTATTGCAAGTAAGAGGACGGCCATTGTTGTCCTAAGGTCTGGTGGGGATAAGGAAGTGTGCGCCTCTTTTCTGGTTTTTCATTGTCACTGTTGTTGCCTTCTATAGTCAATCCAAGCTGCCACTAATACAAATTCAAATAAATGGAAAATGATTCAAGGAGCAAGTACTTTTTCCTACTCATTGTTTCAAAGATCATATGTACTCTTGTTGCATTGGCCCAGTACATGCAGATTCTTGGAAAGTTTAGGACAGCTATAACCATTCCAAAAAACTGTCTTATTTCTTCAGGTGATGTCTAGTTCTTTTCCATCCTTTTTCAGGAATTTTTGGTTACTCATTGTACTTATTACTTCATAGACGAACTCAGGTGTGTATCTTTTATAGTGGTCAATGGGATTACCAGTAATTATTGTCTGGGTCATGCTTAGGTGCTGGTGGCAAAGGTTCAAAGGATTTCTTGTGCTTCCAAATGATTCTCCTTGGACTGGGGATTTCTTCTATTGGATCTGGTGGTGTAGGTGGTTGTAAATCTTCTTCCTCCACAGATTAATTTTCTTCTTACTCTGGTTCTTGCTAGTGTGGAGGTATAAATGTAGGATCAGCATCTGTGTCATCAGAGTCACAATCTTCAACATCAGAGACGTCATCATGAAGTAAGTCTGTCACATAGTCCGGAAAACATTAAATCATGTGTAAATAAATGAAATATAAAATAAAAAGCATTAACTTTTATTCCAGGCAAAAACTACACATAACATAGCCTTTTACAACTACCACTGGAGATTAAAAGCCAATGTAACAAATACACTACATCCCCAAAAAACTTAAGTCAAATCCTAGAACCCAGTGTAGCAAATACGCTACATCATTATTAAACTGCACACAACATTAATTACAATAACTGTATGATACTAAGTACTATCAAAAACCTTAGTTTGGTCAATCAAATAGATACAAAATGTTTTGGGCCAACTAATTGTTATTGTTTATTAACACTAACCTCTGTGAGACATGCTTGAAGTAAAACTGCTGTGCAAGCTTCAGGTGACACATTCTTGTGATGAGGGAAACTGACATAACCTTAAAACCACTAAAACTATTGTGTACTGTACTCTTTGAGAAATACAGTGAACTACATCAACTCCATATCTAAGGAGGTTAATATCATGGTTTCTTTCATGTTAGCGAAAGTTTTACAAAATAAAGGTTTTTCAGGAGCATGAATTCAAATCTCTTGACTGTATGACAATCAAACAGCTGTTGTTGAATCTCGAATTGCTCATCAGTGACAGTGTGATAGAGAAGTCCCTAAAAGGGGTTCACTTCTGGCTTCTGGTTTATATCTGACAATAAAACCTACACTGAGTATATAACATATTGTCACTTATATAGGGGCAACTCCATGGATATCTGGGAGCATCACACTGCAAATGTTGAGATATTTGTGTAAATGGATCAATTGACTTATGTCTAGTTTATCAGCAGATTGATAGTTGGAATGGGTGCAGCTCCCTTAGTGTTACAGGCCTTATATCCCCTTCATGGTGTCTATACCATAGTATCTCTACAGGAGGCAGCCCTAATTTCCCATCCTTACCCATTCTGAATACCCCGTCTCTGAAAAACCGCTTAGAAAACCTTTTAGGTATCATTACATAAAAGGTTTCCTCAGCATCTTGCCCTAAAGAAAATATATTTTATTAATGTGATAGATGAGATAACATATGTCTTGGATGTAGTGCTCTCATATTGAAATTGTTACTAGCTAATGTTTTTTCATAACCAGGTGATCTTCATGGGAATTACCCAGACTTGATAACATTCGAGCAGGTGCTGTGGAATCTCGGCTTGGTTCTCAACCCCTGCAATCTTCTGTTCCTCGGTGATTACGTGGACAGAGGAGCCTATGGCGTGGAAATTATTGCTTATCTGTTTGCTCAAAAAATGAAAAATCCCACGAAGATGTTTTTGTTGCGAGGAAACCATGAAATACGACAGATACAAAAAGCATTTACATTTTATTTGTAAGTAAATGTTTAAAAAATTAAAGTTATGACGTATAAAAATTGGTGTAATTCTTATTTTATAGCCATATTTACGCTTTGCACTTAAATTAAATTTGTGTTATTTCAGAGAGTGTCAACGCCGGTTTGGTGAGGAACATCACTTTGATGTGTGGAATACAATTAACAGAGTGTTTGATGTTATGCCTGTAGCTGCTGTCATTGAAAACCAGGTTTGTTAGTTGTAGAGAAACAATTTTGAGTCACTATTTTTGCACTCATTACATTTTATACTATCTTTTTCTACATTACAAGAGAGCATTGAATATCCATGTGTCAAGTATTCGGATCAGTGATAGTCTAGATACCTTCAGGAAAATATTTAGAAGTTAAATAGATGATTATACAAGTTGTGTAAAATGTCTGAAAACACGTTAATATTTTGTAACCTTAGCAGGGCTCTACTCAGTTTCGGTGGGCCCCTGAAAAGATATTCAGTCGGGTCCTGTCATGTTCCATCACCGCGCACTGTCCGCCGATGTAGTCCCTTCAAATATACATATGGCAAGGCCTGGGCTGCAATAAAATTGTCCAAAAAACTCTGTCTGAATACAGGCTTGAACCATAGCAGATAAAAATCTATGTACTTTGTGCAATGTTATACGGCTACTAAACTACTTTTTCTCCCTTAGTTATTAAGATATTTTCTTAAACTTGGTATTGTTGGATTTTAAATTAAATTGTCTTTTCCCAAGTGCTGGCCGGTTTGTACCATCTAGTTGAACCTACACTGAGTACAACAAAAACTGATGTGTCACTTAAATCTGGACAACCTAATTTATGTCCAGGAGCAATACATCACTAACCACAAATGTCAAGATTCTGAGGTGCGAGTAGATCAATAGGTCTAGTCTACTGCTGGAGATGACTGTTGGAGTTGGTGGGGCTTCCCAAGTTTTAAGAGCTGTTGCTAGCCTGGACATAAGGGTACAATGGCATGCCGCCCCATGCCTGCTTTGGCTGGAGAGGCTGGTTCAAAGCTGGCTTCCCCTTTTATTGAGGAGACATGACTGAGATTAATGCCCTATATCCTTCTTCATGGATCTTGACTGGTGGCGACCCCTACCCCCAAACTTAATCATCCAGAATATCCTGTCAATCTGGAATCAGCGCACAGATCCTTTTAGAAATAAGTGCAATTTATAATAAACATAATTACTGTAATTTTTTTCATATGTGGTTTTTAAGATTTATTTTTAGTTTTAAAAATATAAATTTTTAAGTTTTTAAGAAGCCATCATTTAAAAAATAAAGCCTGTAAAAACTTCTCTGTAATTATATCTCTGGGTGGATAAGCTATATACTAAATTTCAATGTATTATAACGAGCCATTCTCAAATTAAAAACTTTTAAGTTGAAAATAGAAAAAGACTGCTGCCCAGATAATTATTGGGTTTTTAAAAGATGGCTGCCAAAACATAGATACTAGTTCAAATCTTACAACAAATCGTTAGTGGGGAATGAGGTGAATTACAAATAAATTGACAAAATGATTGACTATTTGTCCTATCTTTAAAGGTTAGGTGAGAAAATGCTCGCATAGTTGATATTCCAGATATTTTCATGTTAAAAATAATTATTTGAGCTTGATAGTGGCTGAATGATTGTTACTCAAATTTAATTTCAGTGCCTGTTAGAAAATGAAGCAATACTCAAATAAGGTACAGTGTATGTTTCCCATATCTTTAACGGTTAACCCAAACAAATGCTCTTGTAATAAAAATTTGAATACAATTAGTAGATACGGACAGAGAGTTTTCTAACCCTCTAAGGTGTGACTTACTCTTTATACAGAGTCTAACCCATTTCTTGGTATGTTCGAAATTTAAAATTTGGTACAATTGTAGTTTAGCTTGTGTAATTTCCAGAAACAGTCTGAGACCTGGTTATTTTTTCATTTTCAACTGCCCTACACAATTCACAACAGCTGACCAGTTTAGTCATCTCTCCCAAGCTCGGTACCAAGAAAACCAGAATTTGTAGCTAAAATCTGACATCAGAATCGTTAATCTTTATTCATTAGAAAATGTCAGTTGTTAAAATATGACCAATATTAAAACTTTGAACGACATCCATTTTGTATAGGATAAACGTTTTAGGAATCACTACTATAAAATAGAGCATTTCAATAGACTGATTCCTTAAACATTCATATAAATATTACATTATAATATAATCAGCTTAGGTTGACTTTTAGTATATTACAACAAAATAAAATAAAATACTGTTTGTACAAGTATATAAAGGGAAACTTTTTCATACTGTTAATAAGAAGATTAATCTGCTGCAAAATTTGAACCTTCAGAAGAGCAGATCAATCTTTTTCACAAGTCTCTTATGTGGCAGATGAAAAAGCGATATCAAACATTGTAAGATTTTATAAAAATTAAAAAAATGATTTGAATTGAATATTTCAGTTGTTCTGCTGCCATGGCGGTATCCCATCACCTTGGCTGTGCAGCCGTATTGAAGTGATTGACACCATTCCTTGTCCACTCGCAGCTCCAGATGAAGAAAGTATATTGGCTTGGGAGTTAATGTGGAATGATCCAGTCAAGTAGGTAGTCAGATTGAGCCATAGCATATAATGTCTATAAATTCAAAAAAATAGATTTCAAAGGTATAGATTCAGAATTGAGAGGTTTAGTATATTAATAAATTCTCTTATTATAGCATCCTTCTTGATATTATCTTGCAGCTAAATATCTCTTCAGAAAGTCGAAGATTGAAGGTTTTTGTCATAAATATTTTTCATTTCCACCTGTAATTTAAAAGTAAAGTAAATAAATAATGCCTTATTTTACCAGGCAAAGTTATAAGCCTTCTCTTACATTTAACCTGGGAACCAACGGCTTAAAGGTGAATCACTCACCACCAATGGCCAGGCATGCGGACTGCTTGCAAGGACAGAACCGCTCAGTGGTTGCCCATCCAAGTAGCAGCCACACTCGACATTGCTTGATTTTATTGTCTTGCAATAACTGTTGACCCGCTACACTGCGCCATTGGAATTTTTACTGGCATTCATGAATTTAGTATTTATGAATATTCTTCTCTTAGGAGGTATAGGAGATTTAATTAAGTTTCGGAAATTGGCAATAAAACACTATCAATTTAAGTTACAAGAAAAAGTTTACTATTGCCTTTCATCATAGTATAATAAATTTTAACTCTGCACAATGATACCAACGTTGCTCCCATGATTGAAAGCATCCTTCTTAATTCTCCAGTTTAATTAATTCTTTATCCCATTCATTCTGTAGTTACAGCTTCCTTGATCTGTCTGCCACAATTGTGAGTTCCCTTGAGGTGTAATTTCATCTTGGGAAATAAAAAAAAGTAGCAGAGGGCAATATCGGGACTATAGTGTGGATATGGCAACACTGGAATCTCTTCCTTCGCTAAAATCTCTGGCACAATGAACGTTCACTGGGCCGACATGTTTTATTGGCATGCTCAGAGCTGCTTCAGAATACAATATTGAACTATTCAGTCACTGGCTGGCAGCAACATATTTATGATCAATGATGCTGCAGATTTTGAAAAACTATCAAGGTTATCAATCTCACCTTCTACACCCTTGTTTTATTGGCTACTCCCGAGCCTTTTCTACTCAATGCTAACTTATGGATGAGTCTTGGAGTTATACTCAAATATTATCTCCAAAATATCAGCTTTCATCTCCAGTGGATGTCTGGCTCATATAATTTCTAGCTTCTCTCTGAATGCAGGACAATATATCCTTGTAGACTCATATCACGATACCACTAAAAGGTTACTTTTGAAAAACACATAAAACTTAAACCAAACATACTATCAATTTTGAACTTAAACTTGGATTAGAACTAAAGAATACCTCTTATCAGGCATATTTTTATAAACAAAACAGTGATGTTAGTTTCTGAGTTATAGCAAAACTTCTGAACCTTTGTTCTCACATCTTGTAGTGAGGAAAAGCCATGGGGTCAATAGGCATAACTTTCCGTCTTCTTAGATTTAAAAGAAGCCTTTACTATAGATCTCAATTTTAGTGAAATGAATGGTAAAGAGGCTATCCGTAATAATTATAATTATTATTATCATCTTTCCCATGTTGCTCTTCACTAAGTCACACAAACTGTTGCTCGGACCTTTAACTGGGTTTGTAGGATGATTGATTCTCTCGACTATGACTGTGCTTGATTTGACCTTTTAAGTGCAGAGTTTTCAACGGTGCTGTCATCCGGTACTGCCGGTTTTATGTGCCGCCCACATAGCTGCTCCACAGTTAGCATACATGTAGCGTGTTTCTCGTCTACCATGATCAACTTCTGCAACATCTTTATTCACCAAACTGCCACCAGAATCTCCTGATTTGTCATGCCAGATTGTGGTTAATATATTGAGTCCACATCCCAATCGCTATCATTTTCAGAAGAGTTACAAACAACTGAACGCCTAACACAACAACGTATCTGGACAAATCAAAAAATTACATAAAGACCTTATCATTATTATAAATAATTCCTGCTATTTCGATTCAACCACAATCAAAATAGAAAAATCTACTGTAGCAACTTCAAAAACACAATTGAAAAAACCAGTAGTTCTGTTTCTAATGACCAGATAAAACTTCACCTTGCGCTATTGTGATAGTTCCTTAGTTGATCGTCAGATTTTAGTAGCAATTAAATAGAACTACTGTAGATTTGTATTAGTTCAAATAAACAATACTAGAGGCCCATGTGTATCATCTTATGACTGCCAGGCTTTTTGTAGTGAAACAGCGATTTAGTACGTTTTAACAAGGGCACGGTAGTTGAACGCAAAGCGGGATCGTCCATGTTAACATGGGCGTGGCAGTTTTCCAAACTGAAAGCTAAAGTCCAGTGAACAGACTGGCTCAGGATCATAAGTAGCTCAAGCTATCTCTAAAGGCTAAATTTGGAATATTTCTGAGAGCCCCAGATCCTCTCATTCCCTTTCCCTTTGTATACAACTAACAAAACAATTATTTTTAAAAATGTATTAATTAATAAATTTTTTATAAGACAGACTTGCTATCAAAATATTAAAGTAAGAATGTTAATGTGTATTAATCATATATATTTTAAAATAAATTTCATTATTTTAGTTGGCAATTTGTTTTAGGAACATGATGTTATGTACAACCAATATAGTAAAGTATTTGCTCTGTGTGATGTCTGGAAAATAAACATATATTTAAATTTGAATTGATACTTGCAATTGAATTTTTATAATAACATAATATTAATAAACTTTTATCACTTTTAAACTTTTATTTTTCGTACGATGTACATTTCGGAATCATTGATTCCATCTTCAGGTACAAAATAAGGTTAAGTTAAAATAAATAATTAAAATCAATTTGTCATGTGTTTTTTATGTTAAATGACAAAGATTTTCTAACAAAAAATTTATTATTCGATAGACTTTTAAACAATATACAATGAATGATATCACATAAAATTAAATACAACAAATTTAGCCACCAAGGTAGTAAAAAACACATGACAAATTGATTTTAATTATTTATTTTAACTTAACCTTATTTTGTACCTGAAGATGGAATCAATGATTCCGAAATGTACATCGTACGAAAAATAAAAGTTTAAAAGTTATAAAAGTTTATTAATATTATGTTATTATTATAAAACACTTTTAGAGGCTACATCTCTAACATGAATTTTTATGTTCAAACAATTAATTCAAAACCAATTGTTTTGTAGGAGCGACCAAGTGACTGCAGCACTTGCCAAGGAGATGGAAGCTAATGAAGGTTTTGCAGTTAACTTGGTTAGAAAGACTGGCAGAGTATTCAGTCTAGATGCCTTGGATACATTCTTGAAACGGAATGGGTTGTCTCATGTAATTCGAGCACATGAGGTCAAAACTGCAGGCTTTCAGGTTGAAATTTTTACCTGATGTCTATGTTATAATCTTTTTAGGACTGGCCAAATATTAGGCTGATTTTAAGAATTTTGCATAGTTTTGCTCATTGCTATTGCAGTGATATTGCCGTTGCTATTGTATGATGCTAAACAGCTTGATTGATTCAGTGACTCACAGACTGAGAAAGCACTTATTCAGCATTTATTTATACTCACCAAGTATTCATGAATTTCCATTACACTAGGTGTGAAGTGTACATGTAGTTAGGCCCTCAAAATTAAAATTTCTCTTAGTTTTTATTGCAAAGACATTGTTGTGGGGCAGAAGTGTTATAATCTATTATTTGTATGAATAATCAACGAAAGGTAGTTTTTAAACCCATCTCAAAAATTAAAGCAATCCTTAATAAACTTACTAAATACGTAAATAGTATAAAATGTCACACATACTAGATTTTAGGACTCCAGCCTGTAATGCGTTGAGGGTGAAGAAACTAAACATTTTTAATGTTTATCCATTGCAGTCGATAAGAGGCCTGCTTTTGAAAATGCATTTATAATTTGGAAACATGCAGTGTGCTTGCTTGGCCACAAAAATATACCCATTATTTTGAAAAAATTTGGTATTATAAACAATTTTGTTCTGAACCCCAAAAATCCATTGGTAACAGATTGATTTTTTGTGTAAATGATAGATATAAGTAGTCCCTAAAATTTGCCACCGATCACACCCAGACACAGGCCTAAAATTCAAAAATGGCCACCAAGATGGCAGCCAAAATGTTCATTTTCCAATAAAACAAAAATATTTACTTTAAATGGCTGTATCTCTGAAAATAACAATTATAAGTTGTTAGTTCATAAAATGCAAATTGTATGCAAAAGCATTTACAACTATGAATTTTGGGCATGTTGCCAAGGTGCAGTTAATGGCAATTGTTTATGGTTAACACATTTACTGCGGCCAGCTGGAAATCCACCCTCTTGCTCTACTCTGACTATTTTCCTCAATGTGAATCTAGTAATGGGTAGGGAAGGTTTTGCTCCTTACCGTGTGTAGTGCTGGTTCCACCATTTCTTTTCATGCAAACTGTTCTCGGATCGCCATCTTGGTTTTCTCTGTTGTGTATAGTGTTTGTTATTGTGTTTATAACACTGTGACTATGTATGTGTAACTGTAGTCCAGTGGAGGAAGATACTGAACTCATTCAACACCTGCTTTCTGTCAAAGAGGAATTCAATTTAAGTTCAGACAGTTTAGATGATGACTTGTGTGAGAGTGGAATTTTTGTGGGGTAAGGATATGTAAATTTTGTTTTACATAAATATTTTTTAAATTAGCATAAATTGATTCACGTGTGCCAATGGGGATGGGAGCCAAAAAATTCAGTGAAATATTGAGGTCCAGTTGGACAAGGATCAGTACCAATGGCGGTGGGTTGGAAATGACGATATCAGTTCCAATGGTTGTGGGTTGGAAATGACGGCATTAGTTCTAATGGCCGTGGGTTGGAAATTACGGCATCAGTTCCAGTCAACAGGGTTCCTGGATATCTGTAATGAACTTTTTGGATATCCAGACATCATTTTTGGATGATTAAACCCATTTATATTTTTCCACACAATTTAGGTTTCCACATTGCCTCACTTTACTTACTTACTTCCTGCTGCGAGTGTGTTAAGGGTGATCTTAGTCATCATTTACAACAAAAATCACTTGTGTTACACTTTTATTGGGGTTACATCATGATTTTTATTGTAAAATATTATCCAACCTCATAAAATATGCACTATAAATATTTTAATTCATACTGTAGTTGTACATCCTTCAACTAAAAACATATTTATTGTGAATGTATTAATTTTAGTTTTTATAAAGTCTAATCTTATTGTTGCTAGTGTATTAAGGTAGAAAAATATGCCTAAAACCAATTTAGTATAAGTATTTATATAACTCAGTAATGTTTATATAACTGGTTATTGCACTTACATTTTTTGAACAAATTCCCCCAACGAGTGAAGCTGTCTGATTGCTGTCTTTTACTACTCCAACTACCGAAACAGTACAATTTGTTGTAAACTACTGTACAAACTACTGAAAACCTCCTCCCTTGTAATGAACCATTGCTCTTACTTTTTCTCTTATAGACCCAGTACTAAAGCAGTTTGCTGACTATATTCTATTCAGAAAACCATTATAACAAATTGTAAACAGTTGTTCATGTAATGGACACACCATTGAAATTGTTTTCATTGGATCCACCTAGGAAGCAAACTGCTGGCTGTATTCATATCTTTTGGTTACTGAGGTAAAACATACTGTCCATTATTCACTCTCTTGTAGCGCATCACTGCACTCACTTGTTTCTCTGATTGTATCCAGCAAAGAAGCAACTTACTGCCTGCATTATCCTTTTCAGACTACACCATGGAGTGAATTGCACTCACTTTATTCTCGTGAATTAATTAAACTCTGGCTGCTTCTACTCCTTAGATTACATCAGCAACTTGTCCTTATTTCCCTCTCTGTAGTGATCATTGCATGCACTTTTCTTTCAACAGATCCAGCAAGTAGGCAGTCTTCTAAATGTATTTTACTCCTTCAGATTCCAGCAACAGAACAATTTACTCTCATATGATGTTACGATTACATGTACTTTTCTTTTCAGAGGTTCAGCAAGAAAGCAATTTGCTGACTGTATTTCACTCCTCAGATTACAGTCACAGAGCTATTACCTTTAATTTCCCTCTTTGATGTCTCCATTACATGTACTTTTCTCTCAACAGATCCAGCAAGGCGGCAGGTTGCTGACTGTATTTTCTTCCTCAGGCTACTGCGGTGGACCAAACGAGGCTGCCTGTATCTTTGTCTCTCAAGATAAAATAAGGGTACTCAGAATTAGCTCGAACTGACTTCTTATTGTAGAATATTTTTACTTGTAACCTTAATAATTGTAAATACAGTTATTTGTTTGATATTGGTATATTATGGTTCTTTAAATTATAATAACTGTACTAAAAAGCAGTTTTTGTTTTTAGTTTCTAATTTTAAGTTAATTTTATAAACTGATGTTATTAAATATGATAAATAGTATATTGTTGTGGATACTAATATATCTTAGGCTACTAACATCAAATTTACACCAACAGCCTCTCTGTATGTCTCTATACTGATTTACTCTTACACTTCATATTAAAAATTGTTTTCAAAATAGAGTGTTTACTATTCCATAGCTACTTTAATTCTATAAGAAAGGAAGTTACAACTGTATACCATCCCCACTGATGTGTGAATATAGGTATAGCCCATCTAAAAAATCCTTCCAAATCTCTCTCGGTTCCAATTTCAAATATAAACACACATATATTGACCCTTTATCTACTATCAAAGTGGCTAAATCAGCTACCTTAATGGATGAGTCATACAACAATGTCCTTAGTTTACCAGAATTCAATTATGTAAGCCAGGAGAAACAGCAGAACATGGAGAAACGTTTGAAGTTAGTTACACTTAGTGACAATTTTAAGGTATTGTTCCAAAAAGCTCTGTCAGACAACATGGAGGGAGATGAATAGAACAATGTAGTCATATGTGATATGTGTTTAGAACATTTGTATTACATAGTTGTAAATAAAAAATGTATAAAAATGGTTGAACATAATTTAACTTTTACCAAAATATTATTTTATCATGACTTGAAAAATACTATTTTAAGTACTGAATTTTAAATATTCTAATGGACTCAGAATCAAGATAATTTCATAATATCTTTTAAAGATACCATGTGAAGTACTTATATGTATTTCTTCTTTATACAAAGAACAAAATACATTGTATTTAGAAAAAAAAGAATTCTTGAAAAAATGTCTTTCTTGACTTAGGTTGTTTGGAATCCACCTCTTCAATTTATTGTCATTACATTACCAAACATTGATGAAGTTACATTTAGCATTTGTGGCTGTCACACTAAATAAAAAATACTAATCTGATGATTGTAACAAAGAGTAGTGTTTTAGAATATACAAATAATTATGTTGCACAATGAAAGATATAAAAATAAAAATAATGTAGTATATAACTTACTTACTCTTACTCCTGTGGCCACTCGAAACTCAGATGATTTTTGACCTCGCCAACAATGTCTCTCCAACTTCCTCTATCTTGAGCCACTTCCAGTGTAGCGCCAATCGTTCTTAAATCCTTCTCCACCTGATCTCTCCATCGCATCCTAGGTCTGCCCAATGGCCTCACTCCCTCTGGTTCCCCTTGCCACACCTTCTTTATCATTTTATCTTCTCCCCTACGGGCAACATGGCTCATCCATCTCATTCTTTTACTCCTGATCAGTGCAATCACATCGGGATCTTGGTATATTTCTCTTAATTCTCTGTTCTTCCTGATCCGACATATGTCTCCTTCTTGAACTGGTCCAAAAATTCTTCTTAGTATTTTGTTTTCAAAGGTTATTAACTTTTTTTGGGATTTCTTTGTGAGTGCCCATACTTCCGACCCGTACATCAAAACTGGCAAGATCATGGTTTTGTAAATTCTTAATTTAACTTTCCTCATTAATAGTTTGCATTTGAGAAGTTTTGCAAGGCTCCAGTATGTTCTATCTGCTGCTGCTAATCTACATTGGACTTCAACTTCTTCTCTATTGTCATGTGTTATCGTCACTCCTAAATACTTAAATTCCTTTGTAGCCTTGAAATCATGGTTGAGTACTTCTAGCTTTTCTCCTTCCTGTTCCATTCTTCTGCTTATTTTCATGTAGTGCGTCTTGTCTTCGTTTACTTGTAATCCTACTTTTGCAGCCTCAACTAAAAAGGCTTCTACTAGTCTGTCTAAGTCCCTCTTTCTCTCAGCTAGAATGGCTACATCATCTGCAAATGCCAGGATATTGAACTTATCTCCTAATTTTACTCCTTCAGGCATCCCCTTTATCTTTTTTAGTGCTTCTTCCAGAGCAAAGTTGAATAGAATTGGTGATGTTCCATCACCTTGCCTCACTCCTGTATTTATATTAAACAAGTTTGTGTACTCCTTTCCCACCTGTACTTTTCCTTTGGAGCTGCTTACACGTTCCATAGACTACTTCTAGAGATACTATCGTATGCTTTTTTAAAGTCTATAAATATTATATACAGATCCTTATTGTATTCATAGTATTTAGAAGCTAGCTCTTTCATTATAAATATCTGGTCTATTGTAGATCTTTCTTTCATGAAGCCTGCTTGATGATCTTCAATGTTTCTATCCGCATACTCTTTGAGTCTATTCAATATTAGCTTGGATAATATTTTGTAGGTTGTGTTGAGTAGAGATATACCTCTATAGTTTTTACAGTCCAGTTTGTCGCCTTTTTTGTGAATAGGTACAATAACTGCCTCTTTCCATTCTTTCGGGGTTAATTCCGTTCTCCATATTTTTATTATCATTTTGTGGAGGTATTCTAAAAGTGAGTCACTTCCATGTCTTATTAACTCTATTGGTATTGCATCATCTCCTGGTGCTTTTCCCTGTTTTAAGCTTTTTAGCACCTTTACTTCTTCTAATGTAGGTTCTGATATCTGTTTGTCATAACCTGGTGGTCTTTCTTGTTGTTCTTCTGTTTCCGCTTTCTCTTGCTCTTCTTCTGTTTCTGATATTGCTTGTTCTTCCGAATTTAAAAGATCTTTGAAATAGTTTTCCCAGACCTTGAGTACTTCTCTAGGTTCATGTATTATTCTTCCTCTTTCATCTTTAACACCCTGGGGTTTTGGTTTAAAACCTTTTTGGAAGAATCTTATTCTTCTATAGAAATATTTTGTATTGTTGTTAGTGAGGTCTTCTTCCGCTTTCTGGAGGGTGTTATTTATATATTTTCTTTTCTCTGTTCTTAATCTACGGTTAACACATCTGTTGATCTTCTAATACTCTTCTTTGTTTTCGATTGTTGGATTTGTCAGCATCTTCTTCTTTATGTTCCTTCTTTCTTCCACTAACAATCTGCATTCTTCTTTAAACCATGGTTACTTTGGAATTTTCTTCTGAGTAAAGATTTTCTTTGCTGCTTCTTTTATAGCCATTTTCAAATTTGACCAAACTTCTTCTACTTGTCCTTCCCGGTCATTGTATTCAGGTTCTACTTCTTTTGTTTGTAGTGCAGCAAACCTATTACTCACCTCTATTTGGTACTCTACCACTTTGTGTCTTTAAAAAATTATCTTTCCTTCCACTTTATTTTTGTCCCTCTTTTCTATCTTTATTCTTTGTCTAATATTGGTTTTGACTAGATAGTGATCTGATCCTAGTTCTGCTCCTCTCAGGCTTCTATAAATATAAAACTTTATTATTATGGAGAGAAACAATAATTTAAAAACTAATGTCACCTGTACAAACATTTTCTATTGAGTAAGGATTTTTCAAAAGCCTTTATTTAGTTGTCTGACAGTGATATTACTATGCCAAATTTCCTGTTTTGAGTATCAAGCCAGGTAAAATATGATCTGAGAATAAGTGGTAATTTTATATTTTTAACATATTAGCTGGCAAGCCTTTTTCTAAAGATGAGTTAATAAAAACTTGCATTGTAAGGCCATGAAGAAGTTATGTCTCCAAAACCAGCAAATATTGTGAGGTGTTGTTAGCTATCGAAATAAACATCTGGTTCTGTTGTAGTGATGGAGTAATTCTATTCTTTTGTAAGGTATAATTTAAAGGCAAATACGAAATGTAATATTTAAGAGCTAATAACTGGTAACGTTAATATGCTCATATTTTGGGGTAACCATGGAAAGTATTAGTCGTTACTGGAACCTCCTTATTTCACAGATCGCCAATTAAGTCCCACAGTCGATCACACACAAAACGAAACATCTGGGCTTAAATGTTCTTTATTGCAATTAATAAAATTTATTGCAAATTTGACTTGTTGCTTAGCTCTTTGTTTAAAGGTTATTTTTGACGATGGAAGGATTGTGAAGGAAACAGGATTTTTCCGGACATTTGCCATCGTTCAGTGAAACAAGAAAACAGTAACACTACGTTTCGAGATCTGCAATCTGATCTCTTCTTCAGGGTAAAGAACTAACCTAATACATAATTACAAACTAGGTTAAAATAAACAAATCTTACTAAAGCGTTGTGGCACGCCTAAGTCAGGAATCACAACCTACATGTTGTTGTGTCAACTTCACTAACACTAAAGACATGCACTTAATACAAAACTATACAAAACACTAATCATTAAAACTAAACTACGGAATACAGGTCACAATACGTCTTCACTCGTCTACTAACCACCTATGCTACGACTGACCAAAGGGACTAGCCAATGGCAATCGTGACGGCTGGCTAAAACAAGATGGCGAGAAATACAAGGGAAGGGGAACAGGAATGGGCCCTTTCGTTATTATTGGTTCATGCGAGATGAACTTCTTAAAACCATATTGTGACTGCCGCATTGGTTTATTACAAATATCCGATCCGTTTGATACTTTTGGTTTTCTCTTTAGTTCATTTTTTAGAATTGGCAACCAAAGCGGCCTAATCTCGACTGATGGTTGACTGATTGGTTGGTCTGCCAATTTAATGTATGTTGCCTCAATTAATTTCCTTTTGAAGAAATGTGGTTCCCGATGTATTATGTGGGCTTCATCCCAATTCATATGATGGTCTTCGGACCAACAATGGTATGCAATTTTTGACTTTTCTGTGAAACCCTTTCTCTCGTGTTTTCTTTGTGTTCTTTTATCCTTACGTTTAGTGGTCTTTTGTCTCGCCTATGTATTCCCTATTGCAGCTACATTTTATACTGTAAACACAGTTTTTTGGAATCCTGTGTGCCATTTTTTGGTTTTGTTTTTACGAGACTTTGTCTAAGAGTGTTGTGTGTTTTTAAACGCGGTTCTAATGTTGTACTTTCTACCTACTCTTCTAATTTTCTCCGATAATCCCGGCACATAAGGGATTGACATAAACGCAAATTTATCACAATTCTGTTTTTCTGACTCAGGAATGATTCTTCTGGTTCGTTTGCACTATTAATTACTAATTGAGGGTATCCATTGCTTCTGAGATCCGATTCAATTTTCTTAAATTCTTCTTTTAGTCCATCTTTATCTGAGCACAAGCTCTTTGCTCTATCAAACAACGAGTAGGCTACTCCTTCTTTGACAGATTTTTGATGGTTGGATTGATAATTTAAATATTTTCCTGTGTGTGTTATCTTTCGAAAAAACAGTTGTCTTAAGGACATCCCTATCTCTTAATACACACACATCCAAAAAGGGAAGCTTGTTTTGGACTTCCACTTTCCATTGTGAGGCGGATGGAAGGAGAAATACTATTAATGTGATTCAAAAAATTATTTAATTCAATGTCTCCATGAGAAAAAAATAACAAAGGTATCATCCACATACCTCCACCAAATCTTCGGTTTGAACTGAGCTGAAGCCAAAGCTTTTCGCTCGAATTCCTCCATAAAGATATTGGCGAAAATAGGAGACAGTGGAGAACCCATTGCCATCCCCTCATCTTGAACGGTAAATTTTACCCTCTAACTCAAAATAATTGCATTGAGTGCATAGTTCTAACAGTTCCATAATTACTGGCACGGGAAGTTTAGTTCTATCCTTTAATGTTTGGTCTTCTTTGAGACGTGAATTAATATTCCGAGAGTTTCTGGAACTGGTACATTTGTAAATAGACTTTCGACATCAAAACTTACCAGTTTGTCAGTTTCAGTCAACTTTAGGGGACTTTGACTTCTCTACGAAAATCCCTGGAATTTTTGATGAAAGAGTCAGTTTTTCCTACCAATGGCGTTAAGATGTCCAAGAGGACTTTAGACAATTCCCGCAAGGTGAATCACGAGAACTAATGATGGGCTACTGTGGTACTTGACTCAGTAGCGTATAAAGAAAAGATTGCGGAAACTTTAAATACTGGCAAATATACAGTTTTAAATAAAGACCCAACTGATTCATTTTGAACGCAAAGTAGCAAACACCTTAAGAAAACATAAAGAATTTTTTTTCAGATAAATTTAGATCTAAATTAACTCCTCACCACTCAAAAATCCCCCATATGTATGGCCTTCCCAAAATCCACAAACCTACCATCCCTCTTTCGGCCCATCATTAGTTCTCGTGATTCACCTTGCAGGGAATTGTCTAAAGTCCTCTTGGACATCTTAACGCCATTGGTAGGAAAAAACTGACTCTTTCATCAAAAATTCCAGGGATTTCGTAGAGAAGTCAAAGTCCCTAAAGTTGACTGAAACTGACAAACTGGTAAGTTTTGATGTCGAAAGTCTATTTACAAAATGTACCAGTTCCAGAAACTCTCGAATTATTAATTCACGTCTCAAAGAAGACCAAACATTAAAGGATAGAACTAAACTTCCCGTGCCAGTAATTATGGAACTGTTAGAACTATGCACTCAATGCAATATTTTGAGTTAGAGGGTAAAATTTACCGTCAAGATGAGGGGATGGCAATGGGTTCTCCACTGTCTCCTATTTTCGCCAATATCTTTATGGAGGAATTCGAGCGAAAAGCTTTGGCTTCAGCTCAGTTCAAACCGAAGATTTGGTGGAGGTATGTGGATGATACCTTTGTTATTTTTTCTCATGGAGACATTGAAATTAAATAATTTTTTGAATCACATTAATAGTATTTCTCCTTCCATCCGCCTCACAATGGAAAGTGGAAGTCCAAAACAAGCTTCCCTTTTTTGGATGTGTGTGTATTAAGAGATAGGGATGTCCTTAAGACAACTGTTTTTTCGAAAGATAACACACACAGGAAAATATTTAAATTATCAATCCAACCATCAAAAAAATCTGTCAAAGAAGGAGTAGCCTACTCGTTGTTTTGATAGAGCAAAGAGCTTGTGCTCAGATAAAGATGGACTAAAAGAAGAATTTAAGAAAATTGAATCGGATCTCAGAAGCAATGGATACCCTCAATTAGTAATTAATAAGTGCAAACGAACCAGAAGAATCATTCCTGAGTCAGAAAAACAGAATTGTGATAAATTTGCGTTTATGTCAATCCCTTATGTGCCGGGATTATCGGAGAAAATTAGAAGAGTATAGGTAGAAAGTACAACATTAGAACCGCGTTTAAAACACACAACACTCTTAGACAAAGTCTCGTAAAAACAAAAACCAAAAAATGGCACACAGGATTCCAAAAACTGTGTTTACAGTATAAAAATGTAGCTGCAATAGGGAATACATAGGCGAGACAAAAAGACCACTAAACGTAAGGATAAAAGAACACAAAGAAAACACGAGAAAGGGTTTCACAGAAAAGTCAAAAATTGCATACCATTGTTGGTCCGAAGACCATCATTATGAATTGGGATGAAGCCCACATAATACATCGGGAACCACATTTCTTCAAAAGGAAATTAATTGAGGCAACATACATTAAATTGGCAGACCAACCAATCAGTCAACCATCAGTCGAGATTAGGCCCGCTTTGGTTGCCAATTCTAAAAAATGAACTAAAGAGAAAACCAAAAGTATCAAACGGATCGGATATTTGTAATAAACCAATGCGGAGTCACAATATGGTTTTAAGAAGTTCATCTCGCATGAACCAATAATAACGAAAGGGCCCATTCTGTTCCCCTTCCCTTGTATTTCCGCCCATCTTGTTTTAGCCAGCCGTCACGATTGCCATTGGCTAGTCCCTTTGGTCAGTCGTAGGTGGTTAGTAGACGAGTGAAGACGTATTGTGACCTGTATTCCGTAGTTTTAGTTTTTAATGATTAGTGTTTTGTATAGTT
The DNA here is from genome assembly GCF_021130785.1 of Homalodisca vitripennis. Classification (NCBI taxonomy): domain Eukaryota; kingdom Metazoa; phylum Arthropoda; class Insecta; order Hemiptera; family Cicadellidae; genus Homalodisca; species Homalodisca vitripennis. The sequence continues at coordinate 31,019,725 of NC_060210.1, read as the reverse complement.
TTGTATTAAGTGCATGTCTTTAGTGTTAGTGAAGTTGACAACAACATGTAGGTTGTGATTCCTGACTTAGGCGTTGCCACAACGCTTTAGTAAGATTTGTTTATTTTAACCCTAGTTTGTAATTATGTATTAGGTTAGTTCTTTACCTGAAGAAGAGATCAGATTGCAGATCTCGAAACGTAGTGTTTACTGTTTTCTTGTTTCACTGAACGATGGCAAATGTCCGGAAAAATCTTGTTGCTTAGCGTTTGTTAAATAGTGTTTGCTACAAAAAAAAATCAGCTGTCTGAATTATATTTAAGACTTCTATGCCTCAAAACAGTTGCGTACACATATTGTGATGAACCGGATTGTTGTCAGAAATAATTTCTTCTGGTCTGATGCGGTCTTTCACCTATTAGTTCCAAAAGTGGTAAAATTATACTGTGCTCTTTCTGCTGCACACAGAACTGTTTTGTTTCAAACTAAATACCGAAAAAGTATAGAGAATATGAAAATGGCATCCTTTTAAAAAAATGAAAAAATTGTGATTAGTAATTAAGCTAATGGTAATTATGGTTATACATCTATTACTACAAATGAAGTAACATTTACATATGTGTAACGAAGGCACTGTTAAATCAAATGGTAAGACATTAATTATATCACCTTTTTACTCTTAAATATGGATCTAATCTAGATTTGCACCATTTTGTTTACTTATAGTTTCAGCTGACAACTACAAATCATCCACAAAGAGTAGTTACAAAGATTTAAGATTCCTATTGAAATTGCACTTGGAATGCTTTCAAATCAATTTTATAATGTAACAAACATTGGTGGTATATTGTTATTTAACTATTTAGCTTGATTAGAACTGTAAAATAAATTATATTAATTTACCAATATAAACTTATAACTATAGTCATAATGTACGTGCTGAACTTTTAAATTATTAGCTTAGTATTGTAATACATGTGAGTTTCGATGTCAGGTATTATTAAATTAATACATCATACAAGCATACACAAAGTAATAATCATTAAATTTTAGATATACCGTGCTAATTACATTTTCATATCACAAAATATTGTTTTTAATGGGTTAAAGATGTTTTATTAATATTTCACAACTTTAACCGAACATGAAGCAAGTAATCTCTTAAGAATATTCCACACATTCTTGTAAAAAAATTAATAAGCAGTTCCGGCTCATTCCTTTGTTTGGATTTATAAATAGAATCTTTATAAAAGTCTTTTACTGGCAAAATTAATTCGTGTTGCCTCCTATGTGTAATCAATAGCCAATAGTCAAAACTTTATTGCAGTGACAATACAACTGTATAGCAAACTTCATGTTGGATAAGTTATACTAAAATTTGAACTTCCTTACCACTACACCTCACACAGACATAAATTTTGTTTCTTCCATTTATTCATCATCAAACACTCCCATTTCAATCCATGATCATTTAAATGATTATATGGTGTCCCATTTTATTGCAAAATCTCATCCACACTGTAAAATGCGTGTAATGCTAAACATCGTTTTAAACGCCTTGATAGTTGGGGCATTTTTAATATCGAGAGTATATCTACAATGTCTTAACACCTTGGTATCAAACGGTCGATGTTGCAAGTCGATAGGGTCTAATTGTAGCAAAAAGATATTCCGGTATGTCAGTAGTTACACTACAATTGATTTACATTTATTTTGCGACAACATTAAACGTGTACAGAAAACTGCATGTGAATAACCATAGTACTGTAATTTGTGTAAATATTAAGGTTTTAAATCATGTTTGACTTGAAGTTCGTATTTGTTATGCTTTATCCTTACAATGCCGTGTCTGTTGGTTTTTAGAGATGGGTAAATAAAGTGGAACAGTTGTTTTTGAACGATTTCGGTTCGCAACCGTTGTCTGATGTTAGTTGCAGTTGCAAACTCGATGGTGGTACTGTCGATGTATACAACGATGCGCTGCAATTTGCACAATTGAAACTGAAATTAGTCTCAAAACTGTCATCAATGATCGTTACCTACAGTAAAAACAAATTGTAGTTATTATTAAGGACTTATTCACATGACGGGGCTCGGCCATATACGAGTATATCTTTTCGGGGCCCGCCAAAATTGAATACAGCTCTAATAATAGGTTAAAATATCAAATAAACCTATTGATTTGCTCATTTTTTTAGTACTTTGTTTACTTGAGCTTGCTTTGTTTTAATGGTACTACAACTAATTGACCCACTACTGTAACCGGTTTTTAGAACTCTTGGTGGAGCAGTTTCAAAACAACTATTCTTTGTAGACAATTCCCGAAAAACAAGTTCTGCGATGATGAGGGAATATGTAAGCTTACCGCTGCAGAGAACTGCTTCTTCCCCACAGTTGCGATCCGTCGTGTTGTGGAGCAGTTGCGGCGCAACGGCTCCACGCAACCGTTGTCGTCGGCTGCAACTAAAACTACTGCAACTGTAGCGGAAGATTCCCGGTTTTACCCATGTCTGCTGGTTCTATATGCGGACGTCACGTGGTAAAAATACGATCACTAATATTTATTTTACGTCATATTTTATGTAAACTCCCATAAATATACTATCTATACAAATACATCTAGGTATAAGATTTTTATCGTGAATATTGGTGCTTTAAATTTCCTGGAATTAAAGTTGATAGTATGAGCTATACCGATATATCTGTTCTCGGAATATAATATGATTTTGGAATCTAATTTAATAATCAATAATATATAAATTGAAATAGAGGATACTATTGTAGTTTTAAAAATAAAGTTCAGATGAGAGTTTTGCTGTTTTAATTTTGACAACCGAACGAATCCTGTGTAGCCTACTGGTCTCGGCCTCTAACCTGCAGTTCTTGACTGCTGCCCGACGGCATCGCTGTGTTGTCGTATTTTATTATACTAGTAAGCCTTGACCTTTTTAACAAGAAAAATAAGTTAAAATGGTAAATATTTATATTCTTTTAAAATGGTAAAGTCTCACTTTATTATACAGATCGCAACAATCGAATTCCTTTGATAAAACTCTAGTTTCCCGAACTCTCACATATTCTTAAAAAGACTTATTTAGCTGTAAAGTAAAGTAAAGATATCTTATTTTACCAGACGAGGTTAGGGCTAAGAAGCCCTCTCTAACACAACCTTAGTCGTCCTCATCTACAAGACCTATAAAAAGTAGTACTACTTCTGCTGAATTATGAAAAGTTTTTCCTCCATTCAAAACTGTTGCACTGATGGAGGGAGAGGTTGTTTCACACAAACCATAGCCACCGGTATACCAAACCGAGTCCCAAAATGACACACTTAATTTTGAAATGCATTCCAGATATCTTATTAAGCCTCTATTAGGACCACACACAATTTAACTCCACCAGTTTTTTCATTACGTTTTTTTTTATATCAAGGTCAAGTTGGATGTTTAAATTGTTTAATTTACTTTTACAAAATTCTGCCACAGTAACGTTGCTTTCCATGAAAAGAAACATCAAAATATTCTTCGACATTTTCTAAATCATTAGTTATACCTCTCACTTATAGGTCTCAGTTATACTGAATCGGACACATCTAAAACAATCGAATGTCATTCAAATTTCATGGTGTCTTCGAACTTAATCAGGGACGGGATTAAGTCAGTGCGCCATCAAGCCTTGTGCTGTAAAAAGGTTAGCGATGTTAGGTTAGTAAGGTTGCAGAAGTAATGCAGGCTGTTGTTAAAACATTGACTAATATAGCTCTCGTTCTCAAACCTCACTAGTTCTTTTCTTAGTTCATCATTTTCTTGCAGATTCGGGTGGAGGGGAGGAGTGGATATCCAGAAGTTCAATACCATTGTGTTCTACATTGGCTAAGCAGAGGAATAGTGCTGCAAAGATTACTGTATTTTTAAAAGCAATAAACATGTTTATGGTTTAACATGACAAGCCTATAGAGGAGTTTTAAGATGATTATTAGCTTTGGAAACCTTGCATTTGTAACGACGAACTCTAAAGCAATAAGTCATTTGTACGATTTGTTCAAACATTTGTAAGTTCTTAGAACAATTTTGTACCCTTTTAAAATCAGTGGAGAAAGAAAATGTAGGACCATTTTTAAACGTGCAAGAAGTTTGCTAATGTAACTCTTGTACCTTACCATTCGCATTACGCACTTGATACCATTGTGCTAGTTGAAGAATTTCTCCACTCGCTTTGCTGAGTTGGATGCTGCAGCAACAGCAGAAAGACGCAGGTACCATTTTAAAATGTATAAAAATTGAAATTGAAAACGCATCTTCAGACGTTCAACTTGAACAAGAATGCCGATATTCTTAAATTTTACTGGTATAATTTCAAATGTATTTTATAACCTAGGATTATTAATTAATTTCCTTGATAGAAAATCCTTTAGTAGTCATTAACCAAATTTTTATATTCCACGTTTTTACATTTTTCGTTGCAGATCGTTGAGAGAGGACTTCAAGAGAAACAAACATTTTTCAAATAGAAGTTTGATGAAATAGTTTTTGGTGAACATATATCTGTGAACCAATATCTAAATATTTCACGTGAAATCCTAAAATATATTTTGGTGATAGAGGTTTCAAAGTTCGAGCCAAGATGGACTAATATATAATAGCAAAAAACAACTGTACAAGTCTCTCTCATATATAAGAAAGATAAGTGATGGTTCAATAGAAAACCTGCCTCCAAACATCTTTCAGTTTGGCTTTCGAACGAAAACTCTTGGAGACCCCTGCACTACAGGGCGATTCACGAAGATATGCAGAAACTGTAGGAGCTCGTTCTACATGTTAAAATAATGAATAAATTCATTAAACATGGGTCCGGAAATGCTTCGTTAGCGAGTTACGGCTAGCGAAATATTTCGCACGGATTTCAGCTCACCATGTAAAATGAGGTCTTCCTGAAATTCTGGTAAGGTAGATTAAGGGCGAATTCCATCGTTACTTATGGTTTTTGATTTGATAAATGGAATAAAACCGTTCACAAAACTGTAAGCTACGTACTTTTTTGAGAAAATCAGTGTCAAGTGCTAAATATGGGGTGAAAAAACGTGTGTTTTCATCTTAGGCCAACACAAACTTTGTTATTTCACAAAAAACAGATACACATTTTTAACAAAACTGGTAAAAGTTTTATTCTGAAAAATTGTGTAAATAAAGTACACAAAAAGCGAACAGATGTTTGAGTAAATGAATTTTTATTCATAACAATACAAAGAAAATTAACCAGAAAAAATCTAAACCTATTCAACCGAATCACAGTACATTTTCAAAAGTATCTCCGCTGACTTCATTTTTCTGCCGGTTTAAGGATGACACTTGTTACTTTCCGTAGTTCAACAGGGCTTTCCTTTAACGAAGCTTTTACACAGTTAATACGTCTAAAGTAGCGCCTCACGGGAATTAACTTTGACTTCGCAAACCTTCTTCATCCATCATCATATGCAAAAATCCAACAGCGCATGATCTGGTGATCTGGGTGGCCAATATATAGTACCTCCACGATGGATGCTTTTATTTAGAAATTGTTGATTCAAGTAGGTGGAAACAATCTGAAAAATGAACGGTGCGCCATCATGTTGGAAGTACAGCTGGCGGCGCATTGCAAGAGGAACATCTTCAATTAATGGCGGTAATTCTTATTGAAGAAACTAAGTATTACTAGCCTGTTAAGCGCTCTTGAACAATAAACGGTCCAATCAGCTGGTCAATAATAACACGTTAATGCTAAAACTGTGCTAAAAGTTACATTCAATTGTTGTATGAGGGTTCACTTCTGCCCATGAATGTTAGTATCGTAGGCTATATTGTTGATACCATCACGAGTGAACTGTGACTCATCGGTAAATAAAATATACTTAAAGAATTAGTGATGAGTAATTAATAAAATTCAGTACTCTAAGCAATGAAAATTGTCTCCTGGATGTAATGCTGCATTTTATGTTTGTGGTAGGGATTGAGCTTGTTATTATTGAGTGTTCTCCACACTTTACTTTGCATAACCCTGAACCGCGGAAATACGTTTTGTACTAATACCTGGATTGTGTTGAACAGCAGCAACAATGTTTATGTTTCCCTCTTCAATAACATCATGTTGGCAAGAGCGGTCATACTGAATGTTTGCGCTTGAAAGTGATCCTGTTTCCCGTAACGTAAGAATTTTTTTTTTTGTAATCAAAGGAGAAGCCGATCCCCTTTTAAGCCTTATTCTGCCCGTCCTCATGGGCCACTGGCCTGTGCGAGGATCTTATCAAACAGAATAAGGGGGAGAGTCGATACAGTATAAGGTCAATGGTACTGATAAAAAGTGCAAGGGTCACAGACAGGATTCGAACCTGCGCTATCTCTAACTCAGACTCAAAGTCCGACGTCTTAGACCACTCGGCCATCGGCACTCCCAAATGTATGTAAAATGAAATGTAAAACTAATTGTTGTAGCACTTGGAATTCTGCGGTAAGGGTAACGTTGTCTGTATTTCTTCAGGCCGTAGCACTGCCTTCACTTACAACATGAATAAACACCATATAGGCGTATTTGTGAATTGTAAATAAGTGTGGCATTACTACTCAAATAATACATTTAATAACTACTATGGACAAAACAATACTTATACGGACTGAAACTTAATTGTTAGCTCTTAAAATCATTTATTTCTACAATTCAAATCATATTATCGTTGAACAACTGCTTATTGTATTGCCAACATATAAAATAATAATTTCCCTCAAAAATCATTCTATATTTTTAAATCAAATTAATACAAGCCGGACAGTATCTTAGCAGCACCTGAATGAACTGCTAAAATGCATCTACTCTATGAAATAATTTTTCATTTAAGAATTTAAATTTACTATTACTTAATAGAGATTTGATTTTTAATGGGTAATTAACAAAGTTATCGTCAGTCAAATGTAAAAGGCGTGTTGTACTCTTATTAATAAAAACTAATTTAATTAAGCATCTATTTGCTTTATGTGTACTTTATTTGCACAGTTTTGTTCAGAATAAATTTTCTACAAGTCTTATAAAGTATTTTGGTATGTTCTTGGTGAGAAAACACAGTGATTGTTGGCCAAAGATGTAAAACTCTGCTTTTTCACTCAATATTTTGCATTTAAGACGAGTTTTCTAAAAAAAAAAAAAAAAAACTACTTAACTTACAGTTCTGCGACTTGTTTATTAAATTTATCAGGTAAAAAAAAAACAAACAAACGAAGGAATTTCCCCCTGAATCTATCTTATCAGAATTTCAGGACGATCTCGTTTTATATGAAGATGAAATAAGTGCGAAATCTTTCGCTAGTCGTAAATCATTAACAAAGCATTTCCGGGCCGATGTTTATATAAACTTTTCCATTAATTTTACATGTAGAATGGGCTCCCACTGTTTGTACATATCTTCGTGAATCACTCTGTATGATAGACCGCTGAGTTGCTAGCGTCCTACTATCGTTTGAAAAGCCGCTGTAGTGTTACCGGTGGCACGGCTGGAAAATCAATGGCGCAGCGCAACACCGAAAGTCAGTTGTAGGGCTCAATACTTGGCGCTTGCCCACTGCTAACAGATTAACTATATTCCGAACGTTTGTTTGAATACATAGTAGTGTGAACGGTTAAGACAGCTGATGCGCAGTAAAAGATCGCCGTAGACATTACGTACTATCTCACTCGCACCCGCTTGTATGCATATCTCTCGCGCTCGCACCTAGAGTAACTTTTGAGGTGTCTGGCTGCATGAAGGAACTATAGAAAGTGTCTGGGAACTGAGAAAACATCTTTTTATAGTTCCCCTAATAACATATATAAATTTCAGGTTTTATAATATGACGAAAGTAGGCTACTAATTTTATTAATCGTACTTTAGGGGTGTCTGGCAGGGGGTTGGAACTATACTAAGTGTCCGGCATAGCACATGCAGCTTTCTATCGTTGTTTAATGTTGAAATGTATAAAAACTGAGCTTTACACTATTACGAATTTAAACTGTGATTTCACTCACCTTTACTACCTGTTAACTGCCGAAGCCACCGCGAACCAGGCTCCATACTCGAGGTACGTTTATACCTGTATAGTACTCGTATACTGACAAGTTGTCAGCTTTTACGAAATAACGAATATCTGGGCGTCACGGGCTCTTAGACTATTTGTCATAACATCTGATCTTTGTTTATTACAATTTATGTTGAGACGGATCAGTAACTTTCCATAAAGTAAAACTAAAAACAGTGCTCGAAGCATATTGTAAAAGGGGTGGTAAAATTCAAGTGCACTAGTTATCATTGGACCATTTTCGTACGGGCTGCTGTAGAATACAATTATTAATATAGTCTACAACTTTGGCTCTGAAAATATAAGGCAGACGCGTTCTAAGCAAATAAAATTAAATACATAGCCATCAGTTTCCTATAGCTTATGTATAAGTTAAATGTCATAAGTTTTAATGCTTAGTCTAAGAAGATATAAAGATTGGTTGGTGTAAATGTTTGCAATTTAACTCTTTAGCTGGGCGGCTGTCGTTGCTCGAAAATTTCACTGATCCGGATTGTGGATCTGTTCCAGTCAAGTGCAGTTTAAAGCACTAACTGGCATCTCGAGTATGTCTGCTGGTCGTTAAACAACTGTTATTTTAATAAACCAATAATATTACGATCATGGTACCCACAAAAGAGGGCTTTTTGGCGTAATCAACATGGAGGTTTAATTACCTCTTCTGTTCTTTCTTATCCCGGTAATAGGTTACCACTGAGTAACGATGTTACTGACGCCAATACGTTATAAACCCCCCATCTCTAATATGACCCAGATTAATCAGGTAGCCAATAGCCAAGAACCGAGGGTTAAAACAGAAAAATCCAGTCGGGTTACTTCAATCGTTGCCCGTGCGCCAGATTTAATTTCGGATAGGCGAGTCTGATGGGTTTGTAACGAACCTCTGATATAACTATTAACAATATCTGCTTTTACATTCTTCAGAAAGGAAGAGCTAGCAGAAAAGAGATTAGTTGTCTTGTTCACTAACGCAGTCTGGTTTTGGTAATATGTTAACAACTGTTGCTGAAATAATACGTTGCCTCAATCTGTTGTCGTCTGGCAGAATACAAAACAACGACGATTTCCATCTCTACAAAAAAACTTCATTTATTTTGTAGGTCATAGTTTTCTAATTCACAGCTGTTTAACAATAACATAACCAAACTAAAACAGAAAGACAGAAAATCGACAGTAATCATTAATATTAGTGTAAAAAAGTGGGGTTAATTACTCACTCGAATTTCATTAGTATTCCAATCGGTTTTGTCTTATATTTTAATATCATGTACCAGTTCAAAAAATTATTTTTAGTAAAAATGACTCTCTGTTTATGGAATCAGTGTAGGTTAGGATCAGTAAGTTTTAGCGGTTTTGTGTCATGTAAACAGAAGGTAAGAGATCCATCCTTTAAACCTTCCAAGTGCTGATAAAATTATTGTTTCCAGTGCTGAGGCATTTTTACTATTTGTGCCTTGCGTTAATTGTTTTGCGTCTTGTTAATTGTTTTTTCAATCAATTAACTAATCTTTACTTACAATTTTTGTATTACATATCTCTTTTGAAAAATTGTAAAATTTAGTTTTTAAAATCTTTTACTTAATGCTTGTGTACATCACATGGGCTACCATACTAATAAATCAAAATGAAAATCCATTATATGTAAAATATTTGTGATTACAGACATATATCAAACTTGACCATTATTTTAAAGGATAGAATAGATTTAATAAATGTCTATATATAAAAAGTAAATTCATCGACACCAGTTCCTGTTTTATTATTATGTTATTTAATAATTGTATCTGTTTTACTATTTAATAAAACAGATAAAATTACTGCATACAATAATAAATGTTTTAGTATGAAAAAAAATAGTGATAATTCCACTTATTCCTACTCTTCTAAGTCTCACATCAATTTTACCCAACGAGTAGAACTTGTAGGCTAATTTTTCGTATAAACATCTCTACGAGTAAATTCTTAAAACTATATGCGATTTTCATACATCTAATTACCAAATCACATATTCCTAAAGGGATAAACAATTAGGTCTTTCTGAAATGTCATTACAACTATCAGTAAATGTGAAATTAATGGCCAAAGTGGCTTAATACGTGTTTTGTGTTATTAACCAATTGCTACAGTTCTCCTGTATACAAAAGAATATAAGGTTTCAATGGCAAATAACGCAAATTATAGAGTTATAGAATATTAAAACTGGAATTACTATTCTTGCGCTGAGTAATACTTCCTTATTATACATCTGTGCTGGGCGTCACGTGTTCTTGTTATGACCATGAGTCAACCTCATATTGGTTGCTGCTGACGTTAGCCGTTACACCATCCTTTGATATGTAAAATAACAATAACACTGAAATCAGGAGAATTTAATCCAAATAAAAGGCATTTTTTGTTAATTTAGACCTTTTGAGAATAAAAGTTCATATCGGGCTGACACAATGGCTCTGGCCGTCAGCACTGATGGCAACAAACGATAGCAGGCCTTGAGGTAGTACCTTTTACTAAAAGATAAAATTTTGAGTGTCTGATCACAAATGCCTCTGGCCATTACTGCTCTAGGAAATGCTTTGTCAAAGCAAACAAATATTATAAAATCACCCAACCATCACTTCTTACTATCTTACAGCAAAAGTAGCTCCACTTTTAACGTAAAATTCATTATTTGTTATTTTCATTCCCTAAAACTTTATTTTTTTGTTCATGAGAACGATTGCAATAGTTCATACTAAAATACAAAATAGTTAGAACTTATTAGTGCAGTCATTGAAGCGAAAAATACGGTCTTACCTCCGAATTTTTTTACTGTGAACCGATTTCCATGAAATTTTGGAATTAGACTCATCTTACCCTTAACTTCAAAAGTGAAAATGATCTGAACTCCGCCTATTATTTTTAAGGGGTATAAACAACCCCTTAATGGAAAAATTGACATTGAGCCATTTTATCGCTAGAAAACATGTCTAATAGTAAGTGGTGAAATTGTAATGTGTTTTCTAAAACAATTACCTCATATTAAATCAATTTTCAACCCCTTGAAAATCGTACAACCCTTGCAAACAACCCCTAAATTGAAAAAATCACAAAAAAATACTTTGGTACGACATAAAAAGATAAAAAGTATAGAGTAAGTAATATTTTATATTCTCTATAATAATTATCAAATTTTTAACCCCCTTTCAACCCTTTAAAACTACCCCTTGATAAAAAATTGTTAAATTTTTTTAATAAAATGAAAAGGATTTAAATATTTTATTCCACACTATCGAAAATTATTATCGTATTCTTAAGCTTTTCTACCCTTAAAACTACCCCTAAATTAAAACAGTAAATATATATGATTACATATTTAAAAATAGTTTTATTTAGAGTAAGAAATTGCCATTTATTGAATAAAATATTTACAAATTATACAAAATTCACATAAATGTGTTATATATACATATAGGAACGTTGGTATGTATTCATGCCTACGTTTCCAAAATATATGAGCCATATTATGTACATATATATACACATTATAATAATTTTGGGTCTCTATTTTACTGCGTACTTTCACATTGCTCCAAATATTCACACTCCGAAATTTTCAGTTACTAAGTAGAAAGAAATATGATAAGTTTTTGGACCATAACTCCTTCAATTTTCATGCTATCACAATTTATAAAAAACCATTTTAAAGGTAATTAAGAGAGTTACAATATCCTTTATTGCAATATATAGTAATAAACCTTTTTCTCAAACAGTGAAGGGTTAAAGGGCTTAAGAGAGGCTGTGATTGCGCTGCCACGCTCTCTTTAAACAATCATATCTCCGTCAATTTTTGTTTGAGACAAAAAACAAAAACACCTAATTGTTTTTCAGAAAAATACCTAAATTTTTCATTCCTACACTTTTATATGTATCTGTCGTCATTTTTGAGATATTATGAAAAAAGGTGGTTTTTTTTTTAATTTGAATTTTGTTTAATCGTGACTGTTTTGAAAAATGTGTGTCCTGAAGCAGCCAAACTGACACAATCTATCAAACTCTTCATAATAAAGTTAATTCTAGGCGGAATACGATTAATTTTAATTTTGGTGGAAATGGCACTTATGAAACCCATTGATTTAAAAGAAAAAAACATTAGATTCTCCTCTTATTTGCAATACAGCTCACTTATTTTACGTGCAAAAGACTTTTAATAGTGCTCATTTTAAAGCTTATTTCAAGCGCTACAAAACCCTTTTTTATTAAAATGCCTAAAATGCATCTGCTCGCCGCTAGATGGTATTGACCACATCGATTAAATTTCAGACAAAATAAAAAACGGCTTTGATCTTTAATATCTAGCTTAATATTGCACTTAAAATACTTTATAAAAAACCAAATTGTTTATTTTTTTACCTGCTACAATTTAGTTCTTTATAAAATTTTCGATAAAACGTATATTTTTGGAGATATTTGCAAAAACCCGATGAAAAACGTGAAAAAATTGCGAATTTTCAATTGCCATTAACTTGTAATTGCCAATAAAAGTATTGGATTTTTCGAAAAACTTTATAGATAATTTTTTGCTTAAAATTAGTCCTTCTATCGATATTCGAGGTTATTTTGAAAAACAAAAAGTCACCCCCGAGAAGGGGTGGCAACCACCCCCAGGGTGGTGGCGGAGTACGAATCATTTTCACTTTTGAAGTTAAGGGTAAGATGAACCTAATTCCAAAATTATATGCAATTCGGTTCACAGTAAAAAAATTCGGACCAATAATGCTTCAATGACTGCACTATATGAAGGGATCAGAAGCCAAGGGGTACAATTGACTCTTTTTGAGTTTTGAGAAAACAAGGTTTAAAGTTTAAGTTATATAATCAAATCCAGGTACAACATTTGTTGTGTTCAGTAAATTTAGCACATTATTTTTTACTGGTATTTCAAAATGCTAAAAAAACCTATTCTTATATTGGTTTGAATTTTCCTCTTTATGATATGGGCTACTATCTGATAAGAGGTGCCACTTGTATCCCTTGGCTTCCAAGTGGAGTTAGGAAAAAATTAAGAACACAGGCTTTTATGTCAATTGAAAACCACATTTTATTACAAAGAGTAAGCTCCTATCTTAAATATTTAGTCAGAATCACTGTCAAAAAAGTTTTCCAATTCAATGTTGTCTTCTTCATGATGAGGGTGTTCCTCACAAGGTTGATCTTCTCTTGATTGGCCCTGTCTTGTTAAAGTATTCCCTTGGTAGTCTAGAGATCTGTAAAATTTGTGGTGAACCGGAGGTACAAATTGCAGCAGATCAAGAAGATCCTTGTACTTAGATGCCTTTATTTTCTTTTTGTTTGTTTTTGGAGGCAAAGGTGGCAGTTGGGTCGGAATCCTTCCTGGGTTCTTAGCGATCATGCTATATTCTGAAAACGGTAAGTCTTTATTGAAAGTAGTTTTGTAGAACAAAGTCCAAGGATGATTTTTTCTAAATTGTAACCACTGCATCTTACTGATACCCTTCACAGATTTAACATAGAACTTGTGAATGGCTTCCAGGGAAACAAAATCTTCATCTGACATCTTTTTTACCATGAACTTTTTACTTGCTCCGGCAATAATCTCCATCCAATCGTCAGGAACATAAACGCCCCTCTTCGTGTTCCTCTTCATATTTTCAATATTCCCAAAGTCCCTGTCACATTGGTTGTAAGAATGCCCAGTAAGCAGAAACTTCAAATCAATGGTCTCAATGTTAGTTGTATTAACAACGTGAAACCAGAACTTTACTGTGATGTGACTCTTGTTCTGGCCCCCACAATTGTCGCTAAAAGCTGTCAAGTGGGTTACAGTTGGAGGAAATGATTTTATATACTGCAACAAACAAGAGACAATTTCTTCGCACCCTCTAGAAGCTTGTGCTTCATGCCACATGAACATGAACGCATTACCTGTACAGATATCATGGACGTTGAAATTATAGGTCCAAAGTTGACGAGAGTAGTAAATTCTAGTACAAGTTAGTATTGGGGTTGGCAACATTTTTTGGAGGTCAAAACATATCGCAACATGGGTTGGGTCATCTTTTACCTCCTTTTTCACATGTTCCATTTCAGTTTTAGCACTCTCAGCTTGACGGAGGTGAAATTCTTTAGCTGTAGTAGCAGCTACCTTTGCTTCTTTATCTCCATGTTCGATGGTGTTTTGCAACTTATCATACGTATTGCAAGTGTCTGTGTGCGGGCGATGGAAAGTAAAGTTGAAACAGGTATTGAAAATGTGTCTGTAATAAGATACAGTAGTAGGTTGTACGCCCCGATCTTCACAGAAAAGCTTGTAACATTCATACATCTTTTTTATGTTAAGGTTACTGTCAAGATATTTCCTGTTCGGATTTTGATGTCGAGAATAGTGACTGGAGTATCTTGGAAACATTGCAATATGCTCCTTGACCAAGTCAGTTTTTTCCTGCACAATTTTGTTGGTAGGAACTTTACGCCCTCTTTTGTCTCGAGGTGGAATACCTGTTTCAGATATGTGTTTCTTAGAAGCAACATTAGTAATTCGCTTGTTGGACAAATCAAGAGTCTTTAAAAAGAACTCTTTACAAACTCTGACATTTCCTAGATTATATTGACAAGAAAAGGATTTCCCACGCACTGCGCCATCTTTCTTTTTATTAGGCGCCCCTATATTAACAGCCGAGTTCAAATAAGAAGATTGTAGTTCCCAGCTTCCCAAAGACCAATAACTGTTAAAAAATTCTTGCCTCTTTTCCTCATCAATTTTTTCATTACATTTGTAACGACATTGATGGTTGTACGGCTTAAGCTTCCTTTCTTTGGTGTACTTTACCTTTGCGGTCAGTGTATTCGTGCCCCGAATTGCGAAGTATAGAAGATTTTTTCCTTTTCCATGACTCAATTCGTCGAGTCCTTTTTCTTCCAGGGTGCTTGGTGCGTTTAGGAGGGGGTTCTTCTTCGTCCATCGCTGATCTTCTCCCTCTGTTCTCTGGACCTGTTCTGTGACTCCACCTAAAAATAAAAAAAAAAGTATAGCAGACACCGAGGTAGTAGGAGAATCAGTAGGAGGCGTATCGTTTGTCTGTCTTGCAGTGTCTTAGCGACTCGAAATACACCTGTGGAAACTGTGTTTATTTTGAACAGCTTGTTCTAAACTGTTGTAATAGGTCTATTGGAAATTCTTTAAAATATTGTAATGTAGTATCCAACACTAGAAAAGGTTAATTGAGGCTCTCTAGATGATTGTATAGGCTTAACATGACATTTTTGTAGGGGGGACGCTATGCCTATAGATATGGGACTAAATGTTCATGGCCACTATCCTTAAGGGGGATATTCAGCCCTTATTGTATGGTAACAAGATTATAACCTTGTAATTCAACCCTCAACCTTCATCCCATATGCCTCAAAATACCTATTATTTCCAAAGGAAAGATAAAATTAAGGATCTAGGCTCACCTTCATCGGAACTATCGCCTGAGTCCTTGTTGATCGGATTGAAGTCAGGATCGTTATCACTGTCATCTGGAAATAAAACTAAGTATGTAGTAAATATTAAATCACTGTTTTAAAACAAAAACATTACACTTAAACACTGACTCTTTAATAATGAAACATAACCTAAAAACTGCAATGGAAAGTTTCATATTTTAAAGGAATTGTAGGGGCAAATTATTACATTAACAATAATCACATATTTTGGAAACTATCAAGAATCAATTGAACTTATACACTTACCTCCAAAAATACTTGGAATACTGTCTTCGGACATTCTCTGCGGTTACACTGAATGAACAATACAGTAAACAAAACACATTCCTGAACAAAATGTCTGTACCTGTTAGAGGCCAAGGGATACAAGTGCTTGTACCCCTTGGCCTCTAACTAAAACAGCTGATGCTGAAAGTAGTTTTTCATTTTGCCGCTAGATCTCAGCATTTAACAGAGTTTTACTTATACCTGTTGGCCACAAACATTTTTAATACACTCAGGATATGGCTTCTGCAGTTAACTCAGAAAAAACCATAAAGTCACTTGTACCCCTTGGCTTCTGACCCCTTCATATGTTCTTTTATACTTACAGTAATTAATTCATGATGAATTTTGTTTTAGTAACACCTATGTAGATTCTTTTAACTTTTACCTATGTTCTAAAAATTAATTCTCCTAGTTATTATTTGTTTTAATACAAATTAATTCAAATCCATATTTATTTATTTAAATTTGTTGCACAGCGTTCTTTTCAAAAGCATTTTTAAGTTTTTCAAAAGTTACTATATTTTTTCAGAGTAAACCACATTTGCTGCAAGCAAAGCACCCTTCAAAGAGAGGATCACTACAGCTGCTACAATCAAACCTTCCACTAGACCATTAGATGATTTTCTGGCGAGGTAAAAGTTAATTTTTGTATTTCAGACATGGCTCCTAACAGAGAAACAGCAAAACCAAGTCTCACATCTAAAAGGTCTTCCAATTATTCACCACGATGGATATGTTTGTCAACTACCACCAAAACACAGGTTTCCCATGCGGAAATTCGATAAAGTCTTTAAGATTTTGGAGAAAGATGGAATTATTTCGAAGGAGAGACAGGTAAAGTGTGATTAAAAACTAAAAACTGATAGATAATATGCAAATAAATTCTATAATTGTAGCTTCAATGTTTTATTTCCTTATAGGCGATAAATTGATCTCGCTAGATTTCATTTTTAGGCAACATTTTATCCATGTTTTCAAGCAATGACAAACTGCTACAGTCAATATTTTTTATTTTTATTTCGTTGTTTACATCTATAGTAAATGACATCTGATGTATTATAACACGAGTACAATCCTCACAGCTGATGTTTCATCAGAAATGCCAAAGATTAAAAATACAAATTTTTGTATAAATGAACAAAGGTTTAAACCGAAAGGAAATTTTTATTGTAATATAAGTTTATGAATAATTTTACTCCTTTTAAAATTAAACTGATTTCATATACTTCGTCCTACAAGTATACTTCGTTCTCTAGGGATATACAAGTCTTTTTACTTATAATTTCCAATGTGTTACATCGAATATGTTTTTTCATAATAATATAAGCATAGAATCTCCTTAGTTGATCGTGGAGAGGTTGGAAAAATTTAATTTCTGTCTGTCTGTCCGCATGATATCTCAAAAACATACTGTCCTGCAGATTTGAAAATTTTCTTGAAACTTCATTTTATATGAGCAACACTGAGTTCGTTGATGGTACATGTCACTTCATGGTATTTGGCTGAACGTTAGCAGATATTTTTACATTGGTCTTATGAGTAACCATGATGGAAACTAGGAAATAGCAGAATAAATGACTTGTGAACAAAGTCAGTCATATGAAATTTTAACATGTTACGTTTTTATTCATAAAGATAAAAGAAATAATAGTGGAAAGTCAATGTTAATAATTAGTAACAGGAGATAATTTCAGCACACTCTTGTGCAAGTAGTAGTACCCACCCTATCACATTGAAACTTGTATTATTTTAATACTGCTATAAAACATCTTAATGAACAATAATATGAATGTATCATTTTGATATTTTAAGAATGATTTCATCTGTAAACGTATAATTTTGCTTAAAACATAGTTTATACATAGATGACAATGAGTTCTATGACTGTGTATGTCCTACCAATGAAATTTAGCTGAGTGTAGTTGAAGCCTTTCACTCATTAGGCTGGCACTATTCCTTCTTTTTCCGCCAGGGATGTAACATTTTTTTCTTTACGATTGTATGTCTATCTGTCCACAGAACCTTTCCAGTAGTGAAATGAGCTATAGATTTAAAAATGTTGTAAGCAACTTATGTGAAGCCTATTAGTTGACACATGTTGTGGCGTACTCCCACCTTCTATATAGTTTATACAATTTCTTGTTGTTTTAAAACATTAAATCTAGAAGTGTAAGCATGCATTGGACCGATAGACAGGGTCTATCAGTTACCACTTTAAGTTACCATTTAGGCTGCATTGTTTTGACATGTTCTGATTAATAACGACAACTATTAAGTTAGCAGAAATCATAATAGTAATAGATGTAGAAACAACAATTTCTTATATTAATACTTTGGTACGCCTGTTACAGGATGTTAATTTTCTTTACAGTTGGTTGAACCTAGTCAGATCACAGAAGACATAGCTTGCAATGTCCATACCCCAGAGTATATTGATAAATTCTTCAATGGAAAGACGAGTGAAGTTGAACAACGCACCACAGGATTTGTGTGGACAGCAGGATTAGCCTCGAGAGTCCGTTATGAAACAGGTAATATTTGTAAACTACCTTCGTTTGTCTCAAATAAGTAATATTAACCTACTACTGAAATTGATGAAAAAGGTTGATAAAATTTGTTTAATTTCAAATAATTTGTCTTGTTTAGTTAGTTTGTATCTGTTTGTCAGATTTCATAGTGTTAAGGTAAACATCTAAAATTCAGTTTATTATCTTAAATTATATTCAAATCCAAAGGTAAAAACTATATTAAGGTTACATTAATCCAATAAATCTCATAAGTTTTATTACATCCAATGTGAAAATAAAAAATCACTAAAAGACCATAGAGTAGTTCTGATCTAAATACCCATTTTTATTATTGTAAAAAATCCAGAGTTTAGACACAATGTGGTGGTGGGTCTCAATTGGCTAACTGCAATACATAATTTGTATACCAATCATATTATTTAGAAAAATGAAGATTTGTATCAGTATTCTATATTGGGTTCAACAAAAAGTTATCTTTGATAAATAGAACAGGATATAGTACTTGTTAATTATAAAGATGCATGGTGTTTTACTGGGGGTAAAGACAATATTCTATAAGTTCTGATTATTGTTGGGTGTCTGCAATTGTTACAGTTAAAGTAGCGCTAGTCAAGGTCGCTGCCTGATGTAACTATATAACGCCAAGCCAGTTTGGGTCAGATAATGCAGATAGATCTTATAGCTGCCAGTAGCAGCTTGATTATGATACCACTTCCACTGTAGTCGTGTTGCTTACTGCAATTTATTTCTGTGTTCCCATTTCCGTTGGCTCCAGTAATTTATTATTTAAAAACCTAACATTTATGAGAACTAAAGTACTACAGTATTTTGAGGGATTTTTTCTTTTAATCGCTAGAAGAGTGGGGTGGTGCTGAAGTCTGCACTTCAAATCAGGGGCACTTATAATCAGTACTTTCTGTACCAAATCATCTAAAATGATCTGAGCATGGGAAAGTACTGATCGGAAATGCCCCTGACCAGAAGTGCGGCCAAAAGAATCCCGCTTTTCTGATGACAAAAACAAAAATATCCTTCAAGAGAGTACCTTCTTCTTCTTTTAAGATGCGGCCTATTGTCATGTTTGTAAGTGTTGAGAGCTTTTTGCGTACACCGGAATTTAATGAAAATAAGGCCAGCCAGTTTACAATTTCATCAGTTCTACAAACTGCCAAAAACAACTGATCTGGTTTTCCTGGAAAAATTCATCACCCTTCATTGCCCAGACTACCAAAAATGGCGTAGCTATTGCTCAACAATCAAAGAGCAGATATTCAGCAGTTTCCTTGTGTCCGTCACACAATCTACAAAGCGGATCACGTCAAAAATGCCAACGCTGTGAAGATGCTTCCTTAGGTGACCTGTTCCTTGATTAGACCCACAACCTGAAAAGACACTGATCTATTTAAGCAGAGAAGATCAGATGCCAACCTGAAGGAAGGCAACTGCAAGACCAATCTACTCATTCTCAGACCCGGATGCTGTCTCCACTTTATCTCATGCTCAGTGTGAACCTACATAGGGGCAATCCCAAAGGCTGCACACCTAGCACTACCACAGAACTTTTGAGGCCCTGTCTGTTGAACACTGAGCCCAAGTAGTCAGGGTATCAGCTCTTTTGTTCCCATGACCATGAACCCAACAGACGGTTACATTGTTGCTGTCTAGGGAAGAAAAAAACTTGATAACAAACCCAGACAAGTTTGGAGTTAAACACATAAGAGTCTTAATGCCCTCAATGCTGCCTGGCTATATGTAAAAGTGCTAATAGTTTTACTTCTATACTACAGACAAAGATTCTTAACCCTTTGCGATCGGATGGCCAGTCAGACTGGCCAAGTTTTACTCTAAGACAGCTCAGAATGACTACTACATGAGTTGTCCTCGCCGCTCGGGTGGCCAGTGTCACTGCCCACGGCGATCTCTGCTGCGTCAGCTGTTATTCATCGTAGCGGCCTTCCTCCTCCAACTCGGAATTATTTCGTAGTAAAACCTGCAATGTTTACATGTGGGATTTAAAATTTAAATAATTAAAAACAAACTACTTTATAGCAATTGTTTTATTGCTTATACAGACACACAATAATGGAATTATAATATACATTTGGTTTACATTTGAAAGTGCAATAAATTACATACTTATAGAATAATAAAATTAAAACCTTATAATGCTACTAATACAATCACTATGGCCGACTTTGATTTCATTGTTCTTTTAAAAACTAATATTACTTTACTGCAATTGTTTTAATTGCTTATACAGACACACATTAATGGAATTATAATATACATTTAGTTTACAGTAATTTGAAATTGGAATTAGATAGCCTACTTATTGAATAATGAAAGAAATTAAAACTTTATATTGCTACTTATGCTATCACTGTGGCCGACTTTGATTTCATTGTTCTTTTAAAAACTAATATTACTTTATTGCAATTGTTTTATTGCTTATACAAACACACAATAATGGAATTATAATATACATTTGGTTTACATTTGAAAGTTGCAATAAAATTACATACTTATAGAATAATGAAATTAAAACTTTATATTGCTACTTATACAATCACTATGGCCGACTTTTATTTCATTGTTCTTTTAAAAACTAATATTACTTTTACTGCAATTGTTTTATTGCTTATACAGACACACATTAATGGAATTATAATATACATTTGGTTTACATTAATTTGAAATTGGAATTAGATACTTATTGAATAATGAAAGAAATTAAAACTTTATATTGCTACTTATGCTATCACTGTGGCCGACTTTAGTTTCATTGTTCTTTTTAACTTTTTGCTTGAGTGGTATTTCTCAAAACACACTCGCCGATATGGAGCCCTGGATTGTTGGAGCATGTTTTGCAAAAGAAATTTGTTCGTTTTTCTTTGCATCCCCGGCCCTTCTGTCACTGCAAACAGAGCAGTCCTTGGTTTTGCCAGTCTGTAGAGGATAGGGTAAATGTAATTTTCCGTTAAGTCTTTCATCATCTACACTGTTAGACGGTCTTTCCTCTTTTCTTCATATTCCGCACTTCCCCGACTAATTCTGTGATCAACATTTTTCTGTAACTTCTCTGTCTAACTTGATGTTTGTTGGTCTTGATTGGCATTGTAAAGTACAAATGAGTATGACGATGGCGGTTTCCAACAACCAGAAGAAAACTTTCCTCCACCACTTGATCGACTTCCTGGTAAAAGAGTATGATGATATGTAGTGGTCCGCAAGATCAACTCCCCCCCATGTACTTGTTATAATTGCAAACTACAGTCGGTTTTTTTCACCTCTTGTACTACGTTATCTTTTTGCTGTCGCCTAACTGCCCACGGTAGTGTTATCACCATACAGTGTACTTAGTATTGACACTACCTTTTTGTCTTTCCACAGTAACAGAGAAAACTTTTCATCTTTCCTGAAGGTTTTTATGTCCCCTTGTTTCAGTTTAAGCTTTTTTGAGTCTGTTTTTTGGCATTTTTTCTTTGTGGTTTCACAATTGCGGGTAGGGCCCATTTCTGTTTAACATTACAGTACCTGTTAGATAAACATTCCACTCTAGAAGTTCTGCTGCCAGATCCATATTTGTATAACCACCTGTCAGTGAAGACGTGGAGGCCCCTCAATGTTGCCATAAGATTCCTTAAGCTTAGCTAACAAGATGTAGGACAATGCGGCTTGTAACTCCTAAAATCTGGCCTATTCAAGCGGTCAGTTGTTGTTTTAACCAAAGTATGGCTCAATAGCGCAGATATAATCCAGTTGAGGACTCAGACAACACAAACACCTTAATCCCCCATTTAATCGGCTTGTCTTTATTGTAGACTTTAAAGACTATACGTCCTTTGAAGCCTATGGTGCTTTCATCAACACTGACTTCTTTTTTGTGGGACATAATATTCTCTGAACTTTTTATCCAGATACGCAGAAACATTTCTTACCTTACCGGAACGAGTCAATGTCCCAGCGACAGGACCAGAAGGAGGTGGGCATATGTGCAAATTCCAGAATATTTGTAAGAATCTTTCCTTACTTAAAACATCCTTAAAAAATGGTTGGTAGTCTACCCAATTTGTGGAAAAGTAATCAGCCATTTCTGGTTTTGCCGTTCATTCCCATATTTATAATAACTCCAAGGAAAGCTTTCAATTCTGAAAGTGTTAGTTCTACCCATGACCACCATACTGATTTCTTTTGTAAAGGTGTGTTTTTCCTGAATTTTTTTCAATAGCATATCTGTTTGTTTCTTTTACGATTTCTACCAATAGGCTATCAGTAAAGAAAAGCTGAAAAAACTCTAAAGGGGTTGAAGGTTTCTCATTACCTGCAAGTTGAAAACCACTAACCTGTGTCCAAAATAAATTTGTAAAAGTTTCCATCACCTTCAGACCATTCTTTCCATTCTCTAGCCACGTCTAGGCCTACTATATTTCCATTGTCTGTCCCGTCTAGGGCCTACTATATTTGCATTGTCTGTCTGGTCTACTTCATCATTATGTTCAATATAATCTGAATCTTCTTCAAATAGTTCTTCAACAGTTTACATAGTTATCAAAATCACCACTGAAATTAGACTGTACATCACTGTCATGATTTGAGTCAACATCACTATTTTCATTAAACAGTATCTCTTCAAAATCGTCAGGGACTAAAGGTTTATCCATATTGACAACTGTTAATAAATTGCATTTATCTAAATATAAATAACTGCACGATATCTAACACAATAACAAGTAAACTAGGTTAATCACAATATTTACGACACTTCAACAAATCTGAAATGCTCCCACTGTCAAATGGTACTGGACAAACACCTGTTTATTTCTAGTATTCCTCAAATCCAAGATGGTTAAATGTAATGAAACAGATGTTTTCATTTAGTTCAATGTTTACTCGATAGGTTTTCAGCACTTTTATAGCCATCTTAACGCTGATAAAGTATTTCTAAATGCAGAATGTATTTCTTGGTCAGTGGCACTGGCCATCCGACCGTTGAAGGAATTCTATGTTGGCCAGTCTCACTGGCCATCCGAGCGCCGGGGACAACTCAAGTGAAAACTAATACGACTTGATGCGCAGATGGCTGTGGCCCGTCACACTGGCCACGCGATCGTAGAGGACATACTATTACATACTGCATCCGATCGCAAAGGGTTTAAGAACACTTTCCATAATAATGGCTGTGACATTTGCTTGAAAAAGTGTGGGATAAGGACCCAAAAGGACCACCAGCTTCCTGCATGGTCTCATTATCACAATCCCTCTCGTGCCATTTTTTGTTTTAGAACCATACAATCTCCACTGGTGGTTCAAAAGGATTCATTGTCTCCAACCAAGCCTCCCTAGAAGTAGCACAACCCTGAAGGATTGGTCCAAGGGAAATCTTTGAGGCATCTGATCAGAGATTATGTGCAAAGTATTCCCCTGAATCAGGATACTAATTTTGCAGTGCCCACCGTTGGAGTCCAAGGCTGACCAAAGCTCTGCCTGCTAAAGACAGTAGGCGCTCCTCCTAGCCATAGCCTGAAGGACAATGTTCAGGGGGCCAAGGTTGAGACAGTAGTTTAGAACTGCACCTGGTGCACTTTCTAAAACAAGGTTTTAGTTGACTGCAAAAGTCGAGTGTTAAGATATATATATATATATATATATATATATATATATATATATATATATAAAGTGATGGATTTGGACTTGAAATGTAATAGAAAAATACTGTATTAAGATACAAGAGTTTGGTTTATAAAGTCCTCTAAAGCACTTTATCCCACATTCAATTGAATATGATGTATTTCTATATACAGTAGAGTAGTTCGAGTCTCGATAGTCCGAGGTTCCGTTAAATCCGAGCCAACACATGTAAAAAAAAATAAAATGTGATATTGACATATTTGTACAACACACCCGAGCGCATGTCTGTAAACTGAGTACTAGGCTACTTGGAGAAGCCAGCAGCCTGACTCATCAGTGCCACTTCATTTGCACCGCCCCACCCCCACCCTATTGTCAAGGCCACGGAACATCGCGCCCCGTATTGTCTAAAAATAAATCAGTCCGTTGCTCATCACGTTCGACTGCGGTACGTTTGTTCTAGATTACGATCGCAGTGCGCTTACCCGTCTGTTATTTACAACGTACAGTACTTGTTGTCTAAATATTAAGTTTTAGTAAAAAAGTATTTTCTGAAGTGTTTATGTGTTCATTGTACAGTGAACTATGAGTTTCAAAAGTAAAAGAAAGTTTGTACCGATAAAAACAAAACTAGAAGCTCTTAAAATACTTGATAAAGGTGAAACGTTAAAAAAATTAGCTGCCGAGTACGGAGTTGGTGAAGTGACAGTTGGTGACTGGCGAAGGAATCGCGATAAAATTGAAAAGTTTGCATAAGAAAAGTGTACTAATGAGCGGAAGTCTATGAAGAAAGCAGAGTATGAAAAAACTAGCGAGGCCCTATTTTTATGGTTTTGTCAACAAAGAAACAAAGGTTGTCCTATTTCCGGACCTATTTTACAGGAAAAGGCATTGTACTTTCGCAATTAAATCAATGAAGGTGAGGAAGATTTTACGTCAAGTGTAGGATGGCTTGACCGTTGGAAAAAACGTTATGGCGTGAGGCAGTTAGAAATTTGTGGGGAGAAACTCTCGGCGGATTCCGAGGCAGTTGTTCAGTTCTGTGAAAAGTTAAAAAATCTTATTAAAAGTGAAAATTTAACACCTGATCAGATTTACAACTGTGATGAAACTGGTTTGAATTTTAAAACTTTGCCATAAAAAACTCTAGCTTCACGGGAGGAAAAAGCTGCTCCGGGTCACAAAAAAGCAAAGAGAGACTGACTGTGCTAGCCGCTTCGGGAAGCCATAAATTAAAACTAACTGTCATTGGCAAGTCTGCTAAGCCTCGTGCGTTTAAAAACATGTCTATTTCAACGCTTCCAGCAACTTATACAAACCAAAAAAACGCATGGATGGACAAACAAATTTTTAAAAACTGATTTTTTAGTGAATTTGTTCCTGAAACCAAAAAGTTTTTGAAGAAAAGCAACCTACCCTCTAAAGCCATCTTAACACTTGATAACACAGGATCACACCCAGATGAAGGGGAACTGCAATGCGATGGCATACGCACAATGTTTTTGCCACCGAACGTGACCAGCCTCATTCAGCCTATAGACCAAGGCGTACTTGAAACTTTGAAAAAAAAGTACAGACGCCGTTTGTTGCAATCAATGTTTCAAACAATTGAAGGAGAGGCAACCATAAAAGATTTCCTGAAAAGAGTCACAATCAAGGATGTAATTTATTGGATCGCTGAAGCTTGGAGCAAAATTAAACCAGAAACAATCCAGAAATCATGGAAGAAAATCGGAGTGTGTAAAATTGAAAATGATGATGAAGATGACGATCTACCGTTAATAAATTTAATAAACAGACTTTCTGGTTGCAATGGGACAAATCAAACTGATATTGGAGAGTGGATGAGTAGGGACGAACAGTTAGAGACAACAGATGACACCATAGTTGAGATGGTCACAGACATGACAGCTGACGGGAGTGAGGAAGAAGAAAGTGTGCAGGAGACAGACCCCGGCAATGACTCACAGCGACGGCTACGCAGCACTGGATGCGGCCCTGCGCTACAGCAGCAAGCAGAGGCGACAGCGGCAGACACGTTATTGCTTCGGCGGTGGAGAGACATGGCTGCCCGCAAATGCTGCAGTGTGGTGAAACAAAAAACTCTAGAGAGTTTTTTTAAGTAAACATTACATCTTTGGACCTCTGTAAGTAATTTATTAATGCTGGTATATGTAATAAAAGCATATTTCTTTTGTTTGCCTTCAGTTCTAATTATAACCCAATTTTTCTCAAAGTGTTCCGTATAATTCGAGTTCTTCACAATTCGAGGTACATTCGGTCCCATTCACCTCGGATTACCGGGACTCTACTGTATACTATTTAAACACTTATAATTTTTTTAATGAACAGGAGGTACACTGCTAGCTACCCAGTTGTGTCTGGAGAGGGGTCTGGCCTGCTCCACGGCTGGAGGAACTCACCACGCATTCCCTGATCGTGGAGCAGGCTTCTGTCTCATCAACGACTTGGCCATAGCAGCCCAGCAACTGATCAACTCACAAGCTGTCAGCCGGGTATTGATCGTTGATCTGGATGTCCATCAGGTAAGCAGAGTTTTGTACGAGTAGATTAAGGGATGAGCCATGTAAAAGGGTGGTCTGAAAAGTTTCCAACCTCAACGTGAAGATGGCAGCATTCGTAAATAAAAGCTACTAAATTTCGTTGTTTATCTGTTGACAGTTACTCACCAAAGTTTCAGCCATTTTAGACGTGCAGTTATTGTGTAACAGTCGTTTGAGTGAGTTGATGTGTTATTTTATGAAAATGGACAAATTGTTGCTGTTATTGGACAAAATGAGTATCGAGCTGTCATTAAATATTTGTTTTTGTAAAACAATACGCCTTTCAAATCAAAGATGAGTTGGATGTGTGTAGACTCTGCACCATCATTTACCACATTGAAATTTTTGGGCTGCTGAATTTAAACGTGGCTGTAAGAGCTTGGGAGATGATTAATATTCGGACCATCTAAAAACTGCAACTATCGATGGAAATATCACCAAAGTTCACCTAATTGTGCTAGACGACCACCGACCACCGAATTAAAGTAAGAGAGATAACAGAGGTTATGAACATGTCAAAAGAATGTGTTTGTAACTATTAAATCAACATTCAGGCATGAGAAAGCTGTCTGCCTGTTGGGTGGCGCGTTTACTCACATTGGACCAAATACAGTTTGAATAAACATTTCCAACGCTCTTTTGGGGCAGTTTAGGTAAAATAAATCAGAGTTTTGGCACTGATTAATTACTGTAGATGAAACTTGGATGTACCATTATATGCCCAAAACAATAATACGATTATTGACCAACAATGGACTACAAAGGGGGAACCGGCTCCTAAAAAAGCAAAAACGGTTCTTTTGGCTAGGAAAGTAATAGTGCCTGTTTTTTTGGGATAATAACGGATTTATTTAAATCAATTATTAACTTCTAAAAAGGAAAAACCATTACAGGAGCATACTATGCATCAATACTTAATAAGCTGAAGGCAGAACTTGTGGAAAAATGGCCACATTTGAAGAAAAAGAAAATCCTGTTTTACCAACACAATCTCAGCGGTTGCCATGGTAAAAATCCACAAATTACTGTTTGAACTGTTTAACCATCCACTTTACTCACTACATCTAGCCTCGAGTGACTTCTATTAATTAATCCCTCATCTAAAAATTGCGCTTGGAGGACAAAAGTTTTCGTCAAACGAAGAGGCAATCACCTTCGTGAACATTTATTTTGCAGAGAAAAATGCTGAGTACTATTTGGACGGGTTACAAAAATGGGAGCATTGCTGAGAAAAGGTGTAGAGTTATAAGGAGGTTCTGTTGAAAAATTTTAAAACATTTAAGAAAAAATGTTTTGTATCATTGCCAAAGTCAAAAATTTTTCAGACTACCCTCCTATGCCTCATGGCCAGTAGAAAGTATGTATGGAAAATGGTGTTGAACCTATAGTAAATGAGAGGTGGATATTTAGATTAGGATCTGAACCTAACAGATTAAAATAATTTTAGTTTAGAATTAGTATAATTTAGTGTGATTACTGTGAACTGTCAACTCCATTTTAAACCAATTTTGGAATTAGAAGCATTCCACTAAAGTAATTTATTAAGTACTCAGAGGGAAGAATGTAGATTTTTAAAATTAAACAAGCCTTCCAAACAATAGTGAATGCTGATAAATCATTAAAGTTAAAAATAATTTGAGATTTTCCACTGGGCTCAGTTTTAGGACCTGTGTTGTACATTTTTTTCACTTCGGACCTTTCATTGTACCTTGAAATCTACTCTTATCCTCACATACGCTGATGGCATTATATACTCCTTACCATTTGAAAAAAAGCTGAAAGTCTAGATATCACAGCCTTTATTTCAGTCAGCATGGCCAAGGAATATTGCAGCAATAACAACCTTCTTCTTAATGAATGTAAACCAAACAAATTATGCTTGGTTTACACAAGAATGCAGCATAAGGACTCCCTGGTCTTAAATTGACTAAATCAACAAAACAGCTTGGTATGAAAATTGACAACTGCTTATCATAGAATGCTCATATAGACACTCTATGTACAAAATTGAGCTATGTAATTTTTTTTACTAAACGTATAAAGTACAAAAATATAGGACTGGCTAACTTCACAGCTACTGTACAAGAAATGGACTGGATTTATCCTGTCCAGTCAAAGATGCAAACTGTTTGAAAAAAGCCCCCATATGTTGTTAAATAAATAAAAAGTGTGTACAATTTCCCACTAAATTGTATACAAGGGCTATTCGGAAAGTAGATTACGTTAAAAATTAACAAAGTATAGGAAAACTTTTTTTATTATATACATTTGAAAGCCACACTTAAATACTACTTTTCAACATAGTCGCCATTCAAATTTAGGCACTTATCATATCGATGGATGAGCTTGACAATGCCTTCCTCATAAAATTCTGCCGCCTGTGTCTTCAACCAGTTTGTCACTTCTTGCTGCAGCTCTGCGTCGTCGTCAAAGCGCTACGTTGCCAGCCACTTCTTTATTGTTGGGCACAAGTGATAGTCACTTGGTGCAAGATCCGGGCTGTACGGTGGATGAGGAAACAACTCCCACTGGAATGATTCGAGAACTTCACATGTGCGATTTGCCGTGTGAGGTCGAGCGTTATCGTGAATCAACAGAATTTTCGAGCTCAACTTTCCCCTACGTTTGTTTTGGATCGCTCTTCTGAGGTTGTTTAACGTTTGGCAATACCTTTCTGAGTTGATTGTAGTGCCTCGTTCCAGGAAATCAACAAGAATTACACCTTTCTTGTCCCAAAAAACGGCCGCCATAACCTTTCTTGCCGACATCGTTTGCAAACATTTTCTTGGTTTGTGAGGGGAACTTGTGTGTCCCCACTCCATTGACTGCAATTTGGTCTCGCAGTTAACATGTTTCACCCATGTTTCATCACCAGTTACGATGCGATCGAGTAGTGATTCACCCTCTTTGTCGTAAGCATCCAAAATTGTTAACGCTGCAGCCATGCGCTGGTTTTTGTGGACGTCGGTCAGGATTTTCTGTACCCATCTTGCACAAAACTTGTGGAAGCCAAGCTTATCAGTGACGATTTCATATAACAAAATTCGTGAAATTTGAGGGAAACTAAGCGTGAGTTCCATTATGATTAACCGTCGATTTTCTCAGACCTTTGCGTCAACTTTCTCAACAAGTTCGTCAGTCACTATGCTGGGTCTTCCACTTTGCTCTTCGTCATGAACATATGTTCGGCCATTTTTAAACTTAATGACCCATTGTCGCTCTCCACCTTCAGTGATAATGTTGTTCCCATAAACTTCACACAACTGCCGATAGATTTCTATAGGCTTACAGTTTTTGGCAGTCAAAAACCTAATTACTGCGCGCACCTCACAGTTGGTGGGATTTTCAATTGCGGCAGACATTTCAAACAGGCACTGTGACTAGATGTCTTACAACACGAACTTCCCGCTAGCACGGCTGGATAGCCACTGACCGGTGGGACGTCCTGACACCAAGATGGCTGCGCTAGTCCCGCCCCTAGCGGCCACAGCCCAAAACGTAATCAACTTTCCGAATAGTCCTCGTAGTTTATGAATTGTAGGGATAGGAGGAACTAGAAAACTTTTAGATTGAATACAAAAATCTTGGATCCAAATAGTTTTAATATTTGTTTAAAGATTATAATTCTTTGGCTAGTATTGCATTAATTGCAGTAAGGTGATGCAGAAAAATCCTTTATTTTTCAGGGAGATGGCACAGCATTTATATTTAGAAATACAGAAGCAGTCTACACCTTTTCAATGCACTGTGGTAAAAATTTTCCATTTCGGAAACAAAATAGTGACTTAGATGTTTCATTGGAAGTTGGGACAGATGATAAAGAATTTCTCTCTAATTTACAGGTAAGTTAACATAATTAAAACTTTGAACAATAAATTATTCCAGAATAATACGTCTATCCACTCTTATTTTGTGTTGATCACTTTTATTCTTTCTTGTCTGTAAGTCAGATACAAAAGAATTTTGATTTATAACAGTTTTTTTATGTCTAGATTTACTAGATTAATCTCTTAAGTGTTGTAGTGTCAAATCTACATCTGCAGTCAAGGATCGGGTAAGTGCTGACAATGTAGATATTTTTCTTTGTATTTTTGCGATGAAACCGAATATCGTATCGTTGTGCTTTATATATAGGAGACTCACACATCTTTGTCTATTGGTTACCAGACATCGTGGCAACTTTCCCTTATTTTCGGGATATGGGTGGGGTTAGGGAACAAACTGTTTTGCTACTTCCACCATGTGCTATCTGCTACTGCCTTGCATGTTCTGATACTGTATTGTAAAAATTTGTTTCATTGTTCGGGAATTATTATCTGTTGGTATAATTATGAATTGTTTTCCTTATTATCATCTTTCTTTCTCAAGCACTTATGAACTCAGACCAAGTCTGAAAAACATTATCTTTAGAACTACTTTTTCATTGTAATATATATTTTTTTAAGTCTAACACAATACTATTTGTGCTTTATTTGTTACCATGTAACATAATTATTATTATCTTATAACCACAAGTCCTAATAAAATAGCATTGCACTCTATTTTTGTATTTTACAAAAACTTCTTTAGACCTTGTTCCCTTTCACATTCCCTACCCGTCACCATTTTAGTGGTTCAGTAGTTGCAGTTTTCAGGAGTTTCAAAACATCGTAAATTTCCTCAGATAAATAGTTATTAACAAAATAAAACTTTCCAAAATTACCCTCTTCCAACTCTCTCAAAACCTGCAAATACAGTTGTCTAATTATGTAATGCCTTTATCATAAGTTAAAAATTATTTATAATTTGTTAAATGAGCTATTGTAAAAGAGATACCACTGCAAGCCTGGATGTTTGGTTTTATTATTTATGATATTAATAATGTAAAGGGATTTTGATTAATAATATTAATACTAGTATATATATATATCGTATGGGGGACAAAGGCAGCTATCCATAAATAAATAAATTAAAAATTACAATTATTAAAAAGTACGTAAGAACAAAGTTCTTGAGTCATAAATTAAAAATAATATTAAGATCTCCAGTCACAAAGCTAAATCCAAATTACTGAGCCAGTTTAGAGACCCATCCTCTAAACCACTTAGACCAGCCAGACCACCAGAAAACAATCGCAAAGGGCAGTCGTTTACAATGTGCTCCATTGTCTGAGAGTTTGCACCACAATCACACGTCTGGTCGTCAGTAATACCCCACTTAAATTTCCAGTGATTGCTTCTCCCAACCCCAGTTCAAAAACGATTCAATAAAACCCATTCCTTTCGAGGAATTTCCAAGCCACCCGCTGCTTTCGTAGGATCGGATATCAAGAACGTGTTCCGTCCATCGAATGTAATTAATACTAGTGTATCACAAGAAACTAATCTTCTATAATTATGCGAAATTTAAACAATATCTTAGGCGTAAGTGTATTAAACAACAGTTTGTTGTCACAACCCAGGCTTTCAATGATATTTCTTGTTCTATAGTACAAGAATATTTGGAACCATAAACAATCCAAGCAGTATAGATCTGAAATAAGCCTGCACTTAAGGGGGCTAACCTCTTCTTCTTTACAGATTAAGATGGAAAGTTGCAGAATTTGATGCAATATATAATTTATTTACTAAGTAGAACACAAAATCTAAAGTACCTGACCTTATTAATTGGAGTGTACACACATGCATAATGAAGGCAGCCAATTATAATCCGCATTTACAGGCTAATTAAATGACCTTGACATTGTGTCAGTCGGCTCCAGGCATCACAATTTGTACTGAGTAATTATTGCAATTTTTGTTTGTGCAGTATAGATTGTGTGATATTGCATCAGATTTTGTCACAAACTAGGGGATTCTCAAATGTAAATAATTAAAAAAGTTCAATATGATTTCGGAGAAGACACTTTGAGCGTGATTGATAAATGAGTAGTATAATAGATTCCAAGATCATTGCTTTTTTAGCAGGTATTGAATTTTGTTCGGGAAGACAAGCAACTAGTTAAAATAAATATTTGTTCAATTTTAACTGAAGAGACCATGCACACAGCTGTAAAATTTGTTCTAAAAACTTTTATCGGAACAAAAGCAGTTGTGATTTGAAAATGCACTCAGAATGACCTTAGTTTTCCCAAACACTCATAACAGGTGATGAATTGTGGCATATGCATGTGATCCAGGACACAGATCCAAAAGTGCAGGTCTTTCCTAGTGCTCCATCTGAAAAAAATGATATTTTCAGAGCAAATTCAAAATTATGCTGATTGTCTTTTTTGACAGCAGTGGAATCATCATGAGTATGTATCCGAGAGTTGGAATATCACTAAGGAGTACTACCTAGAAGAAGAACTACTTAGAATTATATTGCCTATATGATTTCAGTGTGGCACAATGTCCTGACTTGTCGACGACAGATATTGGCAGATTCATAATTATATTGCTCTTCATCAGGACTCTTCCTATCTTGTTCAAAACTTCTTGGCAAAAATAGCATATTTTTATTATATTAGGCTTCCTACTACCCTGATATGGCACCTTGAGATTTCTTGTTGTCCTCTCATTTAAAGTTGGCCCTTAAAGGGTTCCAAATTGAGGCTAGGAATGGCATAATGCAATGGCTTTTACAGAAGTCTATTCTGAAAGAGGCCTTAATATTTGCTTCTAAAATTGGCAGCAACCTGGAATAAGTATTTGTAGTAAACAAATCATTTCTTGTTTGTTAAAACATTTTAATGAATAAATAATCTTTTACGAACTTAATTTTTTTGAACATATGTCAAGCACATTTTATGTGCACATCAACTAATTTTCATACATTAAAATCCTAAACTAAAATAAAAATCACAAAATAAATACTTCTAACAATATTATACTTTATAGGATTGTTCAGAACTAATTTTACAATTTATAAAATTATTAATTTTAGCACTGCTGAACTCACTTCTGTCTACTGAAGTCCTCATGCACACTATCTTTCAATAGATATTTTCTTATTTTTATCATAAGAATGTTTTTTTTTATTTTATAATTATTTTTAACAAGGGTTAAACTTTGAGTCTATAACAATGTATTACAATTTTGTTCAAGTAATAGCTTGAATTTATTTGAAACAATAGGTTTCCTTTGCCTAGTATTGTGTGAGTGGTCTAAATACAATAAATAAATTATGTTAAAACAAATATTCATGTTTGATCAATTAGTACGCCTGCACATTTTGGAATACCACTAATTCAGAAGTGCTCTAGCTGTTTCACTACCAAATACTCCAAAACACTTAGTCTATTCTGAAGATAGAACATGTTGAAAAGAACATAATTATTATTGGAGGCGATGAACACCAGGATATGGTGCCATTTCTCATCCTTGATTCCACTAAACCAAAATAACCTGACCAAGAACGTTGAGCATATATGAAAATATATTTATAATTTGTGGTTCCTGATTTAGTGTCACATAGGGAATGTATGTTTGTTATCACTGGGTTGGTCAAACCACCATGTGGCTCATTTTGCGTTAATAGCTGTAATGCCTAATTTTAGGAGCACTTGCCTCATATCCTGGACACTTTCCGCCCAGGACTGGTGTTGTACGATGCAGGTGTTGACCCGCACATAGATGATGAACTGGGAAGATTAAACCTCACTGATGCAGGTAATTAACTCTCCCACCCTTGATAGTAATATGACTAGGAGCTGTGTTATATGATTTTTGTGTTTATCATTACCACAATAATCAAATGGTGAATTTTAGAAATTATTCTTCAATAATGAAGATAGTTGGGTCAGGCTGAGTGGGCATTTTGTCAAGCAAAGAAAGAGTTTGAAGTGTCCAGTGTTACATTAAAACGCCTATACCATTAAAACTCTCACGATAATATAATGGAAACTTATATTACCCCTTTTGGATCAGCATTAAATTCATATAATTGGCCTCTCATTTCGCCAGGCCACAACTGTTTTCTGTCTCAGATCGGTCTGTGATTAATGACCGTGTCCTGTCCCTCAGCTTGGTGGGTCACACCTAGTGGCCCTCGTTGTTTTGCTGTTCAGCTCATCAGGCCACTACATGTGGCCCACTGTATTGCGCAGTTATAACATTTAATACTTACCCAGTTGTGGCTGGAAATTGCTACACTCTCTTGATAAAATAAAAAAAATGAATTAATATTTCTCTATTTGCAGCATATATAGTAATAATAGTATAGTAAAAATTGTTCAAAATTATTTTTTATGTAAGTGTCAGTGTCACTATAGCTGCTATAGTGTATCCCGTCATTGAATACTAGTCTGCAAATAAAAATACTTTTGGAACAGGTCAACCTTAATTACATATTACTTGGTTCATATAAAAGCAAATAATAAATAACCAGTTGATAAAGTTTCAACCTTGAAGCTAATAAACTTTGTAAATTAATTGAGAAGTTAATTTAAATCTCAGTAATTTAAAGAGCCAAAGGTCAAATACTGCCATTTAAATCTTGGTAAAAGTGACATATATGATGACTCAAACCCCAAATGTTGATGCAGAACACAGCCGGTCACTATGCATGACCTGGCGAGCTGAGATGACGACCATCTAAGATTAAATCCAAACTGAGCAAGAGATAAGTTTTGGCTAAATCAGTGGAGTCCTGATCACAGAGAGTTGAAAAACATTAAAAAGTGTACATAAAAATAAGAACTATGAATATACATTTAAATAACCTTATGTGAAAGAAAAAAGTGATAATTTTTATATATTTTAGGGCTTTTTAAGAGAGACGAGTACGTCCTGGACCAGGTGCTGAAACGAGGCATTCCTGTTGCGACTGTGATTGGTGGAGGTTACAGTGAGGACATTGACCAGCTGGCTCTGCGTCATACAATAGTTCATAGGGCCGCCACCAGAGTGTGGAACAGTAGAGGACTCTAGGTGTGTTAACATTTAGTATTTATTGACATCTTTTCCACAGACCGAAGTGATAAATGGAAGAATATAACTAAGCTAGCTGTGTTTTCAAATAAAAATAGGTTATTCTAAATATGTAGATTTCTTCATAAGCTCCAGTGTTCTTTGTTATAGTTGGAGTTTACTAGTCTTATAGTTGACAGAATATGCTATTGTTACATAATAATAACAGTTAATTATTAGGAAATTGCTGTAAAATATTGAATTATTATAGTTTTTTACAAAATAACTTTGTGTAAATTAATAATAAAATTGTCAAAAACTGTTTAACTCTTTTTGTTGAATACAAGGCTTTGTTTATAACAGTATCTTATCAAAGATTTTAAAATTCAGTATGTAATATTTATATTTATGACAGTAGTTTAAAAACATCATCAAATTATGTCCGAAAAAATGAGGATAATTGAATAGCATTGGTTATTGATTTTTTTGCATGACACACATTCCAGTTTGTTTCCTGATTGTCATAAATCTTTACATTTAAGCATTGCTATACATTCGCAGCATTTACGTGAATTGTAATGTTCACCATAAACTAAAGTAAGACAATACTATATTTTCATATAGTGTGATTAATGTGATTCCAATAGTTAGGTCATCTCTGTATACAGCACTTTAATACCTTAAGTGTTTGCTTATTTCAGACCTGTACTATGTCCTGGCTGGAGTTCTTTGGTTTAAAATGTCTTCATGTACTATCTAATTTTAAAATTCGTATAATTTTTTAAACTTATGACCAAGGCATTATACCTAAGTATAGGTTGTATAACCATACAAATTACAAATACTCTGTATGTTGAAGATTTATTTTGGGGGGGGAGGGAGTGTAGGGGTGGAAGGTCTACTAACAGTTACTGGTGAGCAATATACTATATTTTATATAATATAATTATGAAAATGATAATACACAGAAACACTTATACTATGATAACATCAGGTAATAAATTCAAAAGTCAATGACACGCTTGTTTACAACACAGTAACAGAACCTGAGGTGTATGTGTATATATATATATATATATATATATATATATATACTCCTCATATTTTCCCAATAAAAACGAAAGATTGTATCATTGTGCTTGATATATGAAGAGATTCTGACATTCTTGTCTAATGTTTCACGCCAACTAGTCCTTTGTTATTGTGCCAGGGTATTTGTGAGGAGAGGGAAGAGACTGTCCTACCATACACCATACGCTGCCGCCCTCCACGTTATGAGTCACTTGTTACGATATATATATATATATATATATATATATATATATATATATATGTTGATAGTACTTATGCGATTCTTGGCTGTCCACGTAGATATATGCCTACAGCACTTACACGGTTAAAGGTTAATAACCCTTGAGTATCAAGTTACATTTCTATAAGGAGAATCTCTTGTTTTATGTCAACATTCAATCATATACAAAAATGTCAGGTCTTGTAAGGTATACACATATTTGGTAAACAGTTTGAGTTGTATTTTCAAATACAGAAGTGTATTCATGAAAACTTTATACATGTCTTATATTCATATATTTCTAAGCTACTACTCTCTTATGTTTTTGTGTTATTAATATTATTAATAGCAATGAAAATTATAATAGTAACAACTTTATTTTGTGTAGAAACATGTTTAAAAATTATATATAACATTTAATTTATTTCATCCAGTGTAATATGCAAATAATGTTATTATATTATTATTATCTATGTTATTCTTAAAAAGATTTTGTATTATGTATCATGATGTGTAATGATGCATAATTGTCAATGTATATTTTTTTTGTGATAAAAAAAAACTTATATGGCATCCCAAACAAGCCTGTATGTACTTTTAAAATAACTGTCGCTACTAGGGTTAATGTAGGAAAATGTAATTCAAATTTAATTAAAATTTAAACAACTCTTATTATAAAAATTATTATGTTTTTAGAACATTAAAAAATATTTTTAAGTAAAACGCACTTGATGTTAAAAAGCTGCTCTAAAGCCAAAATTTCAAAATCAAAAGAATAAATACAGCTCTTGCCAGAAATAATTTGTAGCTTTTATGTTTGTAGTGGAAATAAGCAACAGAATTCTTAGTGCTCACAAACATTGCTGTGGACTAAGAGGAATTATAATTTTTGTAAACTGCGCCTGAATATAGAATATTATTCTGGGACTTTTTTAATCTCATCTTGTATATTAACCCTAAAAAACTGGCGTGCAATCTGGTTGAAACAAACAGCAACAACAGATGTCCCAAGTGAGCTCTCTGCAGATGAAAGTTTGTTTTTTGTCTATTATTATTGAATTAAGACCATACATAATAATAGCTTGTAAGAGTTAAAACCATTTATTCCATTGAAACAATTTATTTCAATATGCACAAGCCTATACTCATGGTGGTAAAAAATGTCATAAATTACAACTTTGCTAGTTCTAGGGTTATTTCTGTTGTACAAAGTTCATAGCTATGACACTGTCTCTTGACAGTGTTTAGA
Organism: Homalodisca vitripennis; assembly: GCF_021130785.1. Classification (NCBI taxonomy): domain Eukaryota; kingdom Metazoa; phylum Arthropoda; class Insecta; order Hemiptera; family Cicadellidae; genus Homalodisca; species Homalodisca vitripennis. Next base: position 30,981,792 of record NC_060210.1, on the reverse strand, counting down.
AAAAGTAGCTAAACAAAATTTCACCTGGTAGTTTCAAACAAATTTCTTGTTTATTACCTACGGTCAAAAATGACAGTACCATTAAACTTGATTTGATAGAGAAAAGGACTGAGCAATTGCTTGTCTAGATACGGGTACAGAAGATGCGTTTCCCTACTCAGATATTCTCAATGAAAAGATGAAATTCTTGGCATTCCTCATTAACCAGGTGAATTAATATAGTAGACGTAGGCGTATTCAGAATCAAAATTGGAGGTGTTGGAGGGTAAGCAAGCCATGGTAGTTCATTTTCTAATATTGTAAAACGGAAAAGGTAAATGAAACCAACATAAAAAATGTAATATTCATTAAACTGATTATTCATTGTCATAATACCTAATTTTGTTTCATACCATTAGGCTACTTTATAAAGGCTTAATTATTTCTTTGCTTCTGTGGTGGGGAGGGGGGAGAAGCTGCTCTCATGCTCCTTGTTGGATACATCCATGTTGGGGTCTAACTAATTTGTTAAAACATTATTTGATTTCATACAATTTTATTAAAACATAGTAAGCATTATATTACATATTTACAAGTATATTCTCTTCTACATTATTATGTCAAAGAAAACCAGCAAAGGAATTAAAACTTGTAAGAAATGGTAAAGTTGTATAAAAAACCTAATATTTTTAAATATTTTAATTTTTGTTTGTTTACTTTATTAATAAATATTTTATTGCACAACAACCCATTTATGACAAGAAAAATTGTTGGAAGTTTTGTATGGTGACTAATTTTAATAAGTCATGTAGCACATTATAAACATGCAAACATTTTGGAAAAAATCCCTAAAATCATAAAATATAAAAATACACTAACAAGATATTGTTTGATTATTTTTAATGTTATAGTAGTGTACTAGTAGAAAATTGTAATTACAGATAGAGTTCTAACAAATACAAAGTTACTACAAATTTGGATCAAAATAAAATAACCTAGAACAAATACTCTAATCCTATTTTAGTTACATTGATACAAATCATTCATAAAATTCTGGATAAAATTAATATTATTGATATTATAATACAACAAATTTCTTTGGTCCTTTTCATTTTTTAATATAGTATACAAGTTCTAAACATTCACGATATCCATAAGGCAGTGGCCAACACGTTGTGAATGCTGGTCTGTCTTACACGGTATCATTTGTTTACAATGTTAGTCGTTTGGTTATTTTTGCTTTATGACAAAGTAGTAATATAGGTTAGTAGCATAAAATTACCTCAAACTTAAAAATAGATTTTTTATGAATTCTTTTTTGCTTTATTTAATTTTATGTAATAATTTTAGAAGAAACGTGCTTCTCAATGTTGCCGCTTTTATCACAAAAAAATAATTAAAAAAGATTAAAAAATGGTACCAAAAACATTGTTCTATGAAACAAAAATATGAGAATGGCAATAGTTTATGTGTAAAGGTACAAAAACGGCACAAAATGTTTGGTGTTCTAGTGCACTGGCTACAGTATATGGCCGGTGTGTAGCCGACGCATAGCACTGGAATGGCTTGCACTCTGACACTCGTACCCGTTATTTGCTTGGCGGTCAAAGACTTAATTTGCATGAGGGAGAATTTTATTATACCTATTTCATTGTGTCACTTAGCTACTAAAAATTGGTAAAATTTATGCTTTTCTCTGTAAATATAAAAATGGTTACCATTTTTTATTTCTGAACAGCACATAATTCTAATATTTTTGTGTAAATTTTGTATAATTTGGTTTGGACTTTTTAAACATTCTATTTTTTATTATAATACTGATACTTAATGCTAATGCTTATCATTTTCAAATAGTAAATACAATATATGCTGTAAAATTATTACTTTTTTACTTCAAACTTTTGGAGTTTTACTCTGTAATTCTTAACAATAAAAATGATAAGTAACAATTTATACAAATAGTATTATACAATTTATTATGAAATTTACAAAGAGACTGTGTAAATCTTCCAAAAATCAGCACACACTTTAGAGGCGCTTCCAGACTTCATATTTCAATAAATATTCACATTTTCATAAATGTAAAAAAAGTATGCTTGTAACCATAGAAACAGTCTAGTTTTTTAGGGGAATAACCAGCAGTTAGAGGATGAACATGTACACATGACGACGTGTACCCCACTGGGTAAATGCAATCTTTCACAACTGGTTAAAACCAATCAGGTTTTTGTTAAGTGCGTAGTGCGCCTTATGGGGTACACTTTACTAGGCATTTCATTATTGTGTTTTTATTGTTTGCCTGTCTTGGTGGTTTATTAAATGTGATCTCATGCTTAAATAAATGACTTAGACTATCATGTACAGCATCGGGCGCATGGTTGCTTAATTTATTATTAAGGTAAATTAATTTTTTAGGTACTACTTGGGGTACACAGAAAAAACACATTCAAATAATTTTTTTTGTGTAAAAAAAGACCCTACATACGTTATACTTAGACGTTTAACGTTAAAAATCTATTACGGTTTTTGGTCATTATTATTGAAGAATTTGACGACAAATAAAAAGTCTGGAAATAAGTTGTCGTCATAAACGTGTTAAAGTCTGAATCAATGATTAATTATTTGATTTAATAATTATATTTGGATGTTTATTTTCAAGACTCAGTATTGTCAGGTGGTTATTATGTCAAAGACTATATGTATAAGTGTTGTGAGCAATATTTTTTCTGCAGGTTTACAATCATTAGTTTGGTAAAAGAAATTAAAGAATTTTACTATAGCTTGTCCACTCTGCCTTTTCTCACAGTCATGTGTAGTTCCTGGATCATCTAAGTGGTCGTAAGAATAATAGTTAGGCTACATAGGATACAAGTATTTTAGTTATATTGGAAAGTACTCATTGTTATGCATTGTCATGGGTTCCAAAGCTTACAATGGGAACTGCAAAGATCTACAGCTTCCATAGTACTTTCTTCACAGTTTTAGCTCAATTGCATGTTATTTAAGTATGAAATTAAGTACTCGGAGACAGGTATTTTATTTATTTAAAACTAGCCCTCATGATTTTTTAGGAATGATTTAATCCATCATTTATAAAGGAAAGATTACAAAATTGTAATGGTGTGTGTTTTTATTTTTAAATGTGTTTTAGTAATTTTATTTGTTTTTCCAATAAGAAAATACTTATTCTATCTTCATCATGACTATTCAAGTTACAAAAATAGCATTAAATAAGTTTCTGAGAATAATTATTATTTAGAATAGTTTGTTTTCTAATAGTTTAACATTCTCTATTTCAGAAAGGTTAGCTCTGTTATCTTTAAATTAAAACCATCACCACCAGACACACATGCATACAAATTTTAAAGTACAAAATGTAAGTCTTAGAATATTGAGCTTTTGTTTTCTTTAGAATTAAGTAAGGAATAGTATATATTTTAAATGTTTATAAAATATTGTTTGAAGTATCAACAATCATGTGATATATGTGTCATTTTCAAACACAATGAAATATTAGGGCAATTCTAATGCCTCTACACTTGGTAAAGTTTTTAAGAAACAAGTACATTCAAGCATAACTTTTCAGACAAAACAAGAAAAGAGGCCAGATTGCAACCATGATATTGTTACAATTGTTTACTAGTGAAGTGTATGTCTGCCTTATATTTAATGCAAGTTTTACATTTTACTTCAACGTTTGCCCTCAATAACCTAGAACCATTATAGGATCAGACATAGAAGATTAGGACTCCTAATTTAATGGAGTCATGATGGAGTTTGTATTAATCCACTAGGTAAATGCTTGTTAAAAATAGTTGGTTTTGCCACTCTGTGGGTTGATCTCTGGATTGAAGCCGTAAGCTGGAACATAAAATATAAGATAAGATATGCATTCAAAGAACTGGTATTATTGGTTTTAATTAGCTTTCAGAGAAAAAGTATACATTTTGATTTGACAAAGCTTATAAATTTGAGTATGCTACTTAGAATTACTGCCTTAAACTTTTTAGACATAATGAGTCAAAACACATTTATATACATATACAGCTATAAGCAGAAAAAGTTGTACTGTCAAAATAAAAAGAAAACAGCCTTGGTTTGATTTTTACTGTCTTGCTTTTAGGTGTAAATTGTTTCGATTATTAATTTATAGGAAAACTAGCTATTACCCTCGGCTTCGCTCACAATCTTTAGAACCGAAGTCCTTATATTACTTAGTAAAAGCAATTATGATGTTATATGATGGAAATTGTATACAAATTTTAAAACGTAAAGTCATACATCAGGTAGATATTTAAGTTCATGGTAAATAGTGTCAGAGTTTAACTTAATTATTATATCATGTTTAGCACGTGTAGGAGTATTTATAGTTCTAATTAATTATATACATAACGTCACAGCTGAATCTGCCTTGTCATCCCGATCAAGAAAACAAAAATCTCGGATCACACAGGTCTCGGAAACTTACTTAGGTCAAAAAGCGTATATTTCCAGTCCTTGTCATATATTTCATGTCTAAGATATTTCCAGTACCATAGTAGAGTTTGCCTTGTTGTTCTGACGAAGAAAAAAAAATATACTTACGTAGGACCGAGATGCTTACTTCAGTTAAAAAGTGCCTACTTAAGACCGTTTAAATTCACTTACCTACTATGTCACAGTTTAGCTTGCCATATTACCTCGATCAAAACAGTAAATACATTCGATTATATAGTTCTTGGGAATCTATTTTGGTCAAAATCGTGTTGACATAACTATGTCAACATGATTTTGACCAAACTGAGTTTGCCTTGTCCTGATGAAGAAAATACACACATAAGTAGGACTGAAAAGCCTAATATGACCTAGGGGGAAGTCCTACCTACTTACTATGTACTTTCGGTATAAGAGGGAAATCCTTATTAAGGTTTTGCAACATTCCAAAGTAATCGTTATTAAAGTTTTGTGTTACACTTGTTTTTTGGACTCTAGCCAGGGAAAGAATGAATCGTTGAGGCATGTTAGAATTCATTTCTCTGTTTTTCCATAAGCCATTGTTAAAATGTAATATCATAATGTCAAGGAAGCCCACCAGTTTAAAGTAACTTATGTGAAAAAATTCATAACTTTGTTCATTAAGGTTAGTTTTATTACAGTATTTAATGCATTAGATGATTTTAATTCGTCACTGGCGCAATCTGGAGTAAAATTTATATATTAATGTTTTATTTACTATCTGCATTACACTACCGATAAAGCACTGTTTACTTATTATTGATAAAATTTAAATGTAAACAGATGTTTCAGTAAGTTTGTCGAACTATAGCTGTCAACTGCTATTTAGTGCCAGTTTAATTTGAATTATGAAACGTAAAACCTACAATTTATTCTGAATTCCAAAATATTCCAGTTAACTTTTCTTAACTTTTTCTTGATAAAAAACCTTCCTTTGATTTCAATGGACATTTTACAAAAAGAATCAACCGAATTGGTCCAGCCTTTCTCGAGATTAGCGCTTACCAACACATTTTGCGATTCATTTTTATTTATAAGAAGATTAACAGTGATATGGCTAAACAACTCTCCTTGGAAGCAAATAAATAATTCAACTCTTTATGCAAGGAGAATATAACAATACATCAAGACAGCCTTTTAACGTATTCATGACTATGTGTATCCCATCGGATACACGTGATCTTACACAACTGCCGTTGTGTACCTAATTGGGTACACAACGAGCTTTCATAAAGCGCGTTGTAAATGTACACTTTTGTAAAGCGTCCCGATGGAGATGCTATACATTTCCTTATTCTGTTTTTATTGTTTGCCTGTCTAATACACGGTTTTACTAGTAGAGAGAAGATACTGACCCCAGGGGCTTATACAAGTTAAAGTATTAATGTACTAGTACATATAACCGATATGTACCCATGGAGCAGATAAACTGGTACTCTAACATACGGTTGTACTTGTAGAGGGTTGATATTTATCCCATAGGGTTATACAGATTAAAGTATTAGTGTACTAGTACATTTAAAGTGTTAGTATACTAGTACATATAGCCGATATGTACCCAGAATATGGAGCAGATAAATTGTTTGTTGTCTTGTATTAAGTCATGCTTACAAGGATTATAATGTTGGTCTGTGGTTAGGATTCTGGATTTGGATTTCCTGTGTTATATTCTGTTTTATTGTACAATATTCAAGGTCACCTGTACACCTTTTTGAGTCTCCATGTTGTGCAAGGGATTAATTTGGATGTCATGTGACACAGAAAGATTGATTTCAGTGCACTCTATTCAACTTGGTCAACTTAAAGTAATTGGATTTGGTCATCTGTTCCGATCTTTGATAAACAGTTAACTTACGTGGGGGAGCTGAAGGTAGAGCTGCTGAGTAGGGGGGAGGCTTGGGATATCCTCCTGACACTGTGTTCTGGGGAGGCAAAGAAATCACCACAGGGGCCGGTGTGTGATGGTCTGAAATAATTAAACACATTTGATTCAAGAAACGATTTTTAGGGGAAAATGTTAGTAATTGCACAAACATCTGATATAATTAGGTAGTCCTAATATAGTTTAATTATACAGTATTGGATCATATGTTAACATACCAGCATGGTGGTGACATCTTTCAACCTGTCTGAAAGCTGTGCACACCCTGCAGAGAATAACTATGAATGTGAGAAGAAATACAAATGCTACCACTGCGAAGAGCACCATCATTATGTTTCTACTTGTTATCCTGGAAATAAAACAAATTTTTTACAAAACACAACAAAATTCATGTTTTTTTCATTATCCATGTAGATTGGTGATCAATGTGCAATACTTTTAAGGAGAATAATAAGATAAAATGAAACACAAATCTGTAGATATTATTTTCTGAATCAATATAATTTCAGATTCCTTTCTTAAGGTTGTGTAACAGAGCGAGAATGACTATCAATAAAACATCTTCTAATTAATGCTAAGATAGTTTCCAAAACTTTTATATTCAAGAAATGTTTCTTCTACTTGATCTTCAGTAAAATTTATTGCATTAGTCAGGTAAGCTGTGTAAACTAATTAATGCTTTATCTGATAAAACACTTGTGGAATGACTTGAGCAAGAGATTATCCTAATGAATACAGAATGTAGTTATTATGTAGACAGTATGTTTACATATCAATACATTCAGTGATTAAGTGACTGGTCTGACTTTCTTATTATTATGGCATATATTATCCAAATTTGGCATGGATATTCTATGGCTTATGTGTTTAATAAAGTAACTTTTGACATATCAAGTTTTTGCTCCATACTTTATGGATATATTGCTCTTTACTAGCTTTGGTAGTTGTGAATAAAATCAAGCCTATCTACAGAGAGCTGCAGGATTCTGTTAGTAATTGATAGCTCTGGTTACTTAGGTAGGGTAAAGGTGTTGCAAGAACTCTATAAAACAGCTGAGAAATGACTAAAAAGGTCAGAGTAGCAGCAAGATATAGGTAATAAGAAGAAGGTAGAACACTGGAAGAATAATAAGGGCTTTATCGGCCTGGTATTGATGATGTCTGAATAAAGACACTAATTCTTCTTGGGCTTGATTACCCGAAAACTTCAAAATTTAAACTTTAAGTACAGTTTCTTTATAAATGTGCTTTTTTTACCACATATTTCTTTTAATCTCCTTTGTATGATATACCTGAATTTACTCAATAACAACCATTAAAAAGTATAATTTCAAAAATATTCAAGTTTTTTAATGTTATTTTAATTCATAACGTATATATATATATATATATATATATATATATATATATATATATATTTTTTTTTTAATTCTCAAGGTATAAAAACTTAAATTTGAGTTATAACAATTAGTTTAAGAATCATTACAACAAGTTTGGCTTTCTTGGATATATTAATTTTTAAATTACTGGTACCGATATATGACAAATTTAACATTAAGTTAAATGTGCCGACAGACAAACGTCATATAAACTGAATTTATTGCAGAACATTTTAATTATCCCATTATATGCATACTGGTGATTGGTGGTAGAGTAGTTTTACTTCAAACTTTATATACCCTGACCCTCCACTTTGCACCACTTTCTCTTTTTATTAATATTTTCAAAAGTACTGTAAAACAACCATTTTAGCACCTAACATATCAAAGATATCCTGGGGCCCCCCGCTGGTCTGGGGGTGTTTCCATACCCCCAACTCAATGGTGTACGGGACACCCCAGAAGATTTCTGGGTGCACCACTGCCCAAAAGACCAGTGTAAAAATATTCTATATTGCTCAGCAACCAAATTTCGTGGCGTGACATGTACCACAATCAAACTCAGTATTCCTCTTATAAAAATGAGGATAGTAAGGCAGAAATGAAATGTTTCCCGCCCCACCAGCTTTGCTATCATTCAGCCAATTAGTTAATTTAATAAGGTTATAAATTCAATGGTCACAAATAGTATATTCACAAGGACATATTTTCCATATTATATCAGAAATCACTAATAATAAAATTGTTTAGATTAGTTAATCGATTTAGTTTCTAATATGCAATAATCACATAAAGAATATTTCCACAAGAACATATTTTCTTATTGTATCTACTAGAAATCACCAATAATTTTTTTTATTAAATTTTCATAAATGCGTGAATAGGTGTGAAATTAGCATCTAAATTAAATATATTAATCTGAAATTAATTATGATTATAATACTTACATATCATCATCAAATGGATCACCTGTAAGAATGAAAGAAAATTAAAAGATTTTTCAAGCTGTGATGTTTATAATTCATTTAATATACTGCATGTCCGACAAAGTGGTTTAAACATTTGATTTTATATTACTCGCCCATTTATGCACAGAATATTTTCAAACTCTACACAATTCATCAAATAGATTTTTAAAATATTCTGTGAAAATGTCAGTTCTCTAGCATTTGTTGAAACAAAATGCATCTCAAATTTACTCAAATCAAAAAGAATTACTCTTTGTGCAGATGTCAGTTGTAGTGGGGTGCTATCTTACGAAATTTCAGACAGTACAATGACTGGGAATATGTATGAACAGGTTTTAAATGAACAAGTCTTGCCTCATTTTACGGTTCCAGAAATGGATCAGCAATCTTCCAACAAGATGGTGCTCCTCCTCATTTCGCAAATCCTGTCAAGCGATTACTAAATGACAACCTTCATGGCCGTTGGATTGGCCGTGGAAGTGATTTTTTAGTTTGGCCACCCCGATTCCCAGATTTAATTTAACTGTGTGTGATTTCTTTCTATCGGCTTACTTAAAGGAACAAGTTTATACTCAATGAGGAATTAAAACAATTAATTGAAGAGGAACTTCTCCGGATACTGCATAATTTCTTTGTAAGAGCTTATGATTAATTTGTTAAGCGCTGTTATCAGTGTGTCAAAGTGGATGGATAATTTGAATAATTGTAGACTGTGTTTGTAGGTTTTTTTAATAGGCTATGCTCTAATTTTCTGATTGAAATGCTGTTTTTCTTTTATTAGACACATTTCATTTTGAAATATAAATACATTTTTAATTTATATTCAAATAGCACAACTTGCTCATGTTAACCTGCTATATAGTAACATTTTATGTTAAATTGTACTGTGCTTTTATTATGCTCTCTATAGACAGAATGTTATAAACAGTTTATTGTAATTTGTATATTCTAGGCAATTATTCAAAAATTAATTACACAGTTTTTCTGGAAGGTAGGAGGAAAATCACAATAATAAAAAAAGTAAGTGTGAGCAAATTAGCTTGTCGTAGGACAGAATGTGTCTAGAAACACAGTTTCAAGTACTGGAATGAGTAATAAGTAAAACATTTTATCTCTCTACATAAATTACATTTTATTATGTACATCATAATTGCCATTAGTTTTAAGATAAAATCAAGAAGTATATTAGTTAAATATTGAATGCAATAAGGGAAATGTTTGGATGGCGTGGAATTCATCAGAATAAATTTTGTATGCATTTATGTGCATGACACCATTAACAAAAGGACTTTCTTTCAAAATTAAATGCAATGAATCTGTTGTTTTAGTACCTTATTGTCATTTAGCATGAAGTTTTCTTCATGGAAAATAATATTTTAAGGATTTTTACTGTACAAAATTCTTATTATATAACAAAATGACCATATCCATAGATTGTTCAATTTGGAATGCCCAATTAATCTTATGAGAATTTTATTATTCCTATTTAAATTTGTACAGTGTCAATATAATGTAAAGAGGTTTTTAATGCTTCAGTTTATGATAGCGTAAGGTTTTGTGAAGGAAGACAGTCTAGACTCAGCATTGTAATACATACCAAAAACACCACTGATGAAACTTATAAACACTAATACTACTGAATTTATTTTGGGTGATGATATACTCACACCCATGTTTACACGTATACTGCCAAGGTATGTGTTGCAAAAGCACTTGTCACTCCATATCATATCAGAACCCATTTCAAGTGCAATGATAACAGTGAGAAATCAATTTACGTAAGCATCTACCTGCCTTAAAAGTACTAATTGTCTAAAAAGTATATATAAACAAGCACACATATTGTTAAACAATTCTCATTTCATGACAACTGATTAAGAATCTATTTATTATCATATATCATCTATTGATTGTATATTCTATTTTAAGTCATACGATTAATATTTTTATTAGCATTTATTATCCATCATGTAGTTAGTAGTTATAATGATTTATTTTCACAGCTGTTATTCTTGTATATTTTATTCTTAATATTGTATAATTTTTAGACTGTTTTTTATAATATATAGATAGATTTATTATAGTTTTTTAATTTTATGTTTAAATTGAAATACATAAAATTAAACAATATAATAAATCTATCTAATGTAATATAACCTGGTGTCTTGTGCTTTATACTCAGTTGGCGAGTTCATGGAGCACACTTGGGATTCACGGCGGTGTTGCAATCCTGGGGGTTAATCTCACGAATTATGAATTTTGTTTCTTTGTATGTGTATGAATGTGTGCCTGTGTGTAACTGTATGGAAAGTCGAGTGAATGGATTTAGTTTTTAAGATAGATACTGTAAAAAATTAGTATTATTGACTATTGCAATACAATGTAATATATATTGTCAACGTAATAAAATGTATTCTATTCTAATACATACAGTGTGAGTTAAATATATGTATACACTTTGTTTAGTTTTTAATGGATAAAGATGGAGGGATGGAACTCCCTTTCTAGGAAATAGAAGTGAACATTTTAGTCACTGTTACAACTTTGCCCATTTTTGAGGAAATTTTTAAATGTAAAGACCCATTAGGTGACACCTCATTTGAAAGGCCTTGATAAAAAAGAGAAGAAAAAGTGGAAACTAGAGCTTTCTATCTCAACCCAGTTCAAAATGGCAGCTCATTGAAATTAATTAAGTTAAAAGCTTGGATGGATCCTGCTCAACCCTAAATGGACAAGGATAGGAAAATTAAACTGAGGATACCCCTCTAGCAAACCATTTCCCCAAAATGGACTTTTTGGGGGGCAGTTTAAGGTTTTTAAATGTAAAGTTACAGTAGCACTAGTAATTACAATTACGTTAAACAATAAAACGGCTACATTTACTAACCTGTGATTTGTATATCAGATGTTCAAACTGCTGTCCCAGGATAGTTTGACAATGTTCAAACCTGTTGTAGAAACTTGGAACATTGTCATACAATGGGAATTTTACTTTGGGAATTTTTTACATTTCCGCTACTATTCTGTCCCTAATGTCATTAGTGCACTGGAGTTTAGTTTCATAGACGTTTTTAATGTGACACCACGCAAATTAGTCAAGAGAAGATAGATCTGGCGACCTTGGTGGCCACTTGATACTTCCTCTTCTGGCTATCCAGTGATTTGGAAAAGCATTGTTTAAATACTCGCGGACATGCAAGCCATAGTGTGGAGGTGCTCTATCCTGCTGGAACCAAACTTCAATACAGTTATTGGTTGCTACTTGGATGGCTGGATTAACCTGATTTTGTAACATTTCCTGGTATACCACGGCATTAATGTTTCCATCAGTGAAAAGGACCCAACAAACAGATCCCTCAAAATGCCAAGCCAAACGTTTTAATTTTTTAGGGTTCTGAATATGTTCTCTTTCATCCAGTAAAGCTTAACATCAGCCCAATAATAAGCATTAAGTCTGTTAACATTACCATTTAACATGAAAGTTGCTTCATCTGAGAAAGCAATGTTTAATCTAATTGTATTATTATCAATGTTCCGCATCATTATTTCACAAAATTCTACTCGACAATCAAAATCGTCCTCACTTATCTCACGAACTAAACAAATTTTGCACGCTTCATAACCACTGTTATATAAAAGTTTACAAACTGGAGTTTGAGATATGCCGTACCTAATATTTGAGAAACGTTTCTTGTTTCAGACTGAAAACAGAATGTTTTTTCTGTCAAGTGACAATGCATCGTTTGTAACCAATTTTGGCAGTTCAGGTTTGGGGCGGTCTTTAACGCTGCCTGTTTCCTGGAAATTTTAGATTGTTCTTTGAATTCCTGATTTAGATACAGGATTTTGATTGTGATAAGTATCATTCAATAAATTCCTTACTTCATCATAAGATCTCACCTGGTCTCTGTAGCCTCGCATCATCAGGATGATCATAATACGTTCTTGTTCACTTAAACTCTCCATTTCAACGTAAAGTATCACAAAAAAACGTCTTAACTTTGTTAATTCAACCATAAACTGAACATAATACTGAACTTCCTCAAAACTGATAAGATAAGGGAGTCTGCCCTGCAGCAGGTAATAACTGTAAAACAGGTTTCAGTTTGTTAGGAAAGTGGTTGTCTATTGAAGTTATTTACCTTCTCTATGTGGATGTTCAAGTTTTAAATCAATTAATTTCAATGAGCTGCCACTGGGTTGAGATGTAAAGCTCTAGTTTCCGCTGTTCTACTTTAATCAAAACTTATCAAATGAGATGTCACCTAATGGGCCTTTACATTTAAAAATTTTCCCAATAATGGGGAAAGAGGCAAAGTTGTAACAGTGACAAGTTCACTTCCATTTCCTAGAAAGATGTCCCGAGTTTCATCCCTCCATCTTTATCCATAAAAAACTACACAGAGTGTATCCATACTTTTAACTCACACTGTATATATTGTTGTGATGTTTAATTTTTGATATTGTGTTAGAGCATTTTGAAGTTTGTTGCCAATTATAGTGTTGTTATTTATCACGATTGTAATAGTAGTAAAGAAGGTTTTCCGTCAAATAAATAAATTCTCCCTCATCAATATTTGAACTATTTGAGTTTTTGATTAAGTCTATAGGGTAGTAAGAGTTTTGGACTTATTACAAATATTCAAACTAAAAATTATGAAAACAGATGATCAGTGATTTACTAAAATAAATTTTGCAAAATAACTTTTAAAAAATCCACCTGCTATTTTAGTAAAGCTAGACAAAAATATTAGTGGTTACATAGGTTGACAATTTTAGTACAATATTGCACCCTATGACGTTTTGGACCTGGATCATTCAGTAACAAAATACTTAGAAACATATTGCTTCTTAAGGGTTAAAGTTAAGGTTTAGAATTAATAATTCATTCAATAATCAGCACTTATACATTTGTTACTAGTTTTTTAAGACTAATTCTGATGTATCATATATTTTAAAATTGGTAATTGGTGTCACTTATCAGCTCAGATTCAGTATAAACGCTTATTGATTTTGAGTTGTATATCACTAATTGGTCATGGATATTATAATTTTATTTCAGTGGTTTCACGTTGATTAGACATTTTGAAGCAGCACACATTTAGAATTTAGTATTACGTATAAACTCACAGAAGAGTGATTAAGGTGAAGGAATTATTATGATAAAAGTAAATGCCACTCACCAGCACAAATAAAGACAAAGTTATGGTATCAAACTTGTTTCCTTTCGGGAGAGGCTGGTTAATCTCTTCTACAGTGTCAATTATGCTTAAACCAATTTATATACAGTATAATCATTTCAGTTGGTATTATATACTTGTAAAAATAATCTTTTGTTACGATTGATATTTTTGATTCAGTAGATATAGTATTATAGTGTATTATAGTTATTCTGGTCCATGAAATTAAAACCATAACAATTACAATAATTTGTTTCCTAAATCAGTACTACAGATTACACAAATATAGGAACATAGGAAAGTCTCACTTGAGCACTATCAGACCTAGGAACTCTCATTGACGTAACATAGTTACGTTGACTGGTTCTGATTATAGTCTCAGTGAGTAATCTTGGGTAAGTTGTGTAAGGTATCTGCTACAGTCAACGTGTTAATACCTTATCTTATAGCAATCCAAAGATTAAGAAAAGTGTTGTTCAAACATATGCAAACATACCAACCATAGTATGAAAGTGCTCCATCTTGCAGGAATCCTTGATTGAAATTTCTAGTTCCACAGCTGGAATAATCCACTGTTGCAGTATTGCTAGATAATATTTAGTATTAAAATTACTCCTATACAAAAGAACAAAGTGATTCATACAGGGTGAATTTAAGTTAGTGTCAAAAAATGTTTTGGGTGATACTACTTAGTATTATAGACCAAAATATGAAAATAAAAAATCCCTAGCCTATCTATCTTTTAACTACGACCAATTTCGCTATTTTGTTAAAAAATCATGTTTTGTTTCAATAAAACTCAATTTCCTCCATTATTTTTAATGTATTTTTTAATTATGAATCCATTTTTGAAATCTACACAAAGTTTTACATGGGAATAATGGAGAAAAACTGTTTTGAAAATAAGTTTGATACAAACAAATTGCTAATAAATCAAATTCTTAAGTTTTCGGAAAAAACATTAAAAAGATATTAGACCCGAGGAATTAAATGAAGTTAATTCTGAAGAGAGGCTAATACCACAAAAAACTTGCCCATTTTGTGGGCTTTAAAATGACATAATGCAACGTTACTTTTATTTTCATCTTCTACTGGTTATTAAAGAATCAGTATTGGAAAACAAGGTCTACTTAAAATATCACGGTGCCAAATAAGCAGTCAAAATTGTGTTTAATTCAATAATAAATCAAACACAGGATAAACACATAAAGAACAGTTACAAAAAAGAATAATATAAAAGTAAGTAATCTACAAATTGTTTTCAAATTGCCTGCCTCCAAGTGATTATCACTTATTCACAAAATTAAAGGAGCACTTGGGTGGCCAACGCTTCAGTACCGATGATGAAGTCAAGGAAGAGGTTACTCGATTCCTCAAAAGATTGGTGGCAGAATTCTACAACATGGGGATAGAAAAGTTGGAGCATTGCCTACAAAAGTGTTTGGACAGATACGGTGATTATGTGGAAAAATAGCTTAACTTTAAAGTTTTAAATTGATGTATAACACTAAGTAGAAATATAGAGCTGTCTATTTAAAAAAATCATGGGAACCTTATTTTTCTAATACCCCTCGTAACAAGCTAAAATTTTAACTTTTCAGGATATTGCATATCAAAAATAGTCCATGCTCACTGAGATTATTATCATGACCAGAACAATAACAGAACTCACTAGTCATGTACTATGTCAATTAATTTTTATTACAGGACCTAGTAATAAGATATAAACTCTTTTATGTTTTTTTTATTAAAAATAATGTATCCTAAATGTTTTATTCTTCTTCTATGTTAAAAACTGTTTAAAAATATTTTACAATTTTTATTTGCCACCATTTCGTTAAGTAATGGAATAGTAACCGATGAAAATAACCTAGATAATAAGTAAGACTTTATCTATTCATTTTATTTCATGAAGATTTTAAAACAATTTGTCATTTAATAAAAGGTTTAATTTATAGATGTAGAGTTTCCTCGAAATTGGGGATTTCGACATAGGCAGAATTGTGATATTAACTAAATAGTATAGTTTTCTACACTACAAAGTATACTGTGTTTGGTTTTACAGGTTGAATCAGGTGTATACGCTGACAGTGTGGTTCTGGCAACATTTGTTAGATTACACTTCTGGCTGTCAGTTTAAGTGTGTACAGCTTGACAGAAAAAGTGTTAATATGGAGTATACGTACTTTTGCTTTACTCTACATAAGTTAGATTGATTGCATGTCATACAAGAAGTGGTACTTACAAAACACAGTAAAAACCTGGCATTGTCTCCTTCCATTGAAGAAACTTCTCATTATAAATATTATATTCAACTCATCTGATACACATTTGTCCTGCACTATATAAAAGATTTTGTCCTGTCAAATCACTTAATATATTACAAATACTATCTTAAAGTGACTACCAATCCAGTTTTTAGACTAACCGCATTGAGGAAACGGTAAACTAAGAGTAGTAACTAAACATATGACCAAGTATGACATCATTCTATAAGAAAATTAAAAAAACAATTCTCTCTCTCTTCAACGATTGTTCAAAGGCTGAAAATGTAATTATAAAATATTATTATTTAAAATAAGAGTAATAGGCTTTACTAAACAGGTACTTAAGTGATGGCTAAAATCTTATCCGTCTCAACTGCGGCAGCATGTAAAAGTTGATGACATCTCAACACTGGGAATATGTCATGTACATGATCCCAGACACTTGCTTGGATATAAGCACATTCCTAAGAAGCTGAGTGATCAGTGTATTTTATTGATAAATCTCCATCTCCACACCCTATTCATCTTGCTGCACCAGCTTTAAACCTCCAAAATGGCTGTTTTCGAACTCCATCACCTTACATGATGTCTCTAAGCTGCATGGAGGTTCCATTATGAATAATCTATAAATCCACAATTTATTCTCTGTTGCTGCACCAGGACTAGATTTGTCATGATATTCCATCAGGAGTTCCATCATGGAACTTCATGTGTGTACAGGATATCCCTACGCTTACTTTAAATAACTAATTGTTTATTAGCCTCTGGATTGCATAAATGATATGATAAAAAGGTAACTCAACAATACTTGTTCAGGTAAATATTTTTATAAAATAAATAATGGTTAATGTGAGGAATTACATCCCAGCAACCCATTTATCGCGATAAGCTTAGAAGCTCTAGAGCTTCAAAGCGGTTATCAATGAACACTCTTGCATTTAGAGGTCTAAAAACTTTCCTGAATTCAGTTATAGACATTAAGGTAGAATCCCTGTCACGTCAACCCATTTTCTCTCTGCACCAGGTCCAGATGCTCAGGAATTCCAACAGGTTTATTTAGCTTTTTTTAACTTGAGTAACCTATTATGTCCTATATATACATGCAATAATTATTGGGAGGAATCTCTATGTCTGCAACACATCCAATTTCAGAGCACCAGGCCTGAAAACTTGGTAGATTTCCCCAATGGAAACCCTTACCTGAATAGCCAGATGTCTTCAAGTTTCTCTGAGGTTAGTAATGAACGTTAGGAGCAATATCTACATCTCGAACCCTTCCCATCGTAGTGCTCCAAACCAGAAGTTCCAAATGAGATGCTATCTCAAAGCTTAACATTACCATTATTTGCATCACTGATTTGGGTGTAAGGACACTTGAAGAACTCATTTATTTTAATGTTATATTGTAGTCAACATTGGATAGTAAAAACTACCATTATAAAATACACACATGTGTAAATTGTTTTCATATTATTAACAACGTGAAAAAGGATAAAGGGATGGTAGTAATGAAAGGGGATAGAACAAGTAGGAAGTGGGCTGGTACCAAAAATATTAGACCTTTTAATTCACCAAACTCATGGTTGAACTCACTACTTGATTCAGTACAGCTTCTACAGCTCTGGTGGTTCTTTTGTTCCATTTAAAAACTTCCTGTAGATTACAAAAATTACTTTAATGATGATTCCCTTAGAAGCTGTAGTGAAATATCCTTGAATTTCCCTCCTGAGATCAATGTTAAACCTCAAACACTTTTTCACTCTATTTTTGGTTGTAGAGCTAAAGTACTTCTCTCATTTTCAATAATATTATTTATACACATCCAAACGGTTTTTAGTGTTTTTTTAAAGTTTGTACTGAATATTCAAATGATAAAGTACAGTACAAAATAATTAGAAATTGACAGAAAATATAAAAAATCTAAAAAGGGCTGGATGTGTATTAATTATATCTTTAAAATGTGAATCTTTAAAAATTTACTATTAAAAATTAAGGTGTTAAAGTATTTGAGTTTTAACATTGCTCTTATGGAGAAAGATGTCTACCAGTACAGCTACTAACACAGCTAAACAGCTTAAACAGCTGAGATGCGAGACACAAATTTTTGTTATTAAAAACTCTGTGCATCTATTAGGACTAAATTTCATGTAAATGATTGTGCAAAGATAGAGAGTAACAAAAAGACAGTAGGGCATCAATATTGTACTTTTGAGACATAGTCAGCTTCAACTATTGGTTATACTAATACTTAGTCATCTTTGTGGTGTGCAAATCACTCAGCTCAGTGCAGACCCTATTTATATATGTAATCAGAGTTGATTACGCACAAGGTAGAAGAAGAGCAGGCTAAAATCAGTAATGCATATTATATTGTTTTTTAAATAATTAATTTGATCTAATTTTGGTTGTCAAAAAACTGGACATACAACAAAAGTAAATATTTATTTACATTTTACATACAACAGTTAAACACTAGATTTTGTGGTTAAAATCATTTCAGTGTAGTTTCTTGAAGTTCATTACAGAGCATTAAGATGAGATAAATGATCAATATATATATATATATAATGAGAATATTGTTATTGAAATTCAGTTTGCTGTATTTGTTTATAATTACTTCATTATTCATTACATGTTCTTTAAGGATTCATATTCTTTTAAGGTCTGCTTTGTTAAATTTAAAAATATTTATTGAAGAAATATTTTATTTTAAAAGAAAAAAACGGGATATTGCACTGTTTCCATTTTTTTAACTGTAATGAAAATGTCAATTTTATCTCAAAGAATTTTAGTTAAAATATTATGTACTCTAGGATTTTTTTAGTATGAAAGTTTAATGTTGTTATTTCACCAAAAGCAAGTGATTCAGGCTATTATAAAGGTTTTGTGGACCAATTTCACAAGGTTTTATTTATGTTATCACTACATCATGTGGATGTCATACGTTGATTGTGTTTTATAACCTCTTACTCTTAGCATTTGTGTAATTATCATTGTGGAATACAATACATATGTAGTGTACAATATAGGTGATTCCGATTCTGTTAGAATTATTGTAACTTGTGAATTATATAATTTATAACTTATGAAAGCATTGTTTTTGGCAAATTTATAACCTACATATTTTGTTATTCAGTGAACATTCTGAGATTTTTAAAAACAAACTTTAAATATTGTTTAATTCTCATCTGTTTCTTTACTTTCATAATCTACCAACAGTTATATTATAATTGATTGGTTATAATTGGATTTTTTGTTTAGTCCGGATCGTAAAAAGTTCTACAAGTTGTTCTAATCCTACAGACCATAATTAAAACAGTCCTGCACATACTTAAGTTGGTGTCTTACAATTTTCATATTGTTTTCAAAGGTTTTTAAAATTGTATTAATGTCCATATTTGTAATTTAAATTGAATTTGTAACATGATAATTTGTTTTGTGTCTTATGTTAATTAATTTAGTTAATATACTTAAAATGAATTACTTTGTTACCAAGATTTTCATTTGTAATTGGTTTGAAAGTTTTCATATATTCCACTTTTATTATATAAACTCATTTGAGAAATGATCCACATAATTATTTACCTCTGGGTTTTCACTATGGGTCACAAAATTTTAGAGCCATAAAGCAGCTTCCTGTAACCTATTGACATGCTGGTTGTTGACTGGTCTCTCAGGAGTTGATTTAAACCTTAATAAATTGTTTATGTACTTTTCAACATTCTTGGTATTTTCTTCAATTATTCGAATTTTGTTTTTTAGTATTAATGGTAACCATTCTATGTTTACCAAGTATTCAAGTGTTTTTAAAATATTATTCAGTTGATTAATTGTCTGTATTAGATTAGAATGATCTTGTTTTGAATCAGCCTTATTTTCAAGGTGATCTAAAATAGTTTTCAGAAAATCAACAATTTCTTCAGCTCTTGCCAGACTTTCTTCTGTTCTCAGTTCGTGCTTGTTACTACTGCCAATATTTTGAATAATGTGTTCAAAATTTTGCCTTACGTTGATTTTAAATTCTTCAATATCTTGTTTAATGACTGAGATCTTTTCCTTTATAATGTATGGTAAATTATTTTTGCTTTGCAATACTTGAAGATATTCTAAAATGTCGTCAGTTCTAAGATATGGTTCAGCCAATAGCCGAATATCATCAGAATTGAGTAAGAGTTTCTGATTTTCTACAATTTGTTCAAGATTATAAAGGTTGTCATATATTTGCTTTAGATTTCTCTGTATCTTATTTTGGTCTTCATCTATGTTTATGTTCTGGATTAGCGACGTATGTGCATTTCTGAAGTCTTTATGACCTCTTATATAAAATATGCCTTTTTCTTGATCAAATACCAAATTGCTCATCTCATCAGGTCTGTTTAGTTCTTGTGAAATTTCTTCTTCTTCATCATTAGAGTGTGTTAAGGTCAGCAAATATTGTTTAAACTCAACAAGGTTTCGAAGTGTATTCAAATACGTTTCAAGGCTAGGCAGTATTTCCTCAATATTCTTCATATTTTCAATATCATGGAATTCATCTGATGGATTGTGTAAATCATCCACGAGATTGTCAATTGTATATCCAAATAGATTTTTAAAGGTTTTTTTGACAACTTTAATATTTTTAATTAGTTGAATAATTTTACTTTTGAGAACTTCTGAAACTCTCCCTTTTTTATTTAGCACCTGTAATTTGTACAATATTTGTTTTGTTTTAGTATTTACATATGTCAGTCTTGATAAACTCTGTTTCCAATTTACATGATCCATGATTTCTTCTAAGTTGTCATCGTCTTCCTTTATATTTTCTTTTACATTATTGTTGGATATTATATTTGCTATGAACACGATAATTTTATTCTTAAACATGATTACTCTTTTCTTAACATCTTCAATTCTGTTTTTAACAATGTCTGGAAATTTGTTAACTTTGCTCAATTGTAGCAGTTCTTGCAACAGTGTTTCCGCTTGATTGTAGCCTAGTTGTAGTGGCATTAATTCTTGTGTGGAGTTCATCAAATTGTTTAACTGTACTAAAACCTTTTCCAGGAGATTTATACTTTTATTAATGTTATGTAAGTCTTTATTAATGGATTCTTTTGGAGTCGATTTAGAGAGTTCATCAGCTATACTTTCAATCTTTAAATCTATAAGACTCTTTAAACTTTCAGCAGTTGTACCTGTTGTGAATATTTTGATTTTTAAACTATCTGGAAAACTTTTTACATTAGTTAGTTGGTGTAAATATTTCAACACACCATCAAGTTCAATATTTGCATTAGTGAGAGTCAGAAAATCTGGTTTGATGTTTATTAGGTTTCTTAGATGCAGCACAATACTCTCAGTATATGTGATGTTCTTTTCAACTATCTGTAGGGCATCAATGCTGGAGTGATTAAATTGTTTATTATTGACATGATGGATAGGAAATTCTAGTAGAGAATAAATGTAAGTATTGAAATCATTAATGTCCTGTTGTAATGCTGAAAATGTTGATTTTAACTCAACTGGTAGAATTTGTTCGATTTCCTTTAACTCTTGTAAAATCTCCTGCACTTCATTATTGACATGAATTAGAGTTAGTAAATCTCGTTTGTAATTTGTCAAATTCTTTAGGTGATCAAAAGAGTTTTTAAAAATGTCAATTGTATTTAAAATATGTTTCATATTCTTCTCATTATTTGAACTGTTAGCAAGATGCTGAACAGATTTTACAAACTTCACGTTTAAATCACTTTTAAAACTATTCATATTTTGTACCAATACAACAATTCTGTTTTTTAACCAATATGGAATACTGTCATCTATATCCAGACATTGCAAGTTGTACAATATGTCATCAGCAGCTGTATTTGCCTGAATAATTAGCGATAAATCCTCATTTAAATCACCTTTCTTCAAATTCTCAAATTCTTGCTCCAAACTAATTAAAAGTTCATAAAGGTCTTTTAATTTTTTCTCTTTGCTGATATCGGTTAGATCCTTGTTTGGATTTCGCGACATCCCTTCAATCAGTAATTTCAACTTGTCTTTAAATTTATACACATTTTCTTCCAAGGTTTCGATTTTGCTTTGTAAAGTGTTCAAGTAGTTTCCAACTCTTTTTAAATTTCTTAGCACATCTAAAACATTATTAGCTTCATTGTCTGCTTGTGTTAAAGTCAAGATATCGTGATTTAAATTTATTGCAGATTTTAAGTTCTCCAAGGAAATGTTGAGGTTTTGTATAATGTTTTCGATGTTTTGGAAAGTATAAAAAATGTTTGTTGATGAATTACCTTTGAGTACTCCTAATGTTCTTTCTAAGGTTAAATGGAGATGTATTTTGAAATTATTACAGTCCTCTTCCAGCATAACAATTTTAGTTTGAAAGACTATTGGTAAAGCTCCCTCTATTTTTAATATTTGTACACAATCTAATATTTTATTAATTTCAATGTCTGTTTTTATTAGGGTAAAAATATCTTGATTATTATTGATCATTTTCTTTAAATAATATAAATCATTTTCAAGATGTGTTATGTTTTTATTAATTGCATTATATTTTTTGAGACTAAATTCTGGAAACTTCTTTTCTTTGGTATCTTGTTCTGATATTCTTTCAATTAATAATGATAACGTATTCTTGAAATCACTGCAAGTTCCTTGTAATACAAAAATTCTGTTTTTTAAATTAACTGGTAAGCTGTGAATTTTATTGAGTTGTTCAAGTTCATGCAAAAGCTCATGAGTCTTAATATTAGTTTGTGTTAAACTCAGTAAGTCATTCTTGGAAGTAACAGAATTCTTTAAATCATACAAAGAACGTTCTATAGAACTAACTGAATCCTCAATATTTTGAAGAAATTTTGTATAGTCCAATTTATTTAAAACTGTATCTTGGCCATTTGTTTGGTATAGTAAATGTTTTTGAAGAAGCTCCTGTACTTTAACTCTGAAATTAATTTTTCTTTGTTCTAGAATAATGATTTTCTGCCTGAATACCTCCGGAAGATCATTTTCATTTTGTAGTTTTTGTAAGGCAAAGATCAATTCATCAAGTTGAAGGCTACACTGTATCAATGTTAATATATCATTGTTAAATTTAACAATTTGTGTAATATTTTCAAAATTGTTTTCTAAATTCATAATAGTCTCATTAAGTATCTGCCAGTTTTTATTATTTGGTTCCTTAGTGGTGTCCAGAAAAATTGATTTGTAGTTGGAGTCAATGTAGTTTTGAAAATCTGTTATATTAATCTTGAGTATTTCAAAAACTTTAAAGACAGATAATGAATGATCTGTTCTTGCCAATTGATGTAATTCTTGTAATAACTCATCAATGTGTGTACTTAGCTTTGCCTTTGTTAACACATCTTGATTGGAATCAGCTTGAGTTTTCAACCGCATTAATTCATCTTTCAAAGCTATTAAACTTTTGTAAATATTGCTTTGAGATTCATTTTTTGTGAATGCAATCAATGTTACGTCAGTAATTCTTTGAATTTCAGATTCAAATAGTAACTTTAATTTGACTACAAAGCGCTTGACATTCTGTATCAATTTTGAAATTTTATATTTTAAAACATCTGGAATCCAATATTCTCTCTCTAATTGATTCAAATTATACAAAATTTTGTCAGATTCCACATTAGCTTGTGTAAGTGTTAATATGTCCTGTTTAGAATGTGCTTGATTTTCTATGAGTTCCAAGTTATCTTCAAGGACTATAATCTTTTTTATGATAACTTTTATTTTATATTTATCAGAATTTTCTGAATTAAGTGATCCATTTTCCATCTTGTAATTGTCTTCCAGTCTGAGTTTAACTTGTTTTTTTAATTCGCTAGTATTTTCTTTCAAGATTACGATTTTTAGTCTTAGGTTACTTGGAAGACTTTGTATTTGTTCAAGTTGTTTCAGCTCGGTCAAAATAATTTTTGCTTGATTGTATATATTGAACAATTCTAGTAAGTCTTGTCTAGATATTATAAGTTGCCATAAATCTGACAACTCTTTTTCTAAGCTTTTTACATGTAATTTTACATTTTTGATGTTCTTGTTGATTTCAAACTCCACATCATCCTTACTTTGGTCACTATTTTCAACCTGTTTCTCAATCATTAATCTAATATTTTTCTTAAAGTCATTTAAATACTTACTATACCTTTTTGTTATGTCTTTCAGTATATCTGAGAAATTTTCGTCCCTTACTAGTTCTTGAAGGCTTGATAGAAGCTCATCACATAGAATACTACAATATGTTAGTATCTTAATATCATTTATGCTGTATAGAATATGATTTAAGAAGTCTATCTTTTTTCTCATAACAGTTACACTTTCTGCGATGTATTTTTCTTCACTTTCCTGTGTTTGTCTTTCTTTGATTTTCATAATTAGATTTTCTTGAAAAAACTTCACGTTATTTTTTAAAATTTCAATTTTTTTGTTTAATGTTTTTTTATATACTTCTAAAGGCTCCAAATCATCTAATGCAATTAAGATTTTGCTACAATTAGTTTGTAATTGTGTCAAAGATGTTACATCGTATTTGTACTGAGCTAATTTTTGATATTCCTGAAAGTCATGATACAGTTGAGCTATACGATTGTACACATACTCCTGACTCTTAATTGTTATGGATTTAGCTTCAGCTTTGAAACGCTCTAATAGTTTTTCAAGAATATCCAGTTTTTCTACTAGATTCTGTGGAAAATTTTCTATTTGAGTCAGCCTCAACTCAAACAAAATGTGATCAACTTGAGAAATAGCTAGTGATAAATTTGATGAGCTTAGCTGAAAAGACATTTCTTTAAGAATCTTTCTAAAGTCATTCTCATATGTAGTAACAGTTAACTGAATATGTTTGATTTGTACCTTGGATTGTAGTTCTAAATCATCTGCTTCAGCTGTTGTTTTATTGTGATGTCCATGTTTTAAAATAACCTCTATTTTGTATTTTCTAACCCTATTTTGTAGTGCTTTAACTCTAATTTTTAGTTCTTCTGGTAGGTATCGTCCACCGTCCTCCACTTCATGTGTAATTCTGTCTATTTGAGTTGAAATTTTGAAATCTATCCAAGCTATTTGGGTTTCATCGTAATGGTTTTCATAGTAATTTAGGTCATTTTCTAAAGCCTTGACCCATCCGTATAAAAATTTTAAACGATGTCTTATTTCATGATCTGACAGTTTTTTGTTACCAAATATCAAAAACCTGTCTAAATTAACTCTGTATATATTCCTAATTTTGTTATATTCCTGTTCAAGTTTTTCAATATTTGTTTGCAAGTATTTTGGTATGTTGTGCAGGCCAATCTTTTCCTTCAGAATTGCAATTTTGTGAATCTTTGTCATCTTTGTTAATAATTTTAATCTATCAATTGAATTGCTATTTTTACTATCAATAACCTTCAAGTCAGTATAAAAACTTTCTACCAGCCTTTTCAAAATGTTTAGATAAGTTTTACGACCTATTGTTGGAACACTTTGAAATTGGTGATTCTGTATTAGTACAAACAGATTTGTCTTTATGTTTTCCGAACTTTGCATTAGTTTTTCAACTTTTGTCATTGTCAAATGTGGCAAATTTTGTAGATTAAAAATTTTTAGCTCATTAATATTTCTGTCTGCCTCAATAATACTTTTTAATAATGAATGGTGGTTGAATTCAGAGCTAACTTGTGTATCAATGTCTCTAATATGATTTCTTAAAGTACTTATTTGTTCGTGAAATTGAGTCAAGTACTGCTTAACACTTTTGTGGCCATAGTTTGTGATTGACCGTATAGTTAACTGTTCATTCTGATGGAGTTCACTTTCAATTTTTGCATTTTGTGATATGTTACCTCTTGATTCAAGGGAATACAGGTCATCTTCCAATGGATTCTTTGATGTAAACGCGAACTGGAATAGTAAGAAAAACAACAAAAATAAACAGTGCACCATCACTTTCTTCATCACAATGCTACAGAACACTAACAAATGGTGTCTCGAAGGAGATTAGTAACATTAAGACCTGAAATAATAAAACAGTTCAGTGCGTTTTTAATTAAAAAAGCAATCTTGTTTAGTCACGTATGTGATTGAATACTGGCACAGGTTAATTGAATACTAAACAGCCTTATTACAGCTGCAAAAGAAGATAGTATTCAATTCTTAACCCTAAAAAAATTGCTAGCAAAACTTATGGTTATTTATAATTACTCACAGTTCTCTGAAATTACAATCATAAACAGTACTACTATGAATTATTATAAAATTACTATATTTACTACAAATGTTTATAAAGCATTTTATTTTTGAATTTTAATTACCCATTATAAACATTTGAAACGATAAATTCTTCATTTTT
Source organism: Homalodisca vitripennis (assembly GCF_021130785.1). Classification (NCBI taxonomy): domain Eukaryota; kingdom Metazoa; phylum Arthropoda; class Insecta; order Hemiptera; family Cicadellidae; genus Homalodisca; species Homalodisca vitripennis. The sequence goes on along the minus strand of NC_060210.1, from coordinate 30,955,313 downwards.
ATCAATACTTTGAAGACATAAAGCATAGTGTTAAAACACCACTATTAAAAACAGGTTATATTAGTATTGGCCAAAAATAAACAATGATAATATATAAGATTAGTAAAATCCTGTTCAAACTGGCTTTATACAAAACAAATCAAACTTAATCTGATAGTAGCTAGTCAATTCTCAAAAGTAATTTTACATTTCATTATATATAGGGTATTTTGTGGGGGGGTGGAACAACTTAAGAACAAGCAAAATGTTTCTTATGAAAATGTCATCATATTTCTCTTTGTTTAAATAATTCCTAAACCTGTTTGTTATGTCTGTCTGTCCGTATGAGCTGTTTATTTAAAAAATCTAAAATATGGTTAATGTAAGAACTCAAAACTTGGTAGTTATGTCAAGTTGATATTAATAAAAAGCTAAAAAAATATCACTTTATGTTTCAAAGTAGGTTCGTTAAAAGTTGAATAACAAAATATACCGGAAACCGTTCTTCTATCAACAGCTTTGAAAGAATAAGTTGTGTGGTAAATTTAGTGATGTATATAATAATTGTAAGAGTTACTGCAATTTTACTTGTGTGTATGTAAAAAACAAATTTATATGATAGAAGTCATTCCGATCTAAGAGTACCCCTTTTACCTATAAGAAAGAATAAACACTCAACCATTAAAATAACTGTAAATATTTTATTGTTTCAATCAATCTAAACATATACAAACTCTTGGAAAATTGCTGTAAAGTAATGGTTTGCAAGATATTTAATTAATTTTGAAAACTTTAATAGCGCTATTTTGATACAGAAGGTGATATTAATTTATTTTGATAATATCACATTGATTAGGTTAAAATAACTGCCAAGTTTCAAGCAGATAGCATAAACAGCTTTTCAGATATGTTTTGAAAAAAAAATCACATATCATGGTCAGACAGCCACTAAATGAAGTGAGTAAGGACATATGTTAATTAGAGCCTTTTTGCTTGTTTTGTGTCTACTATCTTTCCCTGAACTTGTGCCAAACTCTCACATAACACCCTGTATACAATTTCAAAAAAGATTGATAAACAAAAAGTACCTGCTCCGCCAGAATACGAGCCTGGATCCTCTCACTTGATGTAATGGGCGAGTTCTGATTATTACACCACAGAGGCCTTACTTTTGTCCATAAATTATTATGCATTTTGATCTATTCTGTCACACCTGTGATTAAGTAAACAAACTAACTTGTGATTGAAAAACTAAATTGCCTCCTTGTAGTATTGGGTACAGAGTGTTTATGAACTCTTTGGCAATATTTTGGGAACTTGTTCATGATATAAAAACAATAAACACATTAATATAAATGTGGGCCAGCACGGTTAGTTTATCATATGTCTCTCTGTATGTTGTTTTTATTTGTTAATAAAAGAACTAGCAAGGATAAAACTTAAATTTGGCACAATAATTTTTCTTGCAGTCTCAAATCATGTGAAAATTAATATGACATTATTATATCTAATTTCAAGAGGGAATGTTTGATTACTCCATTGGTTCAATTACTCCATTGATCGTTGCCCAACGACCCTTCTGGAATAAATTAAATTTGTGTGGAGGGTTGGATTCCCAACGACCTTATTGATTTAATTTACTCATACAATTGGCAATTGTTAAGAAATCATGATCATTAAAAAGATAGTTTTAAATAATGAAATCATGGTGGAACAATAAGTAAGTTTTGTAACACAAAACCAAAAACAATATGTAAAAATGTGACTCAAATCATAAAATAGTGTAGATTTACTGTATGATGTTTTTCCATATCAAAGTATAAGTGTTTGTAATAAGGAAGACCCCTGCTATAGTTTTTAAGATTTGCATATTTTTTGTTACTTCAAAAGAATATTCATTTTAAAAAATCATTTAAAATGAATTTAGTTAAATAATTCAACTAACACCACAATGTCCTGCTCAAAACCCCAATTAACCTTAACTATTTTATGTCACTGTTAGTGTTCGGTAAATATAATCCTGTACTTGTTAATGTAAAATTTTTTTTGTAACATTTTTCCATTATTTATGTTTTTGATCAGTTTTCATAAAATTTGATTTTCAATTTGTATGTCTAAAAAAGTTGCAATTTTTGGAATATATGAAATTAGTTTTCTGTAAAACAATGACATCAGCATTACAAGCTATCACTACACATTCAACTTGGTGTAATATGTTATAATCAGATTTTTGTTATAAAACTTAATATATAGCCTAAACACAACAACGCACATGTTACAAACACGTCTCATGGTAATAAGGTATTTTATAATTAATTGTTTAGCTCTAAAATATACCATGAATTAACCAACTTGATTTCTCCAACATTCCAAACTAAAATATATAGGTACTTTCCACTTAATGTTTTCAAGCTTGAGAATTCAAATGATTGCAATATATCCTTAAGTAATAGCTATAGTAATAGTTTATTCGTAGAACTGTACATAACCTTCGTTAGAAGTTGCATTCTTGTGTAATAATGTGTTAATAACTTGTGTCAAATGCCAAACACCATGAAATATTTAAATACTCCTTCTAACTGTAGCTATAAATTTATATTTTTTTAAGAATTATATATTTTTACAAAATGCTCAGGAATTTGGATTCTGAGGAATCTTATAATAATACAGAACAATTATCGATTAATTATTAAAAATAATCAGATTCAAATCGGATTAAGATGTAACATATATTGCAAAAGTTTTTCGTTACATTTAAGCTATTATAATAATTATGCATGTATATTTATATATAATATATAAAAGTTTGATATATATAAAAGTTTATATATATATATAAAAGTTTATATATATATATAAAAGTTTATATATATATATATAAACTTATAAAACAAGTACGAGAAATTCTAATAGTATTTATATAAATTTTTACGACTTATTAAACAGACAAATCACCAGCAACGAAATGTAATAACCTAATCTTTGGTCACATATGAAATCACTTATACTTTATATCAACCTTGTAATATAAAGTATCGTAAAAGTAATGATAAAAACAACATGTCATATTATAATAGCATTTATTAATATTAATAACGATATAATAGTACATATTGCTACTAATATGTTTATTATTAAATTTCAATATTTAATATTTATTGGATTTACTTTATCAGTTACGAAATATTTTCTGCATACATTAGTATCTAGAGCAAAAAATATTTCTCTCATACTATGGAAGTGTTTACTTAGCTTGCTCTGATAAATGTGGTGTACTAAATTCAGCATTCCCATTAAAATTAATTGTGGGCATGACAATGAAATGTGTTTTCAATTATGAATTTTTAATTTCTTATCACGGAGTCTAGCATTAATGTATTCGTGAAAGACCGAAAGACACATGATATCTTATGCATTTAGTGAAATTAAAGTAGACTGTTATGAGAGGAAGGGGAGGGGCTTACTCTAAGATTTACATACTAACTTAATTACATTTTTGTATTACAAAAAAACTTGTTGTTAAGGTTTCACTTAGGATGTCCACATTATGAAACATTCTGTCGTTAACCTACATTTATGACCACAATTTTGTCCTAATTGTGGACGCCTAGATGTATAAAGCCCTAAATTGCGTAATTTAAAATTCTATTAGTACACAGCTTATGTAATACATCGCTAATTATATACGAGTATTTCGGCTATTCTCCATGTATAATTTTCACACTTTTTAACCATTATTAGTTCTATACTGATTATTGGATTTTTTTACAATTGAATTATGGATCTTGATTTTATGTTCTCTTGGATATTTTTACAAATGCACCTTACGTATTAAGATAAAACCAAAATGTCAGTGATTACCAAAATTTATTCTGTTTATATATTTATAATGTATGGTGTGAATAAAATGAAGTTAATTCTATTAAGCACTAGACCTGAGTTTAAGAATATTGTTATTTCGAGATGAACAATCAAGTGATCGACTCATGGACTATTGCTGGATGGATGAAGAAATGTAAAATGGCATGGGTATTGCTCAGCAAACAAAGTGTTACTGTTTTATTAAGTTAAATTAAAATAATTGCATGAAAATTCCCAAGTAGGAGAATTATTTTATTCACACCACCAAATAAGTAGCTCATGCTACATATTTTCTTTCGTGCATACAAAACAATCAGGTAATACAGTTTTTATTTGTTAAACCCATTCGTTATTTTGATGCAATTTAATTAAATTTTTTCATGTTGGATCCAAAAGGGAATTGGATACAAGCGAAATTTAAACACCAATTGGGACATGTTTGAACTACGAAGGATGTTTTTTTTTTGAAATATCAAGCAAAGAGAATAAGAATATAATAACGGCGTACAAGTAATTAAAAAAATATTACAGATTTTAAAAGAAAAGCTAATTTTAAATGAAAGAATTATTGTATCAGGTTTGGTTTTGATATCATAAGCATTGTATATTTAGGATTACTACAATTTAAATTTCATTTAATATGAAATCTGTCCATAGCAATAAAAGTTAAGCCAGTAGGGTAATTTAAATCAAATAAATGCTAATTTTGTTTTTTATATACAATTAAGATGAATGTAGTTTCTGTAAAAGCAGTATACATACACTGGCAACAATAGGTAAAAATGTTACAATGAATACTAAAAATTGTAATATTAATATCAGGAATGAAATGTTAAGGCGCGTTCACACCGCAGTCTGCAACTAAAAAGTCGGCAATTTTTAGGAATGTTTGCAACTTTTTAGTTGCAGATTTAATTGTTGGCAACACAAAAATTGCCAACAATTTAGTGTGTGCTATTTTGCACTGTTTGCAACTTTTTTTAGGGACTAGGCTAGTTTATATCAAGATGTGGAAAGTGCAGGATGTGGTTACTGCTGCAAGTGCTTGCTACATTTTAGCTACGTAACCAACGCCACAAAGATTCTGGGTAAGGCCATCGCTACGGGCTAGAAGTAGATATAGTGGTAGTGCGCTTTTGGATGATTTGAAAAAGGATGACACTGATTCAATGTCAGGTGAACTGAAAACCGATGGGAGTTTTAAGAACTTTTTAAGAATGGCAAGTAGTGACTTTAAACATTTGCTACTTTCAGTTGGACCAAGAAGTGTCAGAAAAGACACTAATTATCGACTTGCCCTTCCCGCAAAAGAAAAACTAGCAGTGACACTACGTTTTTTTAGCCAGTGGTGATTCATACACAAGCCTAAGTTACTTATTTAAAATCTCCAAAAGTGCTATTTCGGAGTTTGTTCCACAAGTATTAATAGATGTGTTGAAGGACAACATAAAAGTAAGTACAGTAATTACTTTAAAAACATTGTATTTATTCAATCAAATGAACAAAATAGTTGGAGTTTCTGTATCGTCAGAAAGAAAATTATCAAGCAAAGACACAGATTCATCTGTTTAATATGACATTCTTGAAGGCGTAGAGATGTTAGGAGTTGGCTGGTTCGAGGGAAGGTTGGCAATTTCCAGATCAAATAGTGCCTGGTTAATCCTGTGTTTTGTCACTGCCATTTGCCGTAGATCAGTACATTTACGTAATTGGCCAGCGACGTACTCCCCAAAAGCATCAAACTCGTCCCTTGGTTTTATTTTGTCTCTTAAATTCTTCATTACAGAAAGCGCTTCTTGTGCAACAGGGTTATACCGCCTTCTCTTTGGTGGCTTTGTCAATGTGCTCTGGAGCGGTGTTGACGGGCCTGGACTTGGCGTATCCAAAGTCGTGTCAGCAGATTCATCAATATTCTGTAACAAAGACCGCTATTGTAAAAACCTCCCGCGCATTATTAAAACCCAGCCCGCTGCATCTGCGGCATGGACGTATGAAGGGAGAGGGACCGTATATGAGAAGATCCATAAAATATGTAAAATTTTATGGATTTTAAATTGGATTTCGAAACGAATATTGTACAAAGTACATGTGGTATATAAGTAGGTTATATGTAAAATAAAGTGAATTAGACCTAAACAACAGACATTTAGTATACTTTCTGTTACTATACTGCTATTGGCCTTTTCGTAATGTGCATTGTTATTATTACTCCTGTATTGTTTTAAATCTAAAATAAAACTTAAAAATGTTTTAAAACAGTTGTTTAATACGAAGTGCTCGTAAAATTAAATCTACTCTATAAACTTTGTACACTCATGCTATCATGTTTTGCAGTATCACGACAGTGACGAGGAGCTGTAGTGTCTTTTAAAAACATCAAGTTGTCCAGGACAAACCATTTCCTCTTCTCTGAATCAACGCCAGAGCCACTCTTTGGTTTTATGTTTTCTCGCTTAAATTGAGTTGTTAAATTTCGAATTTTTGTTTTCACATCTGCTTTCGTTGCAATTAGTTCATCAGCGATCTCCAGCCAAGCATAATTTTTTCTTATTTTTGTCTTTGTAGAAGCTGTTTGTGGCGTTCAAAAGAAGCGGCCTTTCCCTGTATATTTCTATTAGTTTTAATACTTTGTCCTTAGACCAAACCAATTAGTCGAAGGTTCCTTCAGCAGCATCCTCCATCATCAGCACAACTGAACCACAACTGAATATATAATATAACAACAACTGAACCACAACACAATCACAAAAGCACAAATAGGAGAACAACGAATAGAACGCACGAATAGGTTAGGTTCAGAGACAGACGCAACGAGAGACCAGTGGAGGCGCTGCGCGCGCGCCTGCGCAAGGAGGCAGATAAAAGTCGGCAACTAAAATGTTGGCAAGTTTTGGCGTTTACTTTTGTTGCAGACAAAGATCAAAAGAAAGTTGCAATATTTACCGACTCTGAATGGAAACACGCAATTCTGTCTGCAACTCGAGGATTTTGTTGGCAACACGAAAAGTTGGCAACAAATTTATTTGGCGTTTCTTAAAAAATTGCAGACTTTTATCAAAAGTTGCCGATTTTTTAGTTGCAGACTGCGGTGTGAACGCTCCTTAGACGTTAATTTTTATGGAGAGACCGGCCTTCTTTTAATTATTATTCAGCTCGTCCTTATGGGCCATTGGCCTTTGCGAGAATCTTGCCAAACAGAACAAAAGAAGAGTTGGTTGGTACAGTGCTGAGCCGGGGCTCAGTTTGGGCAATTTATTTTTTGTCTATTATTTTCCCACCTCGGCCACTCTTGTCGGTGGGGGAGTCACTCCGTCAAGTATTGATTTTCTGCCTGGTTGGACTGATTGGTTGAGGTCAGCTGGTTGACCTTGACTAGTTTACCGACCAGCTGTTCACCGGCTCCGGCACCGGCTACTGTTCGGAGCGGTCAGACTGTTCGGAGACACGTTCGGAGAAGCTACTGCGTTTGCTGTCTGTTCGCTGCTCGTCCCGTTCCACATGGCTGGCTAATTCTCCGACTTTCGGCAGGGTCCCCGTGAGTGCCGTCAGCGGGACTGATGCGGCGAGTCTGCCCACAGCACTGAAACCAACTGAATGCCCGCGCCCTGCCAGCGCTATTGGACCGGCATCCAACCGGAGTGTAGTGCTCCCATTAATTTCTCCTGGAACAAGGTTGGATCAGAAATGTTTTTTTACTTCTTATACCCCTTGAGAGGATAGGCTTGTATGGAGCGCTGCCAGATGTTAGATCTGGAGGAGGGCCAGTATATTAGCCAGTATTATTTAGTTTAGTTACATGAACTGAAGGGGAGGATTTCATCTTTAATTCGGATTCGTGGAGGCAACTAAGCCCCCCGCCTCCTTCGAAAATTGGCTTTAAATATTTTTTTTTTAATTTTCGGCTACAAACTTGAAACCAAATTACTTTTTAAAATTAGTGGGCCTAGAAATTCTACAACCTTTTCCCTCCCCTCAGTTCATAAAAAATTACCTGTTAAAATTTTTAGATTTACTACTGCCGTACCTGATATTATGTTATTTAGTATATTATATTTTTTATTTATTATGTTATTGTTTCTATTTATTATGTTATTGTCTTTATTGGAATTCTATTGATTGTTGTTATTTAGTTATTAAGTTACGCGGTGCACCGTGGTGCTGCAGTAATTGTATTTTGCATGAAAATGTTGCCACCTCATTAATTATATATCATTTACTCGAATTCTTGTCTCTCTTTGTCTCTCTTCCCACTAGTGGCATGTGATTGTTTTTTATGCTTTGCTCCGAGTTTGGGAGGGGCGCGCTTCCGAGGCCTCCTGTCTTTTTCGCTTACTCGGAACAAAATGGTAGCAGAGCGTGGTTACGTGTTTTTACCCTCTGCGGGCCCGGGGTTTTGTTTTGCCACTGGTGGTGAGAGGGATGAGTTGAAGTTAGTTTGTGACTTCCTGCGCCTGTGCCGTCTCGCTGAGCTATTTATCGCCGATCTACAGGAAGTGTGTAAACTTGTTTATTATTTTCGGATTTTTGTTACTTGTGTGTTTTTGTTATATCTTGTCTTCGTTGTTTTTCTTCCTGGTTTTTGTTCTGGTACGGCGTAGTGTTTTGTTGTGGTATTTTGGTTTCGCTGCCGTGTTTCGTGGACGGCAGGAATTCTGGGGACCCTGCTGAGAGTGTTGTCTCACTAAGTTATTCTCTTGTCGCCTTAGTTATTGCTTTGTTAGTAGTTGACTTCGAGTCAGTGTGTGTTACTTGTTAGTCTGTGTCATTTATTTATTTATCATGCCTGTCTCTCTGGTGCCTGAATACTTGTTGAAGGAGGATCTCCATTTTGAGTTGTTGGCTCGTGGGCTTACTCCGGGTTCCGACTGCGAGTCCATGCGGAAGCAACTGCGGGATAATATGGACCTGGACACGACTTGGCCTAGGGATTTGACGTTCCAGAAACAGAGGCCCATTTTGGAGGCTAAGTTGGAGACTTTTGAAAATAGTCAGGAGGACTGGTTGGAGTCGCCGCCTACTGGCCGAGAGAGGGCTAGGTATTTGTCCCGGCTTACCCATCTACATATGAGGCTGTCGCTACTTAGATCCAAGCTTACCAGTTCTGGTGATAGGGAGTGGTTGGAGGAACGCATCACCTTGGTGGACGGCCTGCTGACTGTACTCGAGAGGGACGAGGGGGCAAAGGCTCCTGAAAAAACTGTGTCTGCGGTTGACTCTGCTGCGGCTGTTAAGGGTGAAGGCCAGATCCCTGGATCAGTCGTTGCGGAGGTGTCTGGTGTGGACGGGGCCCGGGGGCCTGTGACCCAAATGCCTGCTGGATCTGGAGGACTGGGGACTGTGATGACGGGATCCTTTGTTCAGTATCACAAGCTTCCAAACCCACTTACCCCGTTGCTGCAGCGACTACCAACGGTGGATGGTCTAGATACTGAAGCCTTGCTGCGGTTTCTTTCTGAGATCCTGCGACTGCATGACTTGCCTGGTCTTCAGGGAGCGAGCTTCCTGCATGTCATCTCTCCGTTTTGTAGGCCACCTTTGGGTGACTGTCTGGTTCGAGTTCTCCAGAGGGGTGGTACCCTGGATGATTTTCATAGGGAGGCATTGGATTTCTTTGTTCCTGGTCAGTTGAGGGAACGTCTCCGTGTGGAGAAATTCTTTAGGCCTCAGGGCAACGGAGAGAGTTTGGCTAAGTTTGTGGCCGAGGTGAGGGACACTGATAGGGTGTTAAGGCTCAATATCCCCGAAAGTACTGTGGTCACCACCATTCTTGAGGGTCTCAATCCTGAAGAGAGGTCCCGTCTAGTTTTTGCTGGTCGCCCTTCCACCTTTTCTGAACTGGACCGTCTGTGCATTGCTTCGCGCAGCGTGCAGTTTGCTGACCGGCAGAGGGCGGAGAGGAACAATCATCGTTCCATCCAGCCCTCCAGGGCTGTCACGGCCGTACAGAATCCCGTGGATGGGCCACATCACTCTGGTGGGCTTCATCCACCCATCTGCTATGCCTGTGGTGAACGAGGTCATACTCGTCGGGAGTGTCCTAGGAGATATCGCACTGGTCCAAAAAACTAGATCAAAGGGGGGTTTTCTCTGAAGTTCCCCCGAGGTCTAAGAAAAAATTTCAAAAAAATAGTACCTGTGCGAAAAATTTGATTAATAGTTTGGACACTATGAGCCTAGCAGAAAAGGGAAACCTACGGCTTAGGACAGCATCTTCGGTGTGCCCTTATATCAATATCTTAGTGGGAGACTCAGTGCATAAGGCCCTAGTTGATTCCGGGTCAGCCTGTAGTCTCATCTCTTCCCGTCTTTTTGAAGCCATTTCAAGGTTGGGTTTGGTGAAGCACACCGAGGAGTCTTCTTTAACTTGCTGGACTGCTTCTAATTCCCCTCTTCCAATTTCGAAGAAGGCTTCAATCAAGTTTAAGGTTGAATATTTTTCATGGGTGTGGAGCTTCCTTGTGGCCCAGGACCTGAGTATGGATTGTATTTTGGGGGCGGATTTTATTCAAAAGACTGGTTTGGTGCTGGATCTTCAGGCGGGCCAGTCTTATTTCAAATTCAATCGGCGAGTGTCAGTCCCCTTTTCTGAGAATTTCAAATCGACATCGCAGGTTGGTGAGGTGGAGTGTGAGGAAGGTTCTGCCCCTGGGGACCCGTTCGGTCACTTGGATGAGGAGCAAGCTGGGGTTCTCCGTGAGCTTTGCTCAAGATTTCCGGATGTCCTCACACCCAAGCTCGGTTCTACCCATCTTATTGAATATGAAATTCGTCTGACTGACACTCAGCCAGTACGCTCCCACCCATACAAGTTGGCTCCTCCAAAGATGGAGGTTATGCGTGGTATCATCAAGGATCTCTTGGATCAAGGAGTTATTGAGCCTTCAAACTCATCGTATGCCAGTCCAGCGTTCTTGGTTCCAAAGCCGAATGGAAAAAATCGTATGGTGGTCGACCTAAGAAAACTTAATGCCAAAATTGAAATAGACTCAGTGCCTCTCCCCGATCTCCATTCTGCTTTTGATTGGTTCGGTAAGGCCAAATTTTTCACTATATTTGATTTGAACCAAGCATATCATCAGATTCCGTTGAAGAAGGAATCACGTCCTCTCACGGCCTTCTGTGTTCCGTGGAATTTGTATCAGTACCGATCTGTGCCTATGGGGCTAGCTGTGGGGGCCCAAACGTTAACTAGGTTGCTCGACTCCATCTTCCACGATGTGAAGTTCAGGTATGTCTTTAATTATCTTGATGACCTTCTGGTCTACAGTGAGTCTTTCACGGAACACGTTAAACATCTTGAGGAGGTCTTGGTTAGGTTGGGTAGGGCTGGCCTTACAGTCAATCCGGAGAAGGTGTCTTACGCCAAGTCTGAAATATCGTTTCTCGGTCACCTCGTGTCGTCTAGGGGTGTATCTATAGACCCTGCCAGGACCCAAGGCATTCGGGATTTCCCTCCTCCGAAGGATGCCAAGGGTGTTGCCAGATTCATCGGCATGGTTAATTTCTACCGTAGGTTTATTCCTGACTTTGCCGAGGTGGCCGCCCCTCTGAACACCTTAAGAAGGAAAGACGCAAAGTTCGTTTGGGGTGAAGATCAAGAACGTGCTTTTCAACTGCTTAGGGAGGCCATTATCCAACCTCCTGTGCTGCGAATACCGGACTTTAGTAGGCCCTTCATCTTGCAGACTGACTCCTCATCCTGTGCTGTAGGAGCTGTGCTTTCTCAAGAATTCGACGGCGCTCGGCAACCTATAGCTTTTGCATCTAGGACTTTGACCCTTCAGGAAAAGAAATCTTCTATTTATGAGCTGGAGTGTCTGGCGGTCGTTTTCGGCATGGATAAGTTTCGGAGGTTCCTAGAGCATTCCGAATTTCTGCTGGAAACTGACAATCAGGCTCTTTCCTGGCTATTGGCCCATCCTCGACAACTCGGGAAGATTGGTCGCTGGGTTGTCAAAATTGCGGCCTTTAAATTCAGGGTGCAGCACATTCGCGGCACCCAAAACGTCGTCGCCGATGCTCTTTCTAGAATGTATCATCTACCCAGCGATCCTGTTGATTCTCAAGCACCGTTGTGTGGGACTGTGATGTTGGATTTCCCTGCTGCCTTTGAGAGTTTTGGCTCTCACCAACTTCAAGACCCCGAGTTGTCAAACATCATTGGTGAGCTCCAGGAGGGAGAAGCCCACTCTCCTTACTTCTTGTCCAAGGGTGTCCTCTGCTGTCGTGCCCGACGCGGAGGTGGTCCCAAGATTGTTCTGCCGAGTGCCCTCATACCGATGGTCTTTTCCTACTTTCATGTTTCTCCCGTGGGCGGTCATTTAGGTATTCACAAGACCATCGCTAAAATCAGAGATAAGTTTATCTGGAAGAGTATGGACAGAGACATTGCTGGTAGAGTACGAGCTTGTCATCTTTGCTCGGTCAGTAAACCAGCACAAAATACCAAATTAGGACTTCTTTCCTCCGAGGTGGCGGAGCGGCCTCTTGAAAAGGTGTTCATTGACTATGTGGGACCCTTTCCCCGTAGCAAGTCAGGGAACACCTCCCTGCTTGTCGCTGTGGATGCTTTCTCTAAGTTTTGCTGGTTGATTCCTCTTAGGAGTGCCACGGCGTCGCTCACCGTCAAGGCACTCAAGTCCCGCCTCCTACAGAATTTTGGAGTGCCCGCCACCTTCGTCTCAGACAACGGCACACAATTCGTGTCGAGGGAGTTTCATCGCTTCTGTTTTGGGCATGGAATCAAACATGTTACGACATCTCCTTACTACCCCCAGCCTTCTCATGCTGAGCGGTTCAACCGCAATCTCAGAGCCGCCCTCATCGCTTATCACGCTGAGAAACAAACTACCTGGGATGAAAACCTGAGCTGGCTTCAGTTAGCCTTCAATTCTGCTCTTCACGAAAGTCATGATTCCACGCCTTTCCAGGTCATGTTTAGTCGTCCTCCTTCTGATCCCTTGTCTAATCTCTGGAGTCTGGATAGTCTTCTACCAGTGCCTGGTACTCCCAATGTGAGTGACACTTGGGAAGCAGTCAGGGTTAAGCTCCTACAGTCTAGGGAAAGGGTGAGGAGAAAATTCAATAAGGGACGTATTGCTAACCCCTTCCAGGTGGGGGATCTTGTCTTTTGTAAGGCCCATCCGGTCAGTTCGGCCGTGGATAAACGGGCAGCCAAACTTTGCTATCGGTGGACAGGTCCTCACCGGATTCTTCGTTTTCTCTCCCCAGTTACTGCTGAGTTGGTTGATCCCGTATCGGGGAGGTTGTGGCGGAAGGCCCACGTTTCTCATCTGAAGGCCTTCCGTGGTGATACCTCTGGTCATGCTCTGGATACTGGTGCGGCTGCGGGGGTGTCCGGGGACTGATCACCCCTGGTTTCCTCTGTAGTGTCGTTTTACTCTCTTTCTATTTTCTTCTTTCTCCTAGAGAGGCGCCTCTCAAAATTTTTCAGGAGGACCGTGTTTTGTCTGCCTCCTGCTCAGGACTTCGTTTCCTGTTAGGGTTCTCGACTTCCCGTATCCTGTGCCAGAGCTTGTTGGTTCTTCTTTCAGTGGGGGAGAGGTTTTGTTTGGGGTTGCACCCTTTTTAGTGGGGGAGGTTGAGCCGGGGCTCAGTTTGGGCAATTTATTTTTTGTCTATTATTTTCCCACCTCGGCCACTCTTGTCGGTGGGGGAGTCACTCCGTCAAGTATTGATTTTCTGCCTGGTTGGACTGATTGGTTGAGGTCAGCTGGTTGACCTTGACTAGTTTACCGACCAGCTGTTCACCGGCTCCGGCACCGGCTACTGTTCGGAGCGGTCAGACTGTTCGGAGACACGTTCGGAGAAGCTACTGCGTTTGCTGTCTGTTCGCTGCTCGTCCCGTTCCACATGGCTGGCTAATTCTCCGACTTTCGGCAGGGTCCCCGTGAGTGCCGTCAGCGGGACTGATGCGGCGAGTCTGCCCACAGCACTGAAACCAACTGAATGCCCGCGCCCTGCCAGCGCTATTGGACCGGCATCCAACCGGAGTGTAGTGCTCCCATTAATTTCTCCTGGAACAAGGTTGGATCAGAAATGTTTTTTTACTTCTTATACCCCTTGAGAGGATAGGCTTGTATGGAGCGCTGCCAGATGTTAGATCTGGAGGAGGGCCAGTATATTAGCCAGTATTATTTAGTTTAGTTACATGAACTGAAGGGGAGGATTTCATCTTTAATTCGGATTCGTGGAGGCAACTAAGCCCCCCGCCTCCTTCGAAAATTGGCTTTAAATATTTTTTTTTAATTTTCGGCTACAAACTTGAAACCAAATTACTTTTTAAAATTAGTGGGCCTAGAAATTCTACAACCTTTTCCCTCCCCTCAGTTCATAAAAAATTACCTGTTAAAATTTTTAGATTTACTACTGCCGTACCTGATATTATGTTATTTAGTATATTATATTTTTTATTTATTATGTTATTGTTTCTATTTATTATGTTATTGTCTTTATTGGAATTCTATTGATTGTTGTTATTTAGTTATTAAGTTACGCGGTGCACCGTGGTGCTGCAGTAATTGTATTTTGCATGAAAATGTTGCCACCTCATTAATTATATATCATTTACTCGAATTCTTGTCTCTCTTTGTCTCTCTTCCCACTAGTGGCATGTGATTGTTTTTTATGCTTTGCTCCGAGTTTGGGAGGGGCGCGCTTCCGAGGCCTCCTGTCTTTTTCGCTTACTCGGAACAGTGCAAAACCCACAGACTGATGTTTAAAAACTTATTTCAGTATATCTCACCGTTTGAAAATATGTTTCCGTTTCGTTTATAACTCTGTTGGAAACTAAGGGTTTTCGGGTGACAAAGCCAAACTGTTTTGATGACGACGACTTCTATTAACGATATAATCAATGACGTCAATAATGCTTGTGCACAGTTATGTTATTGAAAATATAGCCTTAAAATGTAATGTTTTCAAACAGTGTAAGTGGTCGCGAGGTTCCAGGCTTTTTGCCTGAGACTGAACGGATGAGGGGAAGAATTTTCAAATCAGCCATTTAGGTTACCATCTAAAAATTATTTCGGTGACGATGATATACTAATGGAAAAAATATTTAAGTTGCTATTAATCATTTAAAAATTACTTAATCATACCTAAGCGGAAGTGTTCTATTCATAAAAATGTAAGATTCAGGATTTAGAATGACTTCGGTGGGTATCTCGCTTCAGAAGACAAAGGCAAAAGTACAACTGTGAATGAAAAGGGCAGCAATCTAGAAATGCCAAAAGTGAGTTAAAATCCAAATCGAACATTGAAAATATGTCTGACAGGACAAACCAAGAGTTCTTGGACAGACTGTCCTACCATTACTTGTTTCCTCATTAATGTAAACACATTGATTCTTCAATCCAGAATGGAGAAGTGGTTCAATATGCTGACGCACGACTCTCTGTATTAAATAAAAAACAAAACACGATCTTAAAGTGAAGTCATTCATTGAGCTAAATTCATGCTTTGAGTATTTATTAAAGAATGCATTTGAAAGCAAACGGTTCAAAATCAAGCGTGATGAATATCTGCCTCATACAACTGGTGTAAGAGGAGTAGCTACCCGCAGGGATGGTGGATGAGGTTCTCTTGGAAGAAGCTGAATTCCCAAGTTCCTTGGTGTATACTTTGATCGAGGATTCACGTGGGACTATCATATCGAAAGCATCTGCTGGTAGATGAGGTTCTCTAGGATGAAGCTGAATTCACCAAGTTCCTTGGTGTATACTTTGATCGAGGGTTGACATGTGACTTATGTTAAAAACTGCCTATTATGGTTCGAAACATTCATCATACAGTTTGGCATTATGGGGTAGCTGTTCTAAATAAAGAATTAGTCAGAGTATATAGAAGAGAAAAGAAAGCTGTCAGAAATCTTTTAAAATTGAATTCAAGAGATGCGTAAAAGCCTTCAGGGAGTTTTTAAGTGTTAATTTGACCTTGTCTCTATATTCTCGAAGTCGCCCTGTATTGTCGTTTCAAATAAAAAGTGGTTTAAGGGAAGTATTGGGTATTGGGACGTCCACCAATATGGGATGAAAGGCTGGACAACTTTAGAAATGAACAACAGAATGACAGCGTTTCAGCACTTATCTCAACTTGACCCACATCTAAATAATCCCCCCAAATCAAACCTTGATTAAAATACCTATTGGTGTCAAAGATATTTTACTTCACTGTTGAGTCCATGATGAGTCGTTGAGATGAAAATATTTGAATATATAATTTATAGTGAAATGGAAATCCCAGTTCTGATATCGAAAGCGATGACCAAAGGCCTTATTGTTGGCATTATAATTAGTACTATAGTTGTATTTATATTAATATTGACGCATGTTGTGCAATTGTATGGATGTTTATGCAATAAAGGATATTCTTATCATTTCTCTCATAAGTTCGTCCCAGCGTCCGGAATAGATGCCGCTGTTATGCGGACAAAGTAATAAAAGCTGAGTCTAGGAAATTCTTATCGTGGAATGCTTGAAAATACCCCGAGATAATTTTAATAAAAGTTCAAAAGAAGCTTCGATCTCCTGCTCTTACAGTTTGTCGTTCTATTTTGGAGTTTGTAACACAGTAATTAGATGTAATAACACCAAAATTTAATACTTTAAGTATTTTAATAATAATTTCGTAAACCTTCCTAAAAAAATAATATGTTCGCACCAACCATAATTAAGATTTTGTAAGTGTACATTGTGTATTTAAGTGTTAAAGGATAGCCGAGGTTTTTAAATTTACGGCCACCGAACCACCTATTGCCTGAGAGCCTTAAAGTGTACAAAACAATACCTTTGGGACATCCTAGAATCTGAGAGCCTGATTCTTATCATTATCTGAGTACTGATAAGCTACTCATATTAGAAGAACTCGATATTTAAGGCTGCTTAAGCTCTTACCATAAGTGTATTGGTGAAGTTTAGACGCAAATCTAAAAGGAACGTACTAGGTACATAAAAAAGGAAGTTGCCGGACTTCTGTCTAACTCTTGCAACTGAAATAGTCTCTAACTGCACATTTTTTAATCAGCTTCTGCCTTATGTTGCTGACTTCTGGGTGCTCCTAGTCCCTATTAAGTCTAGGTGAATTGAAAAACTTATACTCACTTGATGTTTATAACGTCTAGAAGCTTTCGTAATCTGGTAGATTTTGTCCTCTAGTAGGTATCATCCAAAAAACCTTGATATTAAATATAATTCGATCAAATGTATTGAAACTCTTAATGCAAGAAGCACTCATTATTACAATATAGGAGGAGCGGATGCCGCCGCGCCGCCCGCCTCTGGCCACGTTGTAGTGGACTATCGGTCAGTCGAGTAATCGACCCGTTTCACTTACTATTCAACGCTTTTATCTGATTGGGTTGTTGACCCAACGAACAGTGGTGTAATCGAACCTGTATTTTAAAAGTTTACTTGTTAAAGAAATGGGGTCGTTGGCCAAACGAACCATATAAGGTATTGGTATGTGTAAGTAAATTTTGATCTTTGAGCCAACGAACCTTGTGTATACATTCACTTTTAAAATTTTAAATGATGTGCGTTGGGCCAACGGCCCTTTAGGTTACGCTTTGCGTTATTAAACAAATAGGTTCGAGCACAACACTGATCGTTTGCACAACGACCCTCTGATTTAAAACTAAATCAATGTTTGGGTCGTTGGGCCAACGCTCGATGGAGTAATCGAACCAGACTCATTTCAGGATGACGGATGTTTGGAGTTAAAATCTTAGTACCGTACCGCAAAACATCAACAATTGTTAAAGCTACGCGTTAAATCTCTAAAAGTCGTGAAAGAGTTTGGTAGTATAAGCTGTTTCAAAATTACTGGCGTGCATTTTGTAGCTTTAAGAACACTTTGAAGTCGTCTGTGAAAGAAGTGTGATGACAACAGAAAGGTACATAACAAATAACAATTGTGTAAAATATTAAGCGATCAATTTTCAAATTAATTTAAAATTCAATTTTGTCAATTTGTGGATGTTATTAAATAGAATGGCGTGGCTTAAAGGGTAATCGAAAGCCAGTGAATCAATTCATTAGTTTTCACTAACGATATTCTCCTGATTTTTTTGCTGAGCCAATATTGCTTAGTTATAGTTCATCCGACAGCTTTGAATTAACAAGAGCAGGTGTTATAAGCACAAGACTTGCCTTTAATATGGTTAAGTGCAGTGATTTGATCTTCTCCCAGCTGAGAAAGTTAAAAAAGATCTTGGTAGTTGAGGTTCCAAGTCTATCTTAGAGAAGGTGTTGGTTCATCTAGACGTGCAATCCAAGACCTAATTGGGACCGATGAAGATGGGAGGTTACATTAACTTTTATGGATTAGGTAACGAAGGCTTTTTTTGAAACTTTAGTATGCTGCGCTCTTATCGCTACGGTACCTGAATTGTCAGAGTTCATAATAAAGTAAGAGTGCTGGAGAAAGATTCTGGCTTCGGTTCGATGACAGATTCGGTTGATCCAAGAGTGGATTTAGAGGTGTGAGTAGGTGTGCGGCACCCTTAAAGTTTTGAGACAGAACTTTCCAACATGAGAGTGAAACGCTTACGTAAAACAACCGATACTAAAGTAAAATGTATGCCATGATGGTTCCCTTCTGACTGACTTACAAGACCAGTTGAACCTGCACTAGGTGAAGTAAAAACCGATGTACGAGTATCATTTAAATCTGGGCAACATTATGGATGTCCAGGAGCGGTATATCATCGATCTCAAATGTCCGGATATTGGGGTGTACGGGTAGATCGATAGGTTTAGCATATTGCGGGTGATGACTGTTGGAGTTGGTGGGGTCCCTAAGTGTTAAGGGCTGTTGCTAGCCTAGACATAAAGGCGTGCCACCTCCTGCCTGTTCTCACTGGAGGGGCTGGACCAGAGGTGACCTCAAGGATATATATATAGATATATGACGGAATCAGCGCAAAAGGCCCTCTTAGGACTAAATGCAATTTCAAAAGAGGTAACATGTAGGACTGTAGTAATACTGTGGTGGTGAATGCCTAAATAGTGTAAAGAGTTAGTGTTGAGCAAAATAAATAAAACTTAGTTGGACTGAAACAGTTAAAATGTGTTTTTATGTTTGCATTCTAAATTGTAACATCTATGACCCTTCCTTATGATTGCACCTCAAAAGATTGCAACCTAAACCCCCCCATGGAGCTGATCAGAGAGATATATTCAATCCTTCCACAACATTTTCACTCTATTTTGGCTGTGGGATGGTCGGCGGGATAGTCGATGGTGGGAACAATAGTTTACTGAGTTACCTTCAGAGGAAGTGATGGACGAGATCCCTTTATAATTTTACGGAATATTCTGTACTCACGCAGACATTAAATGTTACTTTATGATCATTATAGGTTGTCTGCTTCCTGAGAATTACATTTAAGACAACTATTCACATGTTTTATTATTTACATGATAAATTGCATAACCCCATCTTGTATTACATTTTGTTGTAAGCTATTATCTACCTCTTAAGGGCGCTGGAAAATGTTTCCTCTGTCTGCCTCTCCATAAATATTATATCTCGAGAACAAATTTGTTTTTAGACTTGAAAATGAAGTTTCATTTCTATACAGGCAATTTAGTTCAGGTCGAAATGGAATGGTATCAAAAGGGTTAAACGTATGAAAGGATAATCTCATTTCACTTTTATCTTGGCTTGACTTACTTAAAACTAACTGTTAGAAGCGTAGACAAATATTAAAATAGTGTAAATTAACCATATACAAGACGACTATTTGGCTGAAAGTGACTACTGTGTCTCTATCTGGCTGTCTGTTAGCGTCGATTTATGTATCCAACAATATCACACAAAAACCAGTGAATGTTTACAGTTTGATTTTCAAATGTGTCAAGTTAAGAAAAATATGATATGAGAAAATAATTATCATTTTATATGTACCCTTTCAGTACCCTCTATTTCGACATTTACTAAAACTAACGAAGAATATCTTTCTAGAAGAAATTCCTCTATATGCTTCAAGGAATATCTCTTATTGTAAGATTTCTAAGTAAATAAGGAGGATGCTATAATATTGAAAAGTAACGCAATTCAGCATGCTATTCTTTATGATATGAAATGTTTTATTAGATTAATTGTGAATGTATTATTAAAAGTTTAGAATACTACTTTGGTAAGAAGAGAAATTGCATTCATTGGCAAAAGTAAGTTTTGTGAGACTCTCGAAAAGTTGAGAGAGATAAAGTTCCGACAAAGTTAGCAGACATGGGAAGGATAAACCAGCCTCATTGCTGACATGCAGGTCTGCTCTCTATTATTTTCATGTTAAATCGTGAAGTAGGCGCTGCGTAGGGTGTTAGCGGTTGTCTTCCTGTCACCATTGTCATTGATAACAGTTATTATTGATATTAGAAATGAAATATTGGTATGCATGTACCGCATAAATAATATATATATATATATATATATATATATATTATATATATATATATATATATATATATATATGAAATTAGCAAACCACAACATTACTTTCATTATTGGCTGAGTTTTAGTGAAGTCTATCACACTAGTCAGTGGGACTGGACAATTTATATTTCCATCTATCTGTCTGTACTGACGATATTTTGAAAACGAACTGACCAATAGACTAGATATTTCGCATGAAGCTTAATTATATATAGCATATTACACCGAGTTCGATGATGGTGCATTCAATCAATATGTACTGTGCTTCGATTTTTTGTGCTTCATGTGTGTGGCTAAGCATTAGCGGATATATTTACATTGGTCTTATGGTTAACCATGGTGGCAACGAGAAATAGCAAAAAAACATTGTAAGCAAATTGAGTTTAATATTTTGAAAATTTATTCATAAAAAGGAAAGTAATATTGAAAGTAAGAGACAAAATTTGATTTCAGCGTACTCTTACGTTTCAGTACCCTTTTTCAGCTCACCGGAACGTTTATTATTTGAACACTGCTATGAACATTTATTATTGAACAACAATGGAAATGCATTATAACGCAAGAAATCTCGAAAAAAGTTATCTGTTGACTTTAAACTTTGCTTGAATCTTCATTTCTACACACATAACAATGTGGATACCATGGAATTTGGCTGAGAGTTATTGAAGGCAATGTGACAGTAATCTGACACAGTTTATCTTGTGCCTGCTGGTGGATATGTAACAATTTCTTTATGATTGTCTGTCTCGGATATCTCGAGGATGAAGTAAGCTATAGATTTGAAACTTGGCATGCAACCAGAGCTAAGCTTGCTACATGACACTTGGTGTGGCATACTTGCTACCTTGTATATAGATAACAATATTTATGTATTATTGATTGTAATTGATTTATTCAAAAGTTTTAAATAATATGCACCAAATGATAGTGAACACCAGTGAACACAGCCGATATACATATACAGTATTAGCCAAAATAAACAGTACTGAAACTGAATCAGCTGCAGTAGCCTTCTCGATCAGCTGATTCAATTGTTGCTGATTGTTGCTATGGCTTCGTGTTCATTACTTCTTTATTATTTGAGGTTAGTTTTTGCTAACATGGTGCTAACAACGGTAGAGAAAGTTTTTATTGTAGAGCATTATTTTCGCTCATACGGAATTGGACGTGCCGCTTTGCGGAATTGGTCAAGCTTGTCATACAATGCATTGCGTTTTCAGGAACATTTCCACAGTAATGCCGTGATTCTTAGTGTTGTTGAAAAATTTCAAAGAACAGGTAGTGTTTTGACACAGGAAAATAACTTTTCAGGTCGCCCAACTACTGTCCTTTCAGTTCCAACTACATTTGGAAATGTAGGTTTTCATTTGGTCTTCAAGCTACAAATGAAAACCAAGAAGAGTGTTGCAGCAAGTGTTACAGTCACCGAAAATAAGCCTAATGCGAGCTTCTCTTAAATCGGATATTAGCAATACGTCAATGTGAAGAATGTTCAAAATCATTGGTGGTTTTTCCTACAGGATACAAACTGGACAACCTTTGAATTGTAGAAACACACTAGCCAGAGTTCAGTACTGTGCTTCAATGTTAGCAATATGCTATGAAGAACCTGAGTTTCTGAGTTTACAGATGAATGTCATGTGCACCTTAATGGTTTCATAAACAAGCAGACAACACGTTCCCTTGGATTTGAACGTCCTGAAATTGTTGTAGGAGGCCACAGCATACTAAGCGTGTAACTGTTTGGTGCGCTGTGTCTAGGAGGGGTACAGTGGAATCATACCTTGTTGAAGGCAACAATGGAGAGACTCTTGCTGTAAATCAGTATCGATATAGGGCCATTCTTGATCGTTTTGTGAGAAACCTCATCACTCGTGTTCTTGCTGAGCACTAAACAACGAAATGCGGTAGTTTTTACACTCACCAATACAATGCATTTTTTAAAGACGCGATGGTATAATTGTTGTTAGTGAGACTAAATGTATTCACTCACCTCATTTATCAGATATTCTTTAACCCATTGCATTCTGAGCACTCACCTGAATTGGTTAGCTTGATAAATTTTACAAAATAAAATCATAAAAGAAATACAATCACAAAATATTGTTTCCATGGTAATCAAAAATTAAAATTCATTCTAAATTCAAAACTGGAGCATAAACATGCTATGCAGATTAGGTGCGACTTAAATAAACTCAAAATCCCAGGTGACCAACTTATTTTGAATTGCCTTCCATAAAGAATGTTGCTTGTAAGGTTATGCAGTAAAGAGAAGGATGTAGCATAAATTATTTGGCTTACTTTTCAAAATCAGTGAGTTAATTCAGCAAGTATCACCCAAATTCAGTGAAGATCTCCGTAAGAAAATCAATCTTCTGTGTTGCTTACTGTTGAAGCCAACTTAACTAGATGACAGCGGTAAGGAAATTCGCAATTGAAGAACAAATCTATAGTCGTACTTACTGCGGAACTCATCGTAACTGGATACCAGCGGTAAGGAAATTCGCCGTAGCAGACCAAATTTTTAGTCGGGCTTATTGGTGAACCCATCGTAACTGGATAACAGCGGTAAGGAAATTCGCCGTAGCAGACCAAATTTTTAGTCGTGCTTACTGCTGAACCCATCGTAACTAGATAACAGCGGTAAGGAAATTCGCCATTGAAGAACACATCTTTAGTCGTGCTTACTGCGGAACTCATCGTAACTGGATAACAGCGGTAAGCAATTTTGTCGTAACAGACAAAATTTTTAGTCGTGCTTATTGCTGAACCCATCGTAACTGGATAACAGCGGTAAGGAATTCGCCGTAGCAGACCAAATGTTTAGTCGTGCTTATTGCTGAACCCATCGTAACTGGATAACAGCGGTAAGGAAATTCGCCTTAGCAGACCAAATTTTTAGTCGTGCTTATTGCTGAACCCATCGTAACTGGATAACAGCGGTAAGGAAATTCGTCGTAGCAGACCAAATTTTTAGTCGTGCTTAATGCTGAACCCGTCGTAACTGGATAACAGCGGTAAGGAAATTCGCCGTAGGAGACCAAATTTTTAGTCGTGCTTATTGCTGAACCCATCGTAACTGGATAAAAGCGGTAAGGAAATTCGCCGTAGCAGACCAAATTTTTAGTTGTGCTTATTGCTGAACCCATCGTAACTGGATAACAGCGGTAAGGAAATTCGCCGTAGCAGACCAAATTTTTAGTCGTGCTTATTGCTGAACCCATCGAAACTGGATAACAGCGGTAAGGAAATTCGCAGTTGAAGAACAAATCATTAGTCGTGCTTATTGCTGAACCCATCGTAACTGGATAACAGCGGTAAGGAAATTCGCAGTTGAAGAACAAATTTTTAGTCGTGCTTACTGCTGAACCCATCGTAACTGGATAACAGTGGTAAGGAAATTCGCCGTTGAAGAACAAATCTTTAGTCGTGCTTACTGCTGAACCCATCATAACTGGATAACAGCGGTAAGGAAATTCGCCGCTGAAGAAAAAATCTTTAGTCGTGCTTACTGCTTAACCCATCATAACTGGATAACAGCGGTAAGGAAATTCGCAGTTGAAGAACAAATCTTTAGTCGTGCTTACTGCTTAACCCATCATAACTGGATAACAGCGGCAAGGAAATTCGCATTTGAAGAACAAATCTTTAGTCGTGCTTACTGCTTAACCCATCATAACTGGATAACAGCGGCTAGGAAATTCGCAGTTGAAGAACAAATCTTTAGTCGTGCTTCCCGCTTAACCCATCATAACTGGATAACAGCGGCTAGGAAATTCGCAGTTGAAGAACAAATCTTTAGTCGTGCTTACTGCTTAACCCATCATAACTTGATAACAGCGGCAAGGAAATTCGCAGTTGAAGAACAAATCTTTAGTCGTGCTTACTGCTTAACCCATCATAACTGGATAACAGTGGTAAGGAAATTCGCCGTTGAAGAACAAATCTTTAGTCGTGCTTACTGCTGAACCCATCATAACTGGATAACAGCGGTAAGGAAATTCGCCGTTGAAGAACAAATCTTTAGTCGTGCTTACTGCTTAACCCATCATAACTGGATAACAGCGGCAAGGAAATTTGCATTTGAAGAACAAATCTTTAGTCGTGCTTACTGCTTAACCCATCATAACTGGATAACAGCGGCTAGGAAATTCGCAGTTGAAGAACCAATCTTTAGTCGTGCTTACTGCTTAACCCATCATAACTGGATAACAGCGGCAAGGAAATTCGCAGTTGAAGAACAAATCATTAGTCGTGCTTATTGCTGAACCCATCGTAACTGGATAACAGCGGTAAGGAAATTCGCAGTTGAAGAACAAATTTTTAGTCGTGCTTACTGCTGAACCCATCGTAACTGGATAACAGTGGTAAGGAAATTCGCCGTTGAAGAACAAATCTTTAGTCGTGCTTACTGCTGAACCCATCATAACTGGATAACAGCAGTAAGGAAATTCGCCGTTGAAGAACAAATCTTTAGTCGTGCTTACTGCTTAACCCATCATAACTGGATAACAGCGGCAAGGAAATTCGCAGTTGAAGAACAAATCTTTAGTCGTGCTTACTGCTTAACCCATCATAACTGGATAACAGCGGCAAGGAAATTCGCAGTTGAAGAACAAATCTTTAGTCGTGCTTACTGCTTAACCCATCATAACTGGATAACAGCGGCAAGGAAATTCGCAGTTGAAGAACAAATCTTTAGTCGTGCTTACTGCTGAACCCATCATAACTGGATAACAGCGGCTAGGAAATTCGCAGTTGAAGAACAAATCTTTAGTCGTGCTTACTGCTGAACTCATCATAACTGGATAACAGCGGTAAGGAAATTCGCCGTTGAAGAACAAATCTTTAGTCGTGCTTACTGCTTAACCCATCATAACTTGATAACAGCGGCAAGGAAATTCGCAGTTGAAGAACAAATCTTTAGTCGTGCTTACTGCTTAACCCATCATAACTGGATAACAGCGGCAAGGAAATTCGCAGTTGAAGAACAAATCTTTAGTCGTGCTTACTGCTTAACCCATCATAACTGGATAACAGCGGCAAGGAAATTCGCAGTTGAAGAACAAATCTTTAGTCGTGCTTACTGCTTAACCCATCATAACTGGATAACAGCGGCAAGGAAATTCGCAGTTGAAGAACAAATCTTTAGTCGTGCTTACTGCTGAACTCATCATAACTGGATAACAGCGGTAAGGAAATTCGCCGTTGAAGAACAAATCTTTAGTCGTGCTTACTGCTTAACCCATCATAACTGGATAACAGCGGCAAGGAAATTTGCATTTGAAGAACAAATCTTTAGTCGTGCTTACTGCTTAACCCATCATAACTGGATAACAGCGGCTAGGAAATTCGCAGTTGAAGAACAAATCATTAGTCGTGCTTATTGCTGAACCCATCGTAACTGGATAACAGCGGTAAGGAAATTCGCAGTTGAAGAACAAATTTTTAGTCATGCTTACTGCTGAACCCATCGTAACTGGATAACAGTGGTAAGGAAATTCGCCGTTGAAGAACAAATCTTTAGTCGTGCTTACTGCTGAACCCATCATAACTGGATAACAGCGGTAAGGAAATTCGCCGTTGAAGAACAAATCTTTAGTCGTGCTTACTGCTTAACCCATCATAACTGGATAACAGCGGTAAGGAAATTCGCCGTTGAAGAACAAATCTTTAGTCGTGCTTACTGCTTAACCCATCATAACTGGATAACAGCGGCAAGGAAATTCGCAGTTGAAGAACAAATCTTTAGTCGTGCTTACTGCTTAACCCATCATAACTGGATAACAGCGGTAAGGAAATTCGCATTTGAAGAACAAATCTTTAGTCGTGCTTACTGCTTAACCCATCATAACTGGATAACAGCGGCTAGGAAATTCGCAGTTGAAGAACAAATCTTTAGTCGTGCTTACTGCTTAACCCATCATAACTGGATAACAGCGGCAAGGAAATTCGCAGTTGAAGAACAAATCTTTAGTCGTGCTTACTGCTTAACCCATCATAACTGGATAACAGCGGCAAGGAAATTCGCAGTTGAAGAACAAATCTTTAGTCGTGCTTACTGCTTAACCCATCATAACTGGATAACAGCGGCAAGGAAATTCGCAGTTGAAGAACAAATCTTTAGTCGTGCTTACTGCTTAACCCATCATAACTGGATAACAGCGGCAAGGAAATTCGCAGTTGAAGAACAAATCTTTAGTCGTGCTTACTGCTTAACCCATCATAACTGGATAACAGCGGCAAGGAAATTCGCAGTTGAAGAACAAATCTTTAGTCGTGCTTACTGCTGAACTCATCATAACTGGATAACAGCGGTAAGGAAATTCGCCGTTGAAGAACAAATCTTTAGTCGTGCTTACTGCTGAACCCATCGTAACTGGATAACAACAGTAAAGAAATTCGCCGTTCAAACGCCGTAGAAACATCAATCTCCAGTCCTACGCGCCGATGTAGCAAAATATCCTGACATCCGGCCTGAAAAATCCATGGTTCTTATTAATTGTTTTAAATCAATCACTCAATCTATACGATGAGGAGGTGACATGGACAAAATTAATTTGTTTTAAATCGTCCTAATAGTTTGAAATTAACAGAATAGAGAATTGTTGTTTTCAGAATTAAATTGAGTGTTTCTAATCATTAAAATACAGGATTAAATAGTAATTATCCGAAAGTTCACTGATATTGAAGTATACATCCATTGTGAACGTACAGTAAAGTATTTTCCGTGGTTAAGTGAAAGAAAATTTTCAAGTAGTTAACTGTATTACATTGTCTTTGAAAGAGGATCTTTATTTGCTTGTATACAAAGCACTCCTAAAAGTTTCTCAATTAAATTAATGTTTCTCCAACTTCTGCCTTACTACCTGGTATTTAATTAATTTAAGATCTTAAGCGAACGCTTTTTCTTTGGTAGAAGGTGAATAGTTTTTAACTTAAAAGTAGTGTTTATTAACAAAACTTAGGACTTAATCAATCATTCTCTTTCTTTTTCTAGTGAATAGGTGAGCGATAGCGCTCAGTGAATATTTTATTGTTCGATTATTATTTATCTTAGTGAAATAAACTATGTATGAAAATGTTCATCTAAAAATCTCCTATATTTTACTATTTTTTCATTTTTTAGATCATCTACTTTTGGGCTATAAAATGTTAAACATATTGTATGGCTACCATTTTAAATCTGAAATTATACATTCCTTAATTTTTTAATAGATCTTCATTAGCCTAAAACGTTAGAAAAGTTTGAGTTTTAGCATTTTTCAATCCAACGGTATATATGTTTTTTTGTAAAAAACAGACAGACGATAAATTACGAAGAAAAACTATACGTTATGTGCCTTTTCTTACTTATTTCTACCTGACCATCATCTGGTGAAGTTTTATATAATAATTAATGGAAATTCTATGTATGGGCTTCCCAAAAATAATCTGGGTTTGTAAAAAAATATAACTCCGTAAATTTTATTACTGTCTAAATATAATTATTCATAATATTTTCAAAATCTTAAATTAGAATGTCCGTAATTAATGCATTGTAATTTAAAGAGAATAGATTGATCCTCAAATATATTACAGAAATAAAGATAACTAATATGATAATACAATATTCCACATGTTGTGGCTTTGTTTCAACAATCAAGATTCGATTTAATTTAACTCGATTATTTCGCTAAAGTTACACTGATACAGCATTTTAAATGTGCCTTCAGTTAGTCATGAATTAAATATTTAAAACTTTTGCGCCGTAATTTAAAAATACGTCAGAAACTTACTTCCACTAAAAAGATTTTGTTAAGTTGTCGAATAAAGGAGCACGTCCTGTAAAATTAATGAGAGGAGCTAAGTGGGACTGTAAAGAGGCGAAATAACATTAACTGAATGTCAGGACTTTATCAAGGATTCTTTTAGCGGAACTAATAAAATATAATTCTATATCCTCGAGATATCAAATAAAGCTTTGAACCCCGACTTTTACAAGATAACCAACATAAACGTCAGATAATACTGAGAATATTTTGATTTTATTTAAAACAGTTCTAATATTGTTGCTTTGATTTTACAGCAGCCCCGCTTCTGTGGTAGTAACCTTCTGTTTTATTCTAGACGAATAAAGTATCAACATTTATTAACACGATACTAATGTAATAATATGTAATTATTAAACTTTTTTCTTAGTTTTTGTTTGGTTTTCCTTAGAGGGCAGCTCACGTCTAGATGAAAATTAAATGTTTGTTCGAATTTTTGAAATTGCAGCTCAAGGGGATCCCAAGAATTCAGAAAGTTCCAACTTTCTTTTGCCAGCTGAAATTTGAGCAATGCTATGTTTGTGGGCCTTGTATCTCTGAATGTTTTCTCTGAGATGGAACCCCTTGGTGCCTCGTGACCATTGATGATGGGCTGTTGGCCATAGTAGTCTGAAATGGCTGTGTCGACCACCAAGACCTCAACGTCTGTCAAATCTCTGATGACATTGTCAATCGCGGTCGCAGAGTTGGCCATCACTCTTGTTGGAGAGTTAACCGACCAGTTCAGGCCAAACGACCCCAGCAAGTCAGCCAATCTCCTTGTCATGGGACTATCGACATCTAAGACGTCAATGTCTTTAATGACAATGACTATGAAACCGCGAGTTTTATTTGCAACGTCAGTCAAGATTTGATCGAATTTTGAAAAAAAAAAAAAAAAAACAATTCCTCGTTTCCGTTGGGAGACCTACCTATATAGACCCATCACATCAATATGAGAGTGTTTGGTTTTGGGTTTTACCCCTGTGTGTTCACAGTGTTTGTCTGTAGGGTTAAAAAGAGAGAGGGGTAAAGGAGAGCTCATTTTTCAGAAATATTGCTACACCTCCTCCTTTGAACCTTTGAAGGAGTTGCAGTAGTAAACATTTGCCAATTGGTAATTTGGAATTTTAAAGTGTTCGATATTGTTGTTGTTAAAACCGTGTTCGGTCACAACTAAAAAGTCTGGATTAAGCTCCTTGCACATGAGAGTAAGCTCATCCACCTTATTCGTAGCCATTTGTGTTGGTAAATACTAATAGCCCAGGAGCCGAGAGCCCTTTGCAGGTAAATACTAATAGTTCAGGAGCCGAGAGCCAACTGGATGGTAAATACTAATATCCCGAAATTCGAGAGCCAATGTGATGGTAAATACTAATAGTTCAGGAGCCTAGAGCCAATGTGTTGGTAATTACTTATAGCCCACGAGCCGAGAGCCCTTTGTTGGTAATTACTAATAGCCCAGGAGCCTAGAGTCAATGTGTTAGTAAATACTAATAGCCTACGAGCCGAGAGCCAATTGGATGGTAATTACTAATAGTTCAGGAGCCTAGAGCCAATGTGTTGGTAATTACTTATAGCCCAGGAGCCGAGAGCCAATTCGTTGGTAATTACTAATAGCCCACGAGCCGAGAGCCAATTGGTTGGTAAATACTAATAGCCCAGGAGCCAAGAGCCACTTTGCTGGTAAATACTAATAGCCCAGGAGCAGAGAGCCAATTTGCTGGTAATTACTAATAGCCCAGGAGCCAAGAGCCAATTTGTTGGTAAATACTAATAGCCCACGAGCCGAGAGCCAATTTGTTGGTAAATACTAATAGCCCAGGAGCCGAGAGCCAATTTGTTGGTAAATACTAATAGTTCAGGAGCCTAGAGCCAATGTGTTGGTAAATAGTAATAGCCCACGAGCCGAGAGCCCTTTGTTGGTAATTACTAATAGCCCAGGAGCCGAGAGCCAATTGGATGGTAAACACTAATAGCCCAGGAGCCAACAGCCACTTTGCTGGTAAATACTAATAGTCCAGGAGCCAAGAGCCAATTTGTTGGTAAATACTAATAGCCCATGAGCCGAGAGCCCTTTGTTGGTAAATACTAATAGCCCACGAGCCGAGAGCCAATTGGATGGTAAACACTAATAGCCCAGGAGCCAACAGCCACTTTGCTGGTAAATACTAATAGTCCAGGAGCAGAGAGCCAATGTGTTGGTAATTACTTATAGCCCATGAGCCGAGAGCCAATTCGTTGATGAATACTAATAGCCCACGAGCCGAGAGCCAATTGGATGGTAAACACTAATAGCCCAGGAGCCAACAGCCACTTTGCTGGTAAATACTAATAGTCCAGGAGCAGAGAGCCAATTTGCTGGTAATTACTAATAGCCCAGGAGCCAAGAGCCAATTTGTTGGTAAATACTAATAGCCCACGAGCCGAGAACCAATTTGTTGGTAAATACTAATAGTTCAGGAGCCTAGAGCCAATGTGTTGGTAAATACTAATAGCCCATGAGCCGAGAGCCCTTTGTTGGTAAATACTAATAGTTCAGGAGCCTAGAGCCAATGTGTTGGTAATTACTAATAGCCCAAGAGCCAAGAGCCAATTTGTTGGTAAATACTAATAGCCCAGGAGCCGAGAGCCAATTTACTGGTAAATACTAATAGTTCAGGAGCCTAGAGCCAATGTGTTGGTAAATACTAATAGCCCATGAGCCGAGAGCCCTTTGTTGGTAAATACTAATAGCCCACGAGCCGAGAGCCAATTGGATGGTAAACACTAATAGCCCAGGAGCCAACAGCCACATTGCTGGTAAATACTAATAGTCCAGGAGCCAAGAGCCAATTTGTTGGTAAATACTAATAGCCCATGAGCCGAGAGCCCTTTGTTGGTAAATACTAATAGCCCACGAGCCGAGAGCCAATTGGATGGTAAACACTAATAGCCCAGGAGCCAACAGCCACTTTGCTGGTAAATACTAATAGTCCAGGAGCAGATAGCCAATTTGCTGGTAATTACTAATAGCCCAGGAGCCAAGAGCCAATTTGTTGGTAAATACTAATAGCCCATGAGCCGAGAGCCAATTTGTTGGTAAATACTAATAGTTCAGGAGCCGAGAGCCAATTTACTGGTAAATACTAATAGTTCAGGAGCCTAGAGCCAATGTGTTGGTAAATAGTAATAGCCCACGAGCCGAGAGCCCTTTGTTGGTAATTACTAATAGCCCAGGAGCCTAGGGCCAATGTGTTGGTAAATACTAATAGCCCACGAGCCGAGAGCCCTTTGCTGGTAAATACTAATAGTCCAGGAGCAGAGAGCCAATTTGCTGGTAATTACTAATAGCCCAGGAGCCAAGAGCCAATTTGTTGATAAATACTAATAGCCCATGAGCCGAGAGCCAATTTGTTGATGAATACTAATAGCCAACGAGCTGAGAGCCCTTTGTTGGTAAATACTAATAGTTCAGGAGCCGAGAGCCAATTTACTGGTAAATACTAATAGTTCAGGAGCCTAGAGCCAATGTGTTGGTAAATAGTAATAGCCCAAGAGCCGAGAGCCCTTTGTTGGTAATTACTAATAGCCCAGGAGCCTAGGGCCAATGTGTTGGTAAATACCAATAGCCCACGAGCCGAGAGCCCTTTGTTGGTAATTACTAATAGCCCAGGAGCCTAGGGCCAATGTGTTGGTAAATACTAATAGCCCATGAGCCGAGAGCCAATTTGTTGATGAATACTAATAGCCCACGAGCCGAGAGCCCTTTGTTGGTAATTACTAATAGCCCAGGAGCCTAGGGCCAATGTGTTGGTAAATACTAATAGCCCACGAGCCGAGAGCCCTTTGCTGGTAAATACTAATAGTCCAGGAGCAGAGAGCCAATTTGCTGGTAATTACTAATAGCCCAGGAGCCAAGAGCCAATTTGTTGGTAAATACTAATAGCCCATGAGCCGAGAGCCAATTTGTTGATGAATACTAATAGCCAACGAGATGAGAGCCCTTTTTTGGTAAATACTAATAGTTCAGGAGCCGAGAGCCAATTTACTGGGAAATACTAATAGTTCAGGAGCCTAGAGCCAATGTGTTGGTAAATAGTAATAGCCCACGAGCCGAGAGCCCTTTGTTGGTAATTACTAATAGCCCAGGAGCCTAGGGCCAATGTGTTGGTAAATACTAATAGCCCACGAGCCGAGAGCCCTTTGTTGGTAATTACTAATAGCCCAGGAGCCTAGGGCCAATGTGTTGGTAAATACTAATAGCCCATGAGCCGAGAGCCAATTTGTTGATGAATACTAATAGCCCACGAGCCGAGAGCCTTTTGATGGTAATTACTAATAGTCCAGGAGCCTAGGGCCAATGTGTTGGTAAATACTAATAGCCCACGAGCCGAGAGCCAATTGGATGGTAAACACTAATAGCCCAGGAGCCGACAGCCACTTTGCTGGTAAATACTAATAGTTCAGAAGCCGAGAGCCAACTTGTTGGTAAATACTAATATCCCGGAATTCGAGAGCCAATGTGATGGTAAATACTAATAGTTCAGGAGCCGAGAGCCAACTGGATGGTAAATACTAATAGCCCAGGAGCCGACAGCCACTTTGCTGATAAATATTAATAGTTCAGGAGCCTAGAGCCAATGTGTTGGTAAATACTAATAGCCCATGAGCCGAGAGTCAATTTGTTGATGAATACTAATAGCCCACGAGCCGAGAGCTCTTTGTTGGTAATTACTAATAGCCCAGGAGCCGAGAGCCACTTTGCTGGTAAATATTAAATAATAGAGTGGCCTACATAAAAAAGAAGGCTGAAAAAAATTATGGTTGCCTGTAAAGTCGGTTTTACGGGCGAAGATTTTACGTGACAACGTCTTTTTCTCGGTAGAATATTTATTGATATGAATATTATTAAATTGCACAATAGGAACAAGGAATTGAATGAAAATAAGAATTGCACAAATTTTAACTATAGAAATATATTTTGTTTACTAAAACATTGTACATAATTTGAAATTAATTAAAATTTGTTATTGTAAATGGTAAAGTTGAATAAAACATTTACTAAAATTGGAATTTGAAATTCTTGCTAAACACAGTTAAATTCTAACTCCGCGCGTGCTGATTGGTCGGTTTAGTTCGTTTGTTTGGTCGCACTGTTATGACAGGTTAGAGGTTATAATTTGTTATTTTAAATGTTTGACTAGCAATACGCGCTGTTTCTTCTCAATCGACTGAATTACGATTGATTGCAGAGTGATTTAAACTAATAATTTACTTAACACTATCAACATTTGTCAATAGTATGACATAACCTATAAACTCAGTTTCTCAACTTTTGTGTCAATCTAACAATTAATCAATCAATCATAGTTTACGATAATGAAATATCAGTGTACAATTATTTACCTTTATTGTTGTAGTTGTTGTATATGACGAATCTAAGCACTCCACATTTTCACGAATAAACATAGTTATCTGCTTTATCCCGTGCGGCGGACCCACTGGACGGGCATCGTAACGTTACCGGGCGTTACACTTTTTCATGAGTGACTCCGAGCCGCAACCTAATTTAAGACGTTGTCACGTCAAAAAGATTAAGGTTTTCGGTACAGAGCTCCAAGAGTAATATGCTTTTATTTATAATTTAATTTCATTAACACAAATATTAAAATAACACGTCACTTTCTTATTGTATATTTAATTAAAACTTATAGTTTTCCTCAGCCAACAATAAAAATTACGAATTAAAGAGTAATATTTCCATGGATACAAAATATTGTCCATACTCAAAACTGAATGCATCACCTTAAGAGGCCTTGAGGTTTTCCCCATGAGAACAATGCTAAATGTACTTTTATCGTGACAATTTTGATTGTAGTCTTATTTAATGATATAACTAGTGAATATCAAAAAGCTTTCAGTTTTTTGTAAAATGCATTTTTTGGATGCTCAAACTATGAAGTACAAAAAAAATAATATTTTTTTTAGTATCTATTCTGTACCAATATAAAAATAAGTTTAAAAGCGTTTGAATGCTTATCATATCAGCAAATGAGAACTCTTAATACAAATAAGGCAGTAAAGTACATGAGGTTGTCGAAATGGAAGAGCATAAAAAAAGTTTAAAATATCAACCAATCTTTTCCAGATCACACTTTCTTACTTTGATTCACTTAAAGCAAACCATGAAATACGAATTACTGTTAATAGTTCTAAAAGAAAATAATGTTAAACATGGAACATAGAAATATCACCATATTGCAGAAGAATATCAAACCTCAACTCGATTCGTTTAGTTAAATGTTTAAGTCAGATTCAGCCATTTTACTGTAAGTGGTGAATACGTCGCCTATATGTATGTATGATGGTTGGATTTAAATGTATCTCGTTAAGAAAATGTGATATGTGAAAAATTGTATTGTTTGTTATTTCTTTTTGATCCTATCGACACCGTCCCATTTCGACCCCAAACCAAAGCTTACGCAGATGATGATCGATTTCTATCTTAGGAAAAATTTATCTATATTTATAGAAGTAAGTATAGAAATAAGTTACACAATACTATAAATTTTTTAACAATGGTGATATACCAAGAAGTAAAATAAAGACAGTTATAACTGTTGTTCTTCAGCATTAGTACTAGAAAAGTACAGTTAAAAGTTTAGTGCTATCAGAAAGGTGCAACTATTTTAGATCACTAAATTTTGCTACAGTTTACGAAGACTGTAACGTGTTCAATGGCGCAGCACTGTTATTGCGTTAGTCTCGCCATTAGTCTTACTTAGGCCTTTGTTCAATTCGGCAAGTCTAATTCTATCGAACTCCGTCATCTATTTCTGCTACCTCTGTACATTCTCATACATAACTTGGAAGTTATTCTTTCTGAAATTGTCTTCATAAACGATGTACACCTAGAACATGATGTAACCATTTCGCTGGCACTACATTTTTCAATTTACTATGTTTTGGTCTATAAGAATGATTTCTTATTAGCTCCTGTGTCCGTTTCAATTTGGTTCTCGTTAACTAAAACGGGTTAAAACATATACGAATTGTACTCAATTAATATGATCTGTCGTGATAGTATAATAATATAATATAATATAATACAATAATATAAAGTATAATAAATTGACTGTTCATTGCGTTAATAAATTGAAATGGGTTACAAAGTCCGGGATGGTAATTATTATTTCGTGATATTGATTTTCTTACACCGGAAGTTACTACTTGAACATTACATACACGTACTATAGCATATTTCAAATTTCAAGTTAATTTTAGTTTTAAAAGCAGATGGTACCAAAATGTTGAAAATCTTAAAATTTTCCCTTTCAATATCGTATCACCAATCTTACCTTGTATCACTCATAGGATAGCTGTTAAACTTACGTAGCATGCAGTGTGAACGTGGAATATCACGGTAAATGTTGAAATTTTGGTGTCAGAATGTTCCATGATTAGATATAAATAGAGATGAATAAAGTCTGCAAATGGCCTCACTTCCTTAGACCCTCTAAACGTCTGACAAATATAAAGGATGTTAAAAAGAAACAATATCAAAACTGTATTTAAGCCGTACAAAACTGCCTGAGACCAGTAAAGGACACGATTACGTTTTGTACACTTAGGGTCTAAGATATTTAACGAAGATGTGGGTAAATCTACATCTGGGAAACAAAGCGTATTTATAATACCTACACAAGTTAGTACTCACTAGACACGACAAAAACAGAGATATGGAAACAAAAGGATACAATTTTTCTTTATCCTTAAGTTGATTTTTTCCACGAGGATACGGAAGAATCGGTCTCAGCGGAATACAGTTAAAACACTACGGGTTAAACAATATTGTACACGATGAGAGTATTGTTCCGTTAGTTAGTTAGATTTTATATAATGTAAATTTCACAACCTATATTCCGGAACTAAATTATCGGCGGACTAACTACCTAATTGGCTCGCGTATAAATATTTTATTGTAAACCTTGTAGCAGCCTAACTACGTGACCGATTTCACCTCGCGCGCCTTGTCCGCGAGCTCACGTATTATTTGAGTAGATGGCTACCAGTTTCATAACTTCTACTCCTCTTCTAGTAATTACCAACTAGAAATAACCCTTCTTAGACTACAGCTTCAATGTCTCGTGCCAAGACGCCGACACCCGGGTAGTGAGTCTACACATTGCGAAGGGAAGTAAAATCTTAATGTTTTATAAAGTAAAACTTCGTAGGCATAATTCCATAGAACATTGGATATTTTAGGCCCACCTATCAGATATACATTTTTAGTTCTTGTACTCTAATTGGCACCAACGTGGCAAGGCATACATTTAATTTACCAACTAAAAGTGGTGCTTGTAAGTTTCATCAATTAAATTGAACTTATAAGTAAACTTTGCAATTCGAGTATTTATTACTACGACCTCAGAAGTCACCACCCCCATGTGTTATCGTCATTCAGTACAGTATGATACAAAATTTTTACATGTCATGTGAATACATGTAATAAATTATCGTTTATAGTTAATTTCGATATTTTTTATAGAAATTGTTAGTGTAAACAATTGAAAAATATAGTTGTAAGTTAATTTATATAATGTTGAAAAATTATTTCATTAACAAGGAAAATATCATTTGATTTCAATGACAAAACTTTTATAATTTTTATTGGATGTGTGATAACAATGGTACAACACCTTGTTTTCAAACAAATTTACTCTATTAAAAACAAAAACCAGTAGGTGGTCGGTTTTTAGCAAGAAGAAAGATGATAAGATTAGTAAAACGTACAAAAAACAACGACAAGCCCAGGAGTCATTCCAACTCACTTACACAATTTGTACGTTTACTACAAACTTTGCTTTACTTTTCCATGACTCAAGAGGAGCTAAAATAAATGTAAGCAATTGTATATTTATTTTCTTTACCGTCTGCCTGTTTAGGTGATTTATATTTTTTAATTTTATTACTAAAATTAATCATCTAACTTCAAACAAACTTAAATAAACTCTAATGATGACAAGATCTATCAATAGATGTATGAAAATCAAATTACTATTTTAAGTATTAAAAATAGATAATAAATAATTTACTTATTGCAAGGTTATCCAGTCCACGTATGTTCAATGTGAAATTTATTTACAATGAGGTAACAAACAATGCAGCAATTACACAATGAACAGCTAGCAGATTATTTTGTCTGTATGTTTGTATACACTCTGTTCACATTATTGACACAATACTCTTACTAAGAAATTTAAATGTGACAATTTTGTTATTTCCTCAGAAAGCCTTAAATTCCAGGTTCAAGAGATTTATTTTAGAGAAACTTATTTTTTAGTGTCGGAACATTTTTATGACATGTGAAGCCATTGTTGTATACTAGTCCATGTAATTTGCAACCATGTTATAATTCATGTTCTTATGATATTTCGTGATAGCGTTTAGCAGTGTTTTACATTATGTTACTGTTTGCAAATATTGTTAATAATTTCAAACGCTAGTTCTAATCATTTCTCGGCACTTAAGAAAGTAAAATAATTATTTTACTTTCTTAAAAATAATAATAATAATAATTATATGACAATTCACTCACCTCAAAAAAATTGTAAAATCATGAAATGAAATAAAAATTAACATACGTATCTTAAACTTAAAAAACCAGTAGATGTGATCGTTAGTAGTAAAAGGAACATGATGTAATTAATATTAACGTATCACACAACTCGAAGCCAAATTATCATTCTCACTAGATTCATTGAAAAAGCAACGTTTATTAATGTAACACAAAGGAAACAAAGAGGGTCCTGCTCCTGTCTTGTAACCAAGTTACTACAGCGACCCTGTTCTGGAGCAAGCCTAATTCAATATATGAATATAGCCTGAGGAACAAATGTTATTAACAGTGGCGTGTGGTGGGTAAAATATTAGATGAAGCAGCAATGTTGCCTGATGTATAATCCGGGGGGTTTCATTCGTCATCGATACAAATGAAGTGAAGATTCGGTACGTAGGTGGTTGGTGATTAAGGTGTATCTCTCATTAAACAATGGGTGCAGAGATCCACTTATGGAAGTTATGGAGAACGTTTCTGTCTCGAAATAGAATTATAAACCACTTTTTACTTCAATTAGGAGTTAAATGCCAATTCTCCCATTAGAAAAAGACATGCCCTATGATTTTTTGAAAAGTTTTATGAGCTTTATTGTTTAAACCCCATATTAGTCTATTATGATATTATGTATGTATTGTATTCTTCTTTTGGTAGATGA
The DNA here is from genome assembly GCF_021130785.1 of Homalodisca vitripennis. Taxonomy (NCBI): domain Eukaryota; kingdom Metazoa; phylum Arthropoda; class Insecta; order Hemiptera; family Cicadellidae; genus Homalodisca; species Homalodisca vitripennis. The sequence goes on along the minus strand of NC_060210.1, from coordinate 30,916,972 downwards.
AATTATAGAGGACCAATGATGAATAGCTGTTTGATTCAAATGGAGATAGAAAATAATACATTGTAACAAATGTTTTTGATAATATAGGCACATTGACAATGTATGTTACTAAAAGTCACGCATGTTTATAACATTTTAAATTAATATATTGTTTCTTTTACTAACGTTGTACGTACTGAGTAAGTGGAGAGGAACATGTGAGGCTCAAGATCGGGCGGACTCGGGTACACTCGGCCGTGCTCGGCCGTCAACAGAGGCTAGTCCATCTCGTACTTGTTTTTTGTAGTTTCCCCTCCAGGCTTCCCCTAAACTTCCGCTTCATAAAAAGGTGCGAAATACTCAAAACTTCTAATTGTATAAATCCCAACCAATGCTGTCACTTGTTCGCTTTACCAACCGGTATTGTTTACGAGTAAAATGTAGTGTGAATAGGGGCGAATTTTCAGCAAAATCTATATAACGTTGCATGTTTTATATGGGAAATAATAATTGTAGAAGTGACTAAATGTATGTATTTGACATTTTGTTTCATGATTATAAATACATTACTCACATACTTGTAATGAAATAAATACCGTCTATTTCACCTAGTTATAATTCCTTGCGTAATATTGTATTCAATTTATATTTATTCTAAAATTAGCATAGCATATAGTACAGTTATGTATGTCCAGTCACTGTAATATTATTGCTATACAGCATTGAAGATGTGTGAGAGTTAAAGTAAAGAAAAGTAAAGTAAAGATGTCTTATTTTACGAGGCCAGGAGTTCATGATCCATATGCAGTGTTAAATGCATATGCCGATATGAACGTTGGCATAATGTAATTACATTTTTAATGTCGACTTAAATAACAGTTTTAAGTGAAAATACGTTAAGTTAATTTTCATTAACTACATTTACACTTTGGAGTAACTATTTTGTGTAACTAAGGTTTGTGAACCGAGCGGCGCGGCGTTCTGATGCAGATCCTGTTCAACAATTCATGGGATTCGTGGGCCTGGCTAACCACGGAGGCCTGCACTGTACATTAACTAGCCTACTCTATTATTTACTGACCATAGCGTAAACCTTGCCTACCGTTATTTTTAAACGTGGTTTATATGTTAAATAAGTGGTAAATAAGGCTGGAATAGAAAAATATCGTGTTCATTAGTATTGGGCACAATAATATCTAAATAAACAATACGATTTTAAATATAGTTTGTTTGTTTTAGTCATTTTCATAGAAATTAATATTGTAACGAATAATTAAGTTGGTAAATGAATAAATAATATTAATGTTTTAAACTCATAGACTGTGTTACACCTGTCTCTTAATGGTTTTCGAGGGTCATTGGGCCAGAGATTTAATATTGTAGAGTTTCGTTATTTTCATTCACTTACCTATGAAAAGTAAGTCAAATTTAAACGTTTTATTGACATGAACAATATAACATTTATGTAGCAAAAGTCATACCGGATTAATATATAATTTATACATACTTTCACAATTTATACTATATTCAGACATACAATTATCTCCACCGCCAACGCCGGTATAAGTAATCTGGTGGAGATCTCCCAATTATAATATAAAAACTCGTTGACACTAAAAATGACTTAGGCGCTAAAAAGCGGTTCAGACGAGTTTGTTAAATTGTCATGGAATCAGGCAATCTGTTGATGAAACAGACACCTGCCTGCGAGGGCTGGTGTTCACAAACTACCGTTCTGCATCGCCCAGTACGGTAGTTTTCTCTGTCTCGTTCTATATCCATGTACGTCTCGGCCCCTAGTCAGGGCACATTTTGACATACATAATAAAATTGTTTCCAAGATAGAGAGAAATGGCAGAGTCAGCATATGAATATTTTGAAAGCTGGTCGGCACGAATCTCTGAAGTTCATGTTAGCGATTATTCTGAGCTTTCTTTTGAAGCTTGAAAACTCTCAAAAATTTCATTGTTTGAAGAGCTCCCCACAAAACCACTCCGTAGGAAGGGTGGGGGTTGATCAGGCCGGAATACGCCGCCATTAGTACCACTTGAGCAGTATTTGGCTAAAAATCTTAAAATAAAAACGCCAGATGCTAGTTTTGAACAAACTGAAACTATGTGAATATTCCATGTCAAACCTTGATACAGGTATATATATTTCAAGGAATCTGGAGGAGTAAACTTCTAGTGTGGAGTCTCCCAACATTATTGCAGGCCCACACTCAAAGTCGAGGGGCGAAATTCAAGAGAATTGGATTTTGCGGAATTTGTTGTGAGGTTGAGGCTATGGAAGTGTTGGACACAGTTGTTGAGGTCAACAAAACATTGTTGTTCCAAAGCTTCATTTGAATTTTCATTGAAGAAGAGAGTCGGGTCATCGGCATACTGTACGAGATTCCCGTACAGAAGTGACGACTCGATGTCATTGACATAGACAAAAAAATTGACTGAGTGTGGAGCCTTGGGGAACTACATAACTCAAATCCATTGGATTTGAAAGGTGAATTGCAATTTGGACAATCTGTGTTCTGTGGCTTAGAAATCATCTAATCCACGACAGGGGCACAACTAATATGCCTCGGGATTCCAGTCCTAGTGCGTTGTTGGTTACATCTTAACATAGTTGTTATCACTTAACGCCAACCCACTGACACTCCAATGGTCAATATTAAAAAAACAATCCAACTCAGCCAAGTTCTTCCAGGATGTAAGCTGTTTGCCTGGAACGAGTGGTTTATGATTTTAAACAACCTTAGAGCAGGGCTCTCCAGGACATATGTAGGTACCAGTCAATTATTGGTGGATGACTACTGCAGGCTGATGACCCCGCAAGCTACAACAAACACTGTCTGTAGTATCCCGAGTAACTTGCACTGATGAGTTAAAGCTTTCATAAGCTTTAACTCATCATGATGAGTAAGTGCATCATGGCTCATAAAAATCTTACTGTATATCTTTGCGCTTAAACATGAGTGTATCTTAATTTTGTCCTAATAGCTGATGAGTTCTCGGATTTAATTTTAGACGTAGTAGATGGAAAATCACAGGAGTTATAGGATGGTACGGTAATAATATCCGGAACGTTTGCAAGGTTATCCAAGGCCTAAAGACAGGAAACACTTATCCTTTCCTAGACAATTCGAGTTCTAAAAAGATTGTCTTAGTTCAGGCAAAGAACTATCCTTACTCCTAAAAATTACTCTGCACTGTGCATTAAGGTAGATTTTTTTTATTTGAGAAGTTCTTTCTGAGGTGGTGAAATACCTATATACCGATTTACCAGTAGAACCATAAGGTTCTCTTCACTATCCAGTTGGGTTTCTACAAAATCTTAACCCACCAGGACTTCTACTTCCAATCTATATTTGTAATTTAGATCTATTCTAATCTTGTCTCTCCTAAAGTATGCAATGACACAGGACTGAAGGTTAACTCTTTGCACTGAAAGATTCTTCATTCCTCGGATGTCATTATTTCTAACAGTTTAAATTTAAAAGAATACAGTTATTATTATAGACTGCAAACTATTTTTCCCCCAGTGAATACAGCTGAAGAGCATTCGGTAACAATGGCTGAGATGAATTTAAGCAGCCCGTGTTCTCCGTGGATCGCTCTCGAATAGCTCTCCTGAAGTCCTGGCGATTCTACAGTGCGAGAGTAACACAAGCCATTTTGTATAGTCGGCATATAAGAAACTAAGTGAAACAAGTTTATGTTTTGATCCCGTAGAAAAAAACGGGCACTGAGCTAGTATATGTATGAATAAACTGCATTACGTACCCTTATTTGATGCAATAGAGATTAATGGAAAGGTATCTTCTATTTTCAGACTCAATCCCCTTGGGTATGGTGCAAATTTGCAAGAAAATTCATATAGATGTACAAAATTATAGAAATAATCATTCAAGAGCATTATGTTTTATTTGCGTATTTATTCCAAGAGTACTCTAACATTAAATTCAAAGAAACTTAAAATAACATTTTATATTTAAAGTACTTTTAATGGGTTTTATTGCTAGAATATTTGCTGTATAGATACAGACTCTTGAACATCATTAAGTGGACTATACGTTGGAACTTGCATGTTTTTGAAAAATATGGAAGATTGAGAAGAGTTATAGGTAAAACTAAAAATGAAAATTTATTTTAAATACATGATAAATCTTTAAGGGGTACAGATCGTAGCCACAATGATCAATATATTTTTCTAAGAAATAGGGATAAATATTCAGAAAATCAAATATTCTACTAGCAGTTCTTGGTGTTTACTAATTATTTAGTGAGTGCGATGCTCGGTAGTCCAAGTGTTATGACAGATTTTTAAAACTATATCAAGTCTAAACTCACAAAAGAAGATAGTATCTTATAGAGCTATTGGCTCTTATCAAATAAACAATGACATTGTAAATTAAGGTGGAAGCATTGTTAAAAGGTAACGTACATTTTACATGTATCTTAAATACAATAGCTTTTTTATTATAATAGAAATTGATGGACAAAAAGTAATTGTTCACTGGGACTCAACACCGTAGTCCCTATTTACTTACGTGCCTTCCCTACTTAAATACTCATAATTTTCAGTTAGTAAATTATTTTTAACACTTATCAACAAACGTCTTGTGAAAAGAAATAGCGCCTAATCAGTATTCAAATTATTCATAGAACATGTAAATGTCTTTTGAAGGTGTAGCAAGGTTAATACAAAATTGAAAGTAAAATCTTTTAAGAATGTGTTTGTAATCTATCCCTTTTCAATGTTTTATTTGACGTAAGGTAAGACCGTCAAATAAGCTGTCTTTGAGAGCTGAGATACTGTAGTAATTACCTAATCAGGGAAGCTAATACCTTGCAGCATTCACTATTGGTTAGTGAACAATTGGCGGCCACCTGAATGAAATTACTTCAGTAATAACATAGATAACAGCGTGTGTCATCAACCTTCATTGTGTCTTCAGTGTATCAAACTACCACAGACGTATTTGTATTACCTATGTTATGAATGTAAAACAAATATTTAGTGTTGTACCCTGTAGCATTGACCGTTAGGTAGTGAACTATTAACGGACATCGGAATGAAATTACTTCAGTAATAACATAGATAACAGCGTGTGCCATCAACCTTCATTGTGTCTTCAGTGTATCAAACTACCACAGACGTATTTGTATTACCTATGTTATGAATGTATAACACATATTTAGTGTTGAACCCTGTAGTGCTACTCGTACCGTGTAATTTTTAATTGCTAACCTGTTAATTGACTAAACGTGTGCTTTCTCGTTTTATTTACTGAATTACATTTACTGTACAAAGTTAAAAAAATATGGTCCAAAAGAAGGTTAATTTATTTGCAGAAAATGGGCAAAACATCATAAAAACTCGTAAAACAATTCTTAATATTAACTTGTACTCTGCAAGTACCCAGGTTCTCAGCCCACTCACTATACATACTTTCTAGGTGCAAAATATGCACGATGTTCCAAGACGTAACATAGTTTTATAGAAATATACTTTTAAACATGCTCATTTTATTTGTTATAACAATCAGCTTCAAGAAGTTACATAAATACCAACTCATTAGTTTCCCACCAATTCTTCAATATAACTTTAATATTTGCAGATTAAACTAATGGCGCTAATATTGAGAATTTTTAGTGTATATTATAATTTTTGTATTATACAAACTGATTAATATAACAAATGGCTTTATGCAGTTTCATGGCTTTGTGACTCAACGGTTTGTAATAAACTAACCATATTTTTGCACCATTATTTTGTTAATAACCCTGTATTATTTACTGACAAATTGATCAGTACTATGGGCTGGTTTACTCGTGCAATTAACTAACTAACACCAATTAATATATGTTTTAACGTGCTGAAACGCCGGCGAAAGCAGGGAAGATGAAAGAAAGAGAAAGTTCATCGCCCATCTGTACATTACTCTCAATAACTCAAGGGGCAGAACCGGAACTGACATTGACTGACGATATACAAACTGGTGGCAGAGATAACTGATTGTAATAGCACTCGTATAACACGTATTGCTATTACACCGTAATATTCTGCGTAAAGAAGCCATCAGGATATTGATGTACACTATAATATTCTCCATATAGACGCCATCAGGATATTGCTGTTACACCGTACTATTCTGTATCCATAATCCATCAGGGTTTTGCTGTTACACAGTTATATTCTGTATAAAGAAACCATCAGGATTTTCCTGTTACACCCTAATATTCTGCATAAATAAACCATAAGGGTATTGCAGTAACACAGTAATAATCTGTAAAAAGAAGCCATCAGGATATTGCTGTTACACCGTAATATTCTGTTTAGGAAGCCTTAAGGATATTGCTGTTAAACTATAGTATTGCTCATAAACAAACCATCAAAATCTTGAATTATACTTATGTATGTATGTATGTATACCAAATAATTATATATATTACTTGGACAGCCATACAGTCTGTTGCTTTTACAATCCAGGCGGATTTGGCTTCACGTAAGGGACTTCACTATTCAGTCCTCTTTAAGAACGATGGGTTCATAAGTCGGTATTAAGACTGCACAGTAGGCTTTCCCAATGAATAATGAATATAAAAACTATTCGGACATTGAAACAATTCAGATTATCCCTCCCTTTGGAGACTGAGCATAATACTTTGTTGAAGAATTTATAAATTAAGATAATTTTGGAACCTATTTACAAATGTGATTTAAAATTAGGTAATATTTTCAATTACACTATCAACGCTGCCATTCGCTTTCTTAATTTAGATTCGAAAATTTAAGAAATGTTGTAAATTGATTTAATAAATTACTTGTTTACTACGCGAAGCGTGGCATGTAAACCCTGGTGGTTGTTATATAAATACAATACAAGAAAACTTAATTCTTACGCTTGTAGAGATATTTGATGTGATACTCAGAGGGTGTAAGTTGATATAACTAAATGTTTTAAATCGTGTTTTTAAACAAACATTAAATGTTTATGAGTAAAAGTGTAAACAAATCATATTAAAAAGAAGGGAATATTAAACAAATAACATTTAAGAGTATCAGTAGATAGTTAAAGTTTATTAAATTAGAAATACAGTACTACGGTTAGTTGTTACAGTACTAATGGTTAGTACAAACTATCATAATTTATTCAAACAATAATAATAAAAAAGGTGTAGTTCGAGTAATGAAATGATCTATGAGTACAATATTTTGTAACTTACTTGTTATAAAACATGATTTTTATTTTATTTTGAGAACTCTAAACGCATTTATTTTGAGGACTCTCACTACCACCAATATCGTAACTCGAGTAGTGGATCAAACTTTTCAATTAGCCTACACTTTAATTTGGAATTAATTTCCTGACAAATGTCTTTGTTACGTAAATTGATAAAAAAATAATTGTACAATGTTGTAAATTGTTGAAAAAAATTTTCTTTAATTGTTGAAAACATAATATCAAACGAGGCCGTCCTTGTAATACTAAGATTCATGAAAATATTAACATTAACAAGCCTTATGAACGCAAATGGGGGCCGTGAAATGACCCCATTTATAATACTAACATGACTGAAGTATTGAATAATACTAAAACATATCATAAACTTTCATTAGGAATTGTTTATGCATGAAGAAAATTCTACGATCAAACTTATTCTCAACTATATTTTTATCGAAGAAATTTAACCACTGCTGCATGGAAAAGCTTCCTTCTACGTATCACAGATGAAAGAAATATTATTTGTTTTAAAATACACCAGCAATAAATTACCAACTGCAATACAGCTATAAGACCAAGTCATTATAACTAAACGCTATTTGTTGAAACGCTGTTCTGAACAACTGCCGTTTTGGAAACAACCGGTTTAGGATTATTGTAATTGTTAATGGGATATTTTAAGCAAATAATAATGATGACGTTTCTTAAATAAAAATTTGTGACTTTCAATTCAGAATGTCATATTTGAAGTTTTACAATTAAAGTTTACTAGATTGCGAAAGGAATTTAAAATATCTACAATGTATTTGAGCAAGATTTCCGCGAAGTTTTTATAAAAAGATAAGAACTTGTAATTAATGTAGTAACGTGAGTATATTAAGCATACGTTCAGTCTCCGTAAGTTTTACTCATGCAGCTCATTAGTGATTTGATTTAGACATATAAATTTCAATCGTATTGTAAGAGCAACAGTGTACTGTGAAAAGAAATAAAATATTTTTTTTTGTAACAGAGGGCCAGGTTTCCTAGGCCTGGTAGTTGCCTCTCAGCCATCCGGCTTATTGTGCACCCTCTCCCAGGTTTAAGCTGTATCAAATCCCAGGCCTTTACAAAACCATGAGATCTTCTGAACAATGCTTTCCTGTTCCAAACCCTCTTCCGTATGCATAAGAATACCTAGGGATCTTGAGCGTTTGCTCTGTAATGCCGGACATTCAAATATGACATGCTTGGCTGTTTCGTCAGCCTCGCCATATTTCCTGCACAGTGTTTCCTGAAATGGAATACCTATTCTGTTCAGGTGGCTTCGGAATATCCAATGACCTATAATAAAACTCTCTCTCTCTCTCTCTCTCTCCCTCTCTCTCTCACTCTCTCTCTTCTCTCTCTCTCTCTCTCTCTCTCTCTCTCTCTCTCTCTCTCTCTCTCTAAGGTAAGAGTGGACCTCTGGTCCAAACCGGGGCAGGGTAAATAAAGAAAGTATCAAAGTATCTCTCTCTCTCTCTCTCTCTCTCTCTCTCTCTCTCTCTCTCTCTCTCTCTCTCTAAGGTAAGAGTGGACCTCTGGTCCAAACCGGGGCAGGGTAAATAAAGAAAGTATCAAAGTATCTCTCTCTCTCTCTCTCTCTAGACAATCCGCTGGAGTATAGGCATTACAGATCAATTAATATTTTATGTGTATTGGGCAAGATCGCTGATAAGTTAGTTTACAAACAATTGTGTGATTTTGTAAATGAAAATAATATTCTTTATAAGTATCAATCAGGTTACAGAAAATCATATAGTACTCAGACCGCTTTAATTAAAATTACTGACGACATAAGATCAGCTATAGACAAGAGAAAACTGACAATTTTAATGCTTTTAGATTTCAGTCGTGCTTTTGACTGTGTCAGTCATAAATTGTTGCTTTCTATTCTTAAATCATACAATTTGAGTGAAGTAGTCATAGATTGGTTTGATTCGTACTTGAGTGACAGGTATCAAAGAATTAGGACTGTAAATGGTACCTTTTCAGATTGGAAATTAAATTCAGTTGGTGTACCCCAAGGTTCCACTTTGTCTGCTCTATTGTTCTCATTGTATATAAACAGAATAAATGAACCAATTGTTTTTTGTAGATCGTTGCTTTATGCAGATGATATGCAGTTGTATATTAATTGTGACATTGATAAAATTGATGATGCTGTTAATATGATGAATGTTGATCTGGAAGTGTTATTTAAATGGTGCAGTGATCATGGTCTTAATCTGAATATTTCAAAATGTAAGCCAATCATCTTTGGTACTCAAAGACTGTTGTCACAATTAAATTTAGAAAATATTACACGAGTTAAAATAGATGGAGAAGATCTGGAATACCAGAAATCTGTAATTAATTTAGGAATAAGGATAAATAATTCTTTATCATGGACAGATCAAGTAAATTATGTCCATAAAAGAGTTTACAGTAGTTTGTACCAATTTAAGAAATTGTGCTTTAACCCACCTGTTTATGTTAAAAAGTTGTTAGTTATGTCCTTAATTTTTCCTGTTTTTGATAATTCTTTGGCCGCTTATTGTGATGTAAATAATACGTTAATTACTAAGTTACAGAGAGCACAAAATGCGTGCGTACGGTATATTTATGGTTTGAGATTAGATGATCACGTCACACCCATTTTATAGAGATTTAGGGTGGTTAAAGATAAAAGAAAGGATTGAATATAATGTTTTAACAGTTATGTACAGTATTCTTAAGGAACATAAACCTGATTATTTGTTTGAAAATTATACCAGAATGGATCAAGTACATGCAAGGCAAACGAGATTTGGAAATGTCACGTTACAGTTTCCAATTCATAGGACTACTACGTACTCCAATTCTTTCCATGTTCAGTCTATAAGAAACATGAATACACTGGATGACGATGTAAAAAATGCTACAAGTAAAAGATTGTTTAAAGAAAAATTGAGAGGAATCCTTTTACAGAGATATACCTAATTATTATAAACAATTTAATTAATTTGAGACAAAAGTGTGTTTTTTTTGTGATTATACTGTTTAATGTTATTATAAATTTTTGTATTTAATAGATTTACATTATTCATATGCAGAAAAATATTTTATTTCTACATTTTGTAAAATTTATTGTTATTATTATTATGTTGATTCTTGATACAACTTATATAATGTCAATACTTTGATAATTGTGGTAATTTATTTATTTGTTTTGTTTTGTTCTTTTTTCATGTACAGAAACAGATTGTATTACTATTAATTGTTATTATGTAAAATTTTGTATACAATTTTAGTACAGTTAAAATATTATTGTAAATGATGTATTCGTCACAACTCTGTTTTATTTTGTAATGTATTATTTTGGAGCCTGTCCTGGCGGAAGAGTGGTCTAAGCCAGGGCAGGTAAAATAAACGAATTGTCAATTGTCAATTGTCTCTCTCTCTCTCTCTCTCTCTCTCTCTCTCTCTCTCTCTCTCTCTCTCTCTCTCTCTCGTCTCTCTCTTCTCTCTCTCTCTCTCTCTCTCTCTCTACATGCAACCCAACAAACCCTGTGACTCAAAACTTGATGTGTCACATTTCTACATTGTATTATATTAATATTTTATTTGGCATATTTATCATACGTCATACTATCTTGTACTCTTGTACTTGACCACACAAATGCCTTGATTTCTATTAAACTTCAAACATCATAAAAAGGGTATAAGGAGCCGAATTGCTATTTGACAACTTACAATTTGAAGATAGTATATATTTCTTATTTGCTAAAAAACTTAAAACTATTTATGCCAACAAATAGGATGACGTAAATCACTTAATTGCATTGAATTACCTCAATCACAAACAAATTAACATTTATGGCAGTAGGAAAACAAAGGAAAGCTGGGTAATTGCTGATTTGGAAATAGCTATAACATAGTAAAATGTCAGAGAGTCTCTTAAATATAATTGAGGTTTAACCTTCACGTATCTCCTCTCTCTCTCTCTCTCTCTCCTCTCTCTCTCTCTCTCTCTCTCTCTCTCTCTCTCTCTCTCTCTCACTCTCTCTCTCTCTCTGACTCTCTGTCTCTCTCTCTCTGTCTCTCTCTCTCTCTCTCTCTCTCTCTCTCTCTCTCTCTCTCTCTCTCTCTCTCTCTCTCTCTCTCTGTGACATCTATTAGATTATTGAATGTACTAGAAAGAGAACTGCGGGAAAGTGATAGGGAAAGCAATGCAGCTTTGTTAAGAAAATACAAAATGAAACTTTTAGAAAGATATGAATTATAAGTTCATAGTACATCAATACTGTGTAAATTATTCTTTCTTGTGTAAGATAAATTTTTCCTATATGTATAGGAATTTAGAATTGAGACCATACAAAAAAAAATAATAAAAAAATAAATTATGATTGTATTGAATAAATATATAAAGCAAATAGTAAAATATAGAACTTAACTGTAAGTAGGGTATATTTAAGTGATAAAATTAAATATATATATATATGATTTAAATAAGAATATAGTTATAGAAAAAGAGTTTTATAACACATAATAAAATAGAATAAGATAATATATATAAAAAAATGTAATTTGTAAAATCAGGCTACTGCTCAAATATTGTATTACATATTATGAATGTGTTGCCTGTCATGGTGGTGGAGTGGACCATTGGTCTAAACCATGGCAGGATAAATAAAGAAAGTATCAAAGTATCTCTCTCTCTCTCTCTCTCTCTCTCTCTCTCTCTCTCCTCTCTCTCTCCCTCTCTCTCACTCTCTCTCTCTCTCCTCTCTCTCCTCTCTCTCTCTCTCTAACTCTGAGATCAGTAGAATCTCAGAAGTTATTGGCTTCACTTTTAATGAAAACATGATTGATAATGTGTTCAGATACAAAGGAGCCGGTACAAAACTTGGAAGTATTGTTGTTCGATTCGTACGCAAGTTGGACAAGGAAGCAATGGTGACAAAACGCAGAGAAAAAAGGAACCTTAATTCTCGTGACATTGGATTTATGGAAGGAGAGGCGACCGTCATTTACTTCAATGATAGATTGACGATGGAAAGAAGAAAGTTATTGAATGCAGCACGTGCTTAAACGTGGTTTAACCTTCACGTATCTCCTCTCTCTCTCTCTCTCTCTCTCTCTCTCTCTCTCTCTCTAAGGTAAGAGTGGACCTCTGGTCCAAACCGGGGCAGGGTAAATAAAGAAAGTATCAAAGTATCTCTCTCTCTCCCTCTCTCTCTAAGGTAAGAGTGGACCTCTGGTCCAAACCGGGGCAGGGTAAATAAAGAAAGTATCAAAGTATCTCTCTCTCTCTCTCTCTCTCTCTCTCTCTCTCTCTCTACATGCAACCCAACAAACCCTGTGACTCAAAACTTGATGTGTCACATTTCTACATTGTATTATATTAATATTTTATTTGGCATATTTATCATACGTCATACTATCTTGTACTCTTGTACTTGACCACACAAATGCCTTGATTTCTATTAAACTTCAAACATCATAAAAAGGGTATAAGGAGCCGAATTGCTATTTGACAACTTACAATTTGAAGATAGTATATATTTCTTATTTGCTAAAAAACTAAAAACTATTTATGCCAACAACTAGGATGACGTAAATCACTTAATTGCATTGAATTACCTCAATCACAAACAAATTAACATTTATGGCAATAGGAAAACAAAGGAAAGCTGGGTAATTGCTGATTTGGAAATAGCTATAACATAGTAAAATGTCAGAGAGTCTCTTAAATATAATTGAGGTTTAACCTTCACGTATCTCCTCTCTCTCTCTCTCTCTCTCTCTCTCTCTCTCTCTCTCTCTCTCTCTCTCTCTCTCTCTCTCTCTCTCTCTCTCTCTCTCTGACTCTCTGTCTGTCTCTCTCTGTGTCTCTATCTCTCTCTCTCTCTCTCTCTCTCTCTCTCTCTCTCTCTCTCTCTCTCTCTCTCTCTGTCTCTCTCTCTCTGTCTGTCTGTCTGTCTGTCTCTCTCTCTCTCTCTCTCTCTCTCTCTCTCTCTCTCTCTCTCTCTCTCTCTCTCTCTGTGACATCTATTAGATTATTGAATGTACTAGAAAGAGAACTGCGGGAAAGTGATAGGGAAAGCAATGCAGCTTTGTTAAGAAAATACAAAATGAAACTTTTAGAAAGATATGAATTATAAGTTCATAGTACATCAATACTGTGTAAATTATTCTTTCTTGTGTAAGATAAATTTTTCCTATATGTATAGGAATTTAGAATTGAGACCATACAAAAAAAAATAAAAAAAAATAAATTATGATTGTATTGAATAAATATATAAAGCAAATAGTAAAATATAGAACTTAACTGTAAGTAGGGTATATTTAAGTGATAAAATTAAATATATATATATATATATATATATATATGATTTAAATAAGAATATAGTTATAGAAAAAGAGTTTTATAACACATAATAAAATAGAATAAGATAATAGATATAAAAAAATGTAATTTGTAAAATCAGCCTACTGCTCAAATATTGTATTACATATTATGAATGTGTTGCCTGTCATGGTGGTGGAGTGGACCATTGGTCTAAACCATGGCAGGATAAATAAAGAAAGTATCAAAGTATCTCTCTCTCTCTCTCTCTCTCTCTCTCTCTCCCTCTCTCTCACTCTCTCTCTCTCTCTCTCTCTCCTCTCTCTCCTCTCTCTCTCTCTCTAACTCTGAGATCAGTAGAATCTCAGAAGTTATTGGCTTCACTTTTAATGAAAACATGATTGATAATGTGTTCAGATACAAAGGAGCCGGTACAAAACTTGGAAGTATTGTTGTTCGATTCGTACGCAAGTTGGACAAGGAAGCAATGGTGACAAAACGCAGAGAAAAAAGGAACCTTAATTCTCGTGACATTGGATTTATGGAAGGAGAGGCGACCGTCATTTACTTCAATGATAGATTGACGATGGAAAGAAGAAAGTTATTGAATGCAGCACGTGCTGTGAAGAATGAGAAACAATACACTTATTTGTGGGTTCGAAATAGTCGAATCTACATGAGGAAAAATCAAGGTGATCGGTATGTGATTATCCAACAGTCAAGATGACATTGATAAACTTGTATGAAGAGTGAGAAGTGTCATACAGAATATTTGTATGAAAAATTTGTTAGAATGCAAGATGTTCATTTGAGACAAACAAGATTTGGTGATCATATCTTGCAATTTCCAATTCATAGAACGGTGATATATTCTAAATCTTTTCGTGTGCAATCAATTAGATTATTAAATAAACTAGAACGAACATTAAAAGAAGAGCAAAATGAGAGAATATTTGTGAAAAATATAAGACGTTTATTGCTTTTAAAATATAGTGAATAGGGTTAGAAAATAAAAATGTTATTATGAAATCATGCTTAAGATAAACAGTGTAATAAAATAAGGCTATATTTGAGTTGTTAATATAGATTGAAGTGTATTTGGATTATAATTGTTTTCTTCTTTATATTATGTGTTTGTTTTGTAGATTGTATTTACAAATACACCTAGCAATGCCTAGCATCCAAGTTACAAATTTTGTTTTAAAAACAATGTGAAATTAATATATTGTGAATGTTGAGTATAGCTTTTAGGTTATCTCACTAAGCGGAAGGTGAATTAGACATTGAATAAACCTTTCCCATCATAGTTACGTTAATATATTTAGTTCAGTTGAAACGTCATTCGTTAGAAGAGGAATTATACACATAGTAACTTTATTAAATAGTAGACGCTAGTTTAACGTTTATGCTATAAAATATATTAAACATCTTATTTTAGCGTTTTCCTATAAAACATTCTGAAATATACGAGTACCACTTAGGTGTAAGTAATATGACCATGTATTTTAAACCCGAAATAAATTTAATAATAAACATTCATCTACTATAAAATTGTTCTCTATTTCATCTAATGAATTAAATAAGTAGAATATTCTACATGGGTTCAAGTGACTCAGTGATATCTGTTCTAATTCTTGAGAAAAACATCCACGTTAAAACTCGAAGAAAGAAAGAAATTCAGCAGGTGTATTACTTGCCCATGTAAATTTTGATGTTGAAGTTATTGTTACCTAATTTACGTTTTCGATACATCATCTTAATAATATTATAAATGCAAAAGTCCTTTGTTTGTTTGTTTTTTTTTCACGTGTAAATTACTCAACCGATTGCAGTGAAGTTTTACATGGACATTCTTACGGTGCCTGGGATAAATATTTAATATAATGATAATATGAATATAAATATAAATTCTTATTTCGAACACCCCTTTGGGTTACTCGCCACTGGTCTTTAAAATAGTGAAAATTCCCATCTTGATCTCTAAAGTTGTGTAATATCAGCCTGTCAAACGTAGTCGACTATTCTATGTAACCATTGTTTATTATTTGCATTTTATAATAAGTATCTATAATTTATCACACCGTTCTAGATTTCAGCGATTAAGTAAGTACTAACGTACTTAGAAAATGTCCTAAAACATAAGAGAATTTGACACTTAAGTTCCCCTTGAAGTTCGCTGCACTGTTATTTTGAACTAATGTACCAATTATACCTCTAAATGCTCTAAAATATTTTAAAACTTTTGCTATAAATTTAGACTGATATAAAACCCATCATTGTTCTCTTTTGACAGAAATAGGCTTCTCCGATCTGTCATATATATTTTCTTGATTGGGAGACAAAATAAAATCAACTAAAATGTACTACGAACGAAGTAAATTGCAATGGCTATAGTTATAAACTGAATGGTATATTTTTTGATCATGGAAACAAGGCAAACTCAAAATTGGTAAACTCGGAAATATAATCCACTCGAACCAGCAGTGATCATAAACGCGTACTAAATTACGTGCAAAGCAACGGGTAACTAGTAGCAGTGCACGTATAAGAAACAATTACTATAACGGATTTCGTTAACTTTTACTATATATGAAAACTATCTAAGTTGTCTTTTAACAAAAGTAGGTTTCTCAGATCTGTGTATTTATATATTTTTTCTTGATCGGGAGATAGAGAAAATCAGCATTAAAAACATTAGAGCGGAGTAAATTAAAATTACCATAAATATACACTTTTTAACATATTTTCTTGATTGTGGGAGAAGGCGATCTCAATATTGGCGTCGGAAATATAATTCACTCGAACCAGGAAGTGCTCATACCGGTGCAATACCTACGAAAGTGCGTACGAAGCTACGGGTATACACTGCTAATAAGTTTATATAATATGTATTGTATTAGTTGTGCTATGAAATCGTTTTATATCAAGTGGGCAAAGGTCCATGTTATCCTACTTTCTATCTTGGCACAATAATATAAATTGAAGCTATAAAGCAAGCTGCAGCTGGAGATATACGTATTATTTTAGCTAACTCTTCTCTTGCGCAGATTCAACAGAAATATACAGATTAGAGCAATTAAATATAAAATTGCTAGATTTAATATTAAAACACTTTTGTAAAACTTTCGCAATCACGCCATAAATTAGCATCAGTGGATTATTTCATCTGACTTATATAATTTTATGTACGACTTCCTTTACTACCTATTGTAGGAGGAGACTATTATAAACTTTACATAGTTTGTAAGTAGGAACATCGGAAGTTAAGTTGTTATCAAGTGCTAGTACATACTATCAAGTTATTGAGATTTAACACTTTCATTAACAAAGTTTATAATAGCAAGATACTATAATCGTGTTATTAAACTATATAATGTGTCGGTTGATAGAGAAAGTCTTATCGTATATTACTTATAGAATATGTAAGATTAGCATCTGTGTCAGTTGGCGGTGGAAACTCTAGTATGTCGTCATTGATAATAGTGTATTTTCATTAGAGCCTTATTCATATTCTTTTGCTTTCCCATGACTTATATTTCATAAATAGAATAGAATGGAAGATGTATGATTAGTTTTTGTGTCGGTTGGAAGTGCATTATCTTATTATTATATGTACTGATATTAAACCTTGTGTCAATCAACCGTACATAATTTGATCAAACAATAAACAGGATGACATTACTTAATTAATTGAGCTATATGCCAGTACTTTATGAGCTATTGGTAGAGTTACCTGCATGAACCTGGTCTCCGACTACAAAAATAATTAACATCGTAGCAAACATTTAGCCTTTCATTATTATTTGATTATAACGTGTAATTAACAGACAGCTCTAACTTTAATTACTAGATTACTAGGGGTTTCTATTGTATCCACACAGAATGGTAAGTGATTAAGAGTTTTATAAATTTTTAGACTGTTTATTGCATTTATGCCATTATAAATCTTTTTTTTATAGAAATTACATTAATATATTAGTATATAGTATATTAGTATATATATATACACACACACACACACACACACACACACACACACACACACACACACACACACACACACACACACACACACACACACACACACACACACACACACACACACACACACACACACACACACACACACACACACACACATATATATATTAAACATTAAAGTACTATGTCGTACAAACTAGAAAAAAGTAATCTTAATATGTGTAGTTTATGGTGAAATGCTTACATTTGATTATTTCATCAGAACCTACAAGCTTAAAAGATTCATTGAATTTTAAATAAAAAAAGATTGGTATAAGCCTACACCACATCTCGTGTAACAGTCTTCACTGAAGTTGAATGAAAATTTTTAAGTTTATAGCTCCTTTTATTCCCGTAATATCCAATGGACAGAAGAAGAGCCATATGAGCAATAACACTGAACAAAATATTACGAATCTACGTATAAATTTGGAGATTGAACCATCATAAAACACAATCTCTTTTTGAAAATAAAGTTTATACAAAATTATAGAAACATTTCTAAATTATAGCTTAATCTATTCTTGAAACATGTTGTGGGAATTTAGGCTTCGATAACGGTCAGCCACATTCTTTGCAGGGACATGCATCATCATCGAACGTGATGTTGCCTGTGTAGAAATGAAGATTTGTACAAAAGTTCTACACAGCTGAATTCGTTATCGAGATATTTGGACAGACATAGACACAGAAAATACATTTTGCGAGCCCCCTGAATTATAGTCTTTGCTAATGCTCAGCCAATGAGATCAACAAAGGTGTACTCACATCTATATTTAATTTAGTGTCTTATAGACTGTAATTTCATAGAGGAGTGATTTCAACTAAGCAAACTACACAACGTATAGATTTACATTACATAAAGTATGCCTCATCTATAGAAATCCTTAAGATCGTGATTAATTGAATGACAAGTTGCCGCGGGCGATATTCCATTGCGACGGTGAAGAACGGGCCTACTTCTCCATAATGTAGCCGACCGCTTTGTTAAGGAATGCTCTTTTGTGCCCTCGGCTCTCTTTTGCATTACTCTTTTAATTAAGAACATTGGCAGGATATTTCATCCTTTTTTGCATCTTGCCACAGTTGTACTGAAATAGAGACTTTTGCATATATTTAAATATGAATTGTACGAGGGGTGATCGGTATACGACGCCTGTATAAGTGGTTTTTATCATCATAACACTAATTAGAGAACTCAAGTGACCTTTTAATATGTTTATGATATATTTTAGCAGGGTTTGTGTCAACGCCATTAACGCAGAAATTCAAGCTTGTCGCTAATTTCATCCTGGAGATATCCTGCTGTCAGATAGGCAGCCATACACCATACAGAATAGAATCTTTTACATCCCCACGGCCCATAAAACAGAAATTTTATCAACGTTCTAATTGCTTTAATTCCATGGCTGGACATGTACCATCATAAAACTTCTTCTTGCCTATGTAGTAATTTAATTTAACGCAAACTTTAAAGCCTGCAGATGATATTTATCAAGAAATCTTGTGACATGATAGGTTTCATAGCACTGTATAAGTAAGAAAAAAACGGTAAGTTAGACAGTACTACCCCGCAAGAGTACACTTTTACTGTATGAATAATCTACATGTGTTAATACGTACTTGTTCAAACCTCATTTGATCGTACTTAGATCTTTACAAATGTATTTATTCTACTACTAGCAGTTACCCGCGGTTTCACAGGCAATTTTCAAAATCAAAGACCATAGCTTTCTTAGTGAGATAGCATTTATGATGTAATTTGATGAAGCCCTATATTCTTTATACGCTAGTCGTTTTTCTTCATATATATATTAGGCTGATTATATTTTAGGGGTTTTTGTATGAATATGTATAAAGTTTCGAAAAACTAATTTGATAAAAAAGTTTCAACTTCCGTCTATTTGGTATATGGTCTGTCTAAACTATTTCAAGTGCCATATTTGAGTTTCAAGAGTGCCACGATCAAGAAAGTATATACCAACAAAAACCAACTTCGATTAAAAAGTGTCTACTTTTGGCTCTTTTACTTCAGTTCCTGTTTAAATGTTTTTAAGTCGCATAGTGATAGTTTGCTTTTTTGTCTCCGTAAAGAGAATAAGTAATTTAAGTACAACTGAAAAGTTACTGCTGTCCAAAAGAGTAAGACACGACCGATTAAGTTCACTTCCGCTCTAATTTATTTACGGTTCCACAGTTGAGTTTATGTTGTTGCACTTAACAAGAAAATAAGCACATTTGGGTTTTAGAATCCAACTTAACGTATCCAACTAAACGTATATAAAACAACTCAAGACTGAGTATAGAAATAATTATTTTTAAAGCTTTCACTAACAGTCTACTATTTTCATAAATATCAGCAAATTCATAACTTCAGGCATTTGTTAATTAAGAATTCATTATAAATTTAATTTATTGGCTATTCATGATATTTCGGTACGGAATATTTCTTACAAAAAAAAATTAATATTCCCATTATTTACGAGCTTAATTACACATTTATGAACATTATAAGATCATAATAAACATAACCTGTGTGGTGCCTGATTTTATGTTATGTTATGTGAATTTGAACTTAACATGAGTTTTCTACTTATTCCTAAAGCCATGTTGCGCGATGATTAACCTCGTGTTTCAGTCTGCACATCGGATATTAATGACATACGAGTGACTTGTTTCTTATAGATCATCTGAATTCAAATTACCTATTAATTATTCACTTTATTTGGGCATCTGGTATGCAACCAATTTGACCATGTATATGCGAATCTATAGTTTGATTTATAATGATTCAGTTTTTAATGTCAATTAATTTAAACGAAGTTCTGTAGAAATGTATCAGATAGTGAAAATTAAAATTAAAATATTAATTACTGAACACTGTTTCTTCGGACCTTTTTTAAACCAATTTGGTGTGAGAAAATCAAACCATTATAAGAATAGAAACCATTATTCAAATCATATGTAGTCCAGTGCTTTTTAAACCTTTTCCTACTAAGGAATATTAAGCCCTAACAAATGCATTACATAAATAAAGATATATGACAGGGCTTATTGAGAACATACACAAAATGTTGGGCTAAACCTTTATAAAAGACGAATTGGACAAAACGAATGATGATGTAATTTTAAAATAAAAATGATCCATTAAGTATAAAATAAAACTAAGCTACGACACACGAGCTAAACACGAGAGTATATTTACCCTCGATTGAGGTTACTATTGAACATTGCATCATAAAGGCTACGTTCTTAGAAAGTTTTTTAATGAATAGTAACGTATAGTAAAGTACTGGCCAAGTGCTGAATACTTAATATCTACACAGAGAGCCGAACAAATGAAAAGCGGTGAGCGGCATAACTGCAAACCGCGAGGCGACCAAAGTGGCGGTCAATTAGTGAAAAGCTTAATCAATTAAGTAGGGAATATGCGGCACGATAGGTTTAATTATTACGCTAACTTACATGCTCTCACCTGAGATTCAGCCCCTGAATCACCCAGGCTGCCCGAGCACCGTCTGTTGCTATCATCCAAGCAGGTTGATTGGCAGCCCAATGAGAAGTCTGATCTGGTTTCAGGCTTTACATGTGATTTTACCTGTCCGGTTTATGATATGCAAAATATTATTAGAAATGTTATATTAAGAATAAATGTGATATTTGAAATTTCACACACATGGTTATTATATACTTAAAAATCCCCCTGATACTTTTATTTCAGAGGCATTCAATGTCATTTTTAAGGCCTCTAATAATATCCTGAATAATATCGTGAATCATGTAGAATAAATAATTATTAAATATAATTGAAAAATATCGATCCTGGCTTAGCTATTCTGTACTTATTTATATTGGATGTTATAAAACTAATTGAATTAATAGAATTGATTAGAAATTTTCTATAAACAGTTACTGGAAAAAGTCCAACCTAATTATTGTTTAAAATAACCAAGAAAAATATATAACAGTGCTTCAACTAAAAAGAAAATAATAATGATGTAATATTCTCTGAAAATTACAACGGATAAGAATTATTATTAAGAGAAACATGTCGGAAAGTCATCAATTTACATTGAAAACATATAATCAATTTTTAGTTATAGACGTTGAACTAGATTTAAGGTA
The DNA here is from genome assembly GCF_021130785.1 of Homalodisca vitripennis. Lineage (NCBI taxonomy): Eukaryota > Metazoa > Arthropoda > Insecta > Hemiptera > Cicadellidae > Homalodisca > Homalodisca vitripennis. Next base: position 30,895,292 of record NC_060210.1, on the reverse strand, counting down.
ACATTTGGTCTTTGTTTTAAAAATATTGTTAGATTCAAAAATGTTCACCAGTGTCAATAATACTTTATTAAATTTTATTTTTAAATTAACGAAATGTTCCTTGCTGGTTAGATTTTGAAATAGAGTATATGTTTATGAAAAAGATGTATTGTGATTACAGTTTTACTATATGTATATTTATACGTTATAATGTAATAACTAATTTCATTTAAAGTGTTATGTTTTACTCTCATTTATTGTAGGCTCTATGTCTTTTTAATTAATAGCGATATTTAACATTAACTTTGATTAATTATTTGACTGCAATCATGTGTACATAGTATGTTTATGTGTATTTATTTGATCTTCAGTCAAATCTAAACACTGTATTACATAATACAATACCTCTTGAAAGAGGTCTGAAAATAATTACCAGAAAAATGATTTTATTAAGCTGCCGAATGAAGAAGCACGTCCTGAAAGCTTAAGTATAATATCCTTAAGTGGGGCAGTAAAGCGGCTAAGTAACATTAACTGAATAGGAGAACTTTACAAAGGGTTCTTTTTAGCGGACTTAATTAAATATATCCTGGAGTTAAAAATAAAGCTATTAATTTAAATCTTTTCATAGCCTACCTAAATAATCTTCGATCTTTCTGAAAAATCTATATTTGACCTAACGTAGTATTAATCTTATAGCTAGATGTGTTTTGCTCCGGAAGTACCGTACGTTTAAATATGAAGAAACATGTAAGTTTATAAAAACATTCTTAATGTAATATCCGCATAAAGGTTCAAATAATAATATTCCTCCTTTAAGAAATGTTACCAGTAGTGTAAGTACGTCATCAGAGTATAATAATTATGACGCTAGGTTATAAAATAATATACACTATTAGATAGAAAGAATGATAGGGTATACTAATTATACTTAAATAGGATATGAAACAACTAGCTGAAAAATAAATTTACATGTAGGTTTTAGTTTTCACTTAAATTATTTATTTACACATTTCTAGCTCTCATTTGTTGCGAACAGGCAAATTATCATTGAATCCATGATGCAGGCCTTTCGGAGTGAAACATTGTTTATGTGTAAACCGATAAGTGCTGTTTCCGTGCAAGGATACATTTAAAATTTCTTGAAAAAGTGTGACATTACAAGTAAAAACTTGAAGAAATCATGTCAACAAAGTTTAACATAGATGATGTAAATAAGTACTTTGGTGAAATGGGTTATAATAATGGTACCGATTTAGATATTGATGGGTTCTTCTGGTAAAATAAAAAAAATGAAATGATAACAGATTTTAAATTCGTAGCTGTGAGGGGAGATGAGGTTAAGTCTGCTATGGATGAAATAAAAAGTAGAGCTGTGAGGATCGATAAAGTTTCCACACAAATGAGTCTATACGTATTAGGGGTGTTTACTGATTTAGTAAAGAAATGTTTAGGAACTGGTGGCTTCCCTAAAGAATGGAAGAAAAGTATTGTTCGGCCACTGCCTAAAGTTACAATCCCCAAAATAAAACAGTAACTAAGATGCATCTCCATACTGCAGACTATGTCAAAAATTGTGGAAAAAGATAGCAATAAAACAGATTTGGACTATTATGTCATATTAACAGATTATGCCCAAAATAAAGAAATTTTACCAAAATTACAGTCTGCATTTATAAGAAATCACAGCATATATACTGCCCTTACAAATTTGTTTAGTGATTTATATGAAGCTAAAGATAAGGCCATATATAGCTCTCTTGTAATGATAGATTATTCCCAAGCTTTTGATTCAAGCAGTCATGAAATACTTTTGGCTAAGATAATCCATTATGGCTGGGGGGTGGAGGGGTTGGAAGGGGGGTGGTGGTTGTTTCATGGATAAAACCATATCTTCAAGAAAGACAGCAGGTCACAAAAGTTGGCAATGAGATATCTCAGCCCCTTTTCAAATTGCTTGGTGTAAATCAAGGCGTTTACCCAATTTTGCTCAACTTGTGACATCAAACTTCCCGCTGTATATGCAAAGTAGCACCGTCCATTTGTATGCAGATGACTGACTGTCAGCTGCATCTCGCTTATGAGTCGGATACGATCGAAATGGCCATCGGTCAGATCAATGCTGACCTATTCATACCACGTGTCAACTTGGTTAATCCAAAATGGACTCAGGCTTAATATAAGCAAATGCACAGTCCTGCATATCGCTCCGCACAATCTGTTACAGACCCTTAGTGAAAGTCTGGTGGCGGTGGTAAGTTTGGCCATGTGTGATAAAGTTAAGGCACTTGGCGTCGTGTTAGTTCGTGACCTCACTTTTTCCGATGACTTTTCTCACGTTACCCAGCGTGCGCTCTGCAGATTGAATGGTTTGTGCAGATTCAGAATATTATTGCCAGAGACAGCGAACTGCGGCTAATGTAAACGACAGTCCTGTCAGTCTTGTTGTACTGCCTACCTTTTCATGGGAACAGGATTTCCAGAGAGGACGTTGGCAGAATCCAGAAGCTGCAAAACTCAGCCATTAGGTTCATTTTCAACCTGATACGGGTTGATCATATCTCCCCTTTCCGGGATGCTCTCAAGTTACTTCCCGTGGAGGCAGTGTGCAGGCTGCTGACGTGTTGCATGGTCCACAAGGTTTTCAAATTTAGAGAATCACAGTACCTCAGCAAGAAACTCTTGTATCGGGGGGGGGGGGGGGTGTGTCTTTAAACGAAGCATCCGCCAAGATAGAAGCCTCCCGAATGTGAGGCTGGAAGTTCGAAGAAGAGGCATCTATTACTTTGGTCCCAGCATTTTTAATGGTCTCCATGAATATATTAAAACTATTGCACCTTGTTCGTCTTTTAAAGATAAGACGAGGGAGTTTTTAATCAATATCAACTAGTATGGGATTACTGAGCTGTGATTTACTTACTTTAGTAAGTTTCAGTTAGTATTTAGTGTTGACCTGAGTAGATTTGAAAAACAGTTGTTTCCTGAATTACAGTCATGAATAAATGAAGCTGTATTTAATTATTATTTATTTACAAGTTGTGTACAAAAGAGTTCTGTGAAAGCAATTAAATGTGCTTGCGTGTGTATTTATAAGTGAATTTAAAGTCTTGATTATAGTTTTTGTATTTTATCAAAATTAGAATAATAAGTTAGATTAAATGTTAAACGTACCTAACAACACGGTACAAGCTGTATCTATCTAATATTTCTCTTTAAAACATGATAAACGATCAAAACAACCAACTGGTGTTTTAATGGTTTAAATGGTTGGCGATAGTTCAAATGAAACACACATAATAATAATAAGTTTTTGTAACAAAAAGAAATTTAAAATATACATTTTAGATTTAAGTTTAAAGAGCTGTGTTTTGGGGACGATTTCAGCTGATAGTGAAACAGTTTTTATGAGTATCATGAATAACTCTCCAATATTTCATGATAACGATTTGAGTGATAATTAAACTGTTTACTATTTTAGACCACCGTGGAGGGTTCCTAAAGTTGAAGTTATTATCTTTTCAGTTAATATACTTATGATGTAATGAATAATGTGGCACTGTCATTTAGAAAAAAATAATTGATTTTGCGACCGAGGATATACATTGTAAGAGTTGAAAATATACAACAAACTTTATTAATGTTGCTAGTATGAACCCTGTTTTTTATTTTTTTGTTATTGGGTAAAAGGCTCATATATAATTTTATTACTCAAGAAGATACTTTATTTAGAGTTGAAAGTATCAGAATATATTGTTGAGGAGCCGGCAGAAGTACCAATACAGTACAATAAAGTACCCGCTTCGAGACTTGTACCATCAGTTAAGTACCGGCGCTGCAACCCCTGCCTCGCAGTGGAAGGGCTCGAGAGGAGTGAAAGGACAGAGCTTGGGTCGCCGGGAGTAGCCAGCGGTCAATCCGATCCTGACCGTTACGCTGAGTGGTAGGTGGAGCTCACGTGTATGGTAGCCATAGACTTTTAATCTGACTTGCGCGGAGCGTTACATTATGAGGGGCGTGGGAGAGAGGCGACGTAGGCAGAGGAGTAAACTTAATTTGGGGAATAATATCTGTTATATAAGCGAATTCGCCAATGGTTACGACGAGAAGATCAATAAACAAGTCTCCTGGACTTGTGACCAGTTTCGACAGGTAGTCATAGTGTAGAAAGAAGCGTTGCTGTGGTCGTAAGTATTAAGTTACTAGAAACGGTGTAATCCACCGAGAGTTGCTGAGCAGAGGAATACTCTGAGGTTAGCATGCTGCTTACTTTGCTTCTTACTTTCATTTAGCGATCAGGCGCCTCGAGGAGTGTCGAGATGGCCATAAGTACTAAGTTACTTGACAACGGTGTAATCCACCGAGAGTTGCTGAGCAGAGGAATACTCTGAGGTTAGCATGCTGCTTACTTTGCTTCTTACTTTCATTTAGCGATCAGGCGCCTCGAGGAGTGTCGAGATGGCCATAAGTACTAAGTTACTTGACAACGGTGTAATCCACCGAGAGTTGCTGAGCAGAGGAATACTCTGAGGTTAGCATGCTGCTTACTTTGCTTCTTACTTTCATTTAGCGATCAGGCGCCTCGAGGAGTGTCGAGATGGCCATAAGTACTAAGTTACTTGACAACGGTGTAATCCACCGAGAGTTGCTGAGCAGAGGAATACTCTGAGGTTAGCATGCTGCTTACTTTGCTTCTTACTTTCATTTAGCGATCAGGCGCCTCGAGGAGTGTCGAGATGGCCATAAGTACTAAGTTACTTGACAACGGTGTAATCCACCGAGAGTTGCTGAGCAGAGGAATACTCTGAGGTTAGCATGCTGCTTACTTTACTTCTTACTTTCATTTAGCGATCAGGCGCCTCGAGGAGTGTCGAGATGGCCATAAGTATTAAGTTACTAGAAACGGTGTAATCCACCGAGAGTTGCTGAGCAGAGGAATACTCTGAGGTTAGCATGCTGCTTACTTTGCTTCTTACTTTCATTTAGCGATCAGGCGCCTCGAGGAGTGTCGAGATGGCCATAAGTACTAAGTTACTTGACAACGGTGTAATCCACCGAGAGTTGCTGAGCAGAGGAATACTCTGAGGTTAGCATGCTGCTTACTTTGCTTCTTACTTTCATTTAGCGATCAGGCGCCTCGAGGAGTGTCGAGATGGCCATAAGTACTAAGTTACTTGACAACGATGTAATCCACCGAGAGTTGCTGAGCAGAGGAATACTCTGAGGTTAGCATGCTGCTTACTTTGCTTCTTACTTTCATTTAGCGATCAGGCGCCTCGAGGAGTGTCGAGATGGCCATAAGTACTAAGTTACTTGACAACGGTGTAATCCACCGAGAGTTGCTGAGCAGAGGAATACTCTGAGGTTAGCATGCTGCTTACTTTGCTTCTTACTTTCATTTAGCGATCAGGCGCCTCGAGGAGTGTCGAGATGGCCATAAGTACTAAGTTACTTGACAACGGTATAATCCACCGAGAGTTGCTGAGCAGAGGAATACTCTGAGGTTAGCATGCTGCTTACTTTGCTTCTTACTTTCATTTAGCGATCAGGCGCCTCGAGGAGCGTCGAGATGGCCATAAGTACTAAGTTACTTGACAACGGTGTAATCTATCGATAGTTGCAAATAGAGTAATCCTTTGATAGCTTAGTACTAAGAACGGTGTAATCCACCGATAGTTACAAACAGAGTAATACTAAGATAGTTTTGTACTAGAATCGGTGTAATCCACCGATAGTTGCAAACAGAGTAATACTCAGATAGTTTTGTACTAGAATCGGTGTAATCCACCGACAGTTGCAAACAGAGTAATACTAAGATAATTTAATACTTAGAACTCAGTTTAGTTTAGAACTCAGATAGTTGAAAACAGAGTAATACTCCGAACGCTACAGGTTCTTTAATTGAATATAACTAGCAATTTAGCAGCAGGCCTTCACCGGAAGTATGAGTGAGGCCGTATTAGATTTCTTGGAAACGGCACTGTGCACTGTGTTTTTGGATCGGTGTTCCACTGAGGGTGGTATTTACGATTTCCAGTCGTTAACCTAGATAAATACGTTACACAGATATCGCACACGAACATGGCTAAATTGGGCAGGTGGGGTACACAATAAATCCTCAAGCATTTAGGCAAGTAGACGAGTGGCTTTGATGAACTGAAGTTCTCTGAATACTTTCTGTTTGACCTGTAGAATTTGAGCGCTCACCTACAAATAGTTTTAAATCGAAATCAAAAGACAGAGTTGAGCGGCAAGTGGTGAGATCTTTTTTATTTAGGGCTGGAAATAATCCGGGCTTAGAGTTACCGCGCAACCAGGTTTCAACCGGCTGTAGATTTAATTATAGCCTGAAAACCCCCTATAATGTACAGGTACATTTACGCAGGTCTGAGAAGCCTATTTCGGTTAAAACGTGAAGAAGGCCTAGGGCCATTGTACTTTATTTCGGTCTAAGGTAATTATTACGATGCAATAGCTGGGCTTGTCTAAAAGGCCTACTTCAGTCAAAAAACAACTGCGATATGTATTATAATAATCTTTAAAAATGTAGCAGAAGTTTGTAGAAACTTTGTCTTAGATATCTGCGTTACACAACTTACTTAATATGTGATAAAATTTGCAGTTAAAGTATGTTTTGTACTAATAATTCCTATTTTATCATATAATTAACCTCCGTGTCCATCAATAATTACAGAGAAGGTTAAAATACCATTGTTGTTATTTTAAACTTAAATAAATAACTATATTTATTCCAACGGTGCAGACCATTTTATAATAATGTGAAAATTAGATGGCAAATAATACAATGTAAATAAATACACACGTTACTCTATGTTTCGATATTATAAACGTAACGAAATTTAAAATTGTAATTAAATGATGAAACATACCATTGCATTGTCACATTGTAATGTTTACAAAGTTATAATATACAATAGTTAACTAGAAAAAACAAATTTACTATCTACTGATTAAGCCAAAAAGGTAAATTTCAAGATACTTGGGATTTGGTAGCCGGAGTGATTTTCAAAACAGGCATAGGCCTATATGTTAACCAGGGACTCTTAGAATGTCCATGTGAAATTTCAATAAAATCGGTCCAGTAGTTTTTACGTGGTTGAATGTTACACACGCATGAACACAAAAACATGCACTTTAGATTTTAATATAATAGTATAGATAACACCATTACTATGCAAGTATTACAGATGGTTGAAATACAATCAAACATGACTTTATGCTAAAGCCAATTCCGATATGAGTGTGCACGTACAAAGGGATCAGTATGGATTATCGAGAAAGTATGACCGAATTCTATACAGTTGTGGTATTCGTGATCACATTTTGTCATCGTTGGATTAAAGATTTCCATTTTTATACTTTCGTGTTAATTATGCGTATTTAAATGAAAATTTTGTGTTAAGTAAAATAATAAGCAGTGCAATTGACGGTTTGAATGTTTCCTCTGAGGTCGTCTAAGATCATGTTTTATTCAGGAAAAAGTTCATATAAAAAATGGTATAGGACTGTAGGGAATGATCTGTACTGACACCTTTATTGCTATGAGCACTCCCTTGCCAACCAGCCGTCGTGTTCCTAGCCACAGAAATGATAGTGTGAGACGGTAAATTGACTAGAGAACTTGCTGAATACATTTTGAGATAGAACAAACCTCAATTCATATAACAATTAAGGAGAGCAAACACTAAGTCAACCTTGCAGATGCCACTGATGCTACCAATATTAAAGAAAACATTTTTTAGAAAAGATAAAAATCGCAACAATTGAAGAAAAATTAGAAAATAAAATTAAAAAACCAGAGATAAAGAATGACATTAAGGCAAATTTTTTTAATTAATTACCTAAAAGGTAACCATTTTCGAAATGTATGTATTTTTATTTTCTGTGTTGTAACGTAAAAAGAATTGGGAATTTCCAAAATCCTGTTATTATTTTAAATCGCCCATAATAAATAAAATATTGTAAACAAAGAACTCGATGGATGTTAACGCGACGTATTAATCAATAAGGGTTCATTACTTACTACCCACGTATTCATGAAGTACAGGGGTGGTTTTGTTTCACAGAGACTGTATGTTACCACATCCACAACAGTATCCAACAACTGCAACTATACAACAGGCCAACCGTGATTGGATGAAACCGCAGACATCGTGTTCCAATGACATTTGTGTGACCAATCGTTACGATTGAGGGTAGCATATTTGTATACTTAGAGCAAATAAGAATTTAATTATCTTTATTAACTACTCAAAATGCGGAGGACTAACACCTACCAGTTATTCTTTATCAAAATTATATGACTTCTGGTAGAACGAACGGATCTAACGGTTATATCAACAGCAATTTTCCAATTATAATGTAACAATAGATGATAGGGAGTGAGTAATGGTTTCTAAATTTTAAACATAGTATTCGTTGCTGTAAGTAAAATATTTGAAGTCCATATCCAATTTCTTCACCCACATCAATGACCTAGACATCTCCTTCAAGACAACACTAAATTCTAAAAACGATAAATGCCAGAAATCACATATATATTTTAGTGAAGTCACAATCAGCACTGCAAATAAAACTATTGTTTATTATTGACGGTATACACGTAAATGTAGATTTATCCGCAGTAACTTAACCTTATACTAGTAACATAATATCACTTACTCTCTAACAAGACATGAAATTAATATTTGAAATATTATCATTATTTGATCTAAAATAGAATTACGTTCCCTGGAAGTGTTCATAATAATGATTGTAATTTATTAAGTTAATTAGTTTAACATTCATAAACAACAATAACAAAAGTTGTGTGTTATGCATTATATGTGTTAAAGATTGAACATATAATTCATAAACCTAAATTTGATGTTTTACCTCGTCTTCCTGTATGGACATTAGATATTAGTAACACCAGTGACCTGCAGCTTATAGATTATATCTGAATTCGAAGTATCGGTTAATTATTCATATTATTTGGGTATCTGATACGCAGATAATTTGGCTCTCTCTCTCTCTCTCTCTCTCTCCCTCTCTCGCTCTCTCTCTCTCTCTCTCTCTCTCTCTCTGTGAATAATGCCATTTAATTTTATTATTTAATTATAATAGATATGGCTGTAGAAAAAATGTTGGGAATGGAAATTAATGCGACAATAACACGTTTAACAATTTACAGCCAGATTGACTGACAGACTGAAGTTATTCCTTGAATGCCGAATGTTTCTTTAGGGGGTTTATTTAAGTTTATGCGGATCACTAAAATTTGTGGAAATATTTTACAATATACGCCTGTATGAGTTTAGCTAACCTCCAACAGCTCCTTGTATTAGGAGTGAATACTCATTACGGTAGAGTAATGACATTTTATCCTCAGGCTGTTTTCATTTATTCAATTAGGCTTGCTCCAGTACAGGGTCGCTGTAGTAACTTAGTTGCAAGACAGGAGCTGATATTCTCTGCGTTTACTTTTTATAATATTAATTCACGTTAGACTTTTTATGAACCGAGTGACAATGATAATTGGCTTCGTGTTGTGTGCTCCGTTAATACTAACCACATCATGTTCCTTTTGCTACTAACCGATCACACCTACTGGTTTTTGAAGTTGAAGTTGAAGCTTCCGCGACGGTGGACTGAGGTGTCCAGTGCGAACCGTCACCCACTGCTGCGGACTGAGGTACGCTGTGCGACTTATCGCAACAGTCTGTCGAGTGTGCGCGATGTGCCGGAAACACTGAGATTATTCGCAGCATGAAAACGACCATAGAAGTTCTAGAAGCAGAAAATCAGTGCTTAAAACATCAGCAAACTTCGTGCAAGGTTTCAAGTTTTAAATCTGAAGAGAAATGGGCCAAATTAAAATTAAAAATAAAAACAACAAAAGTAATAAACAAACGTTAACAATACCTATACATAATAAATTCCAAATTCTATCACATGAAAAACAAATACCACCGAATCACCAATCCAACAAAACATCTCAAAATATAAAAACAGATAAGAAAAAAACAAATCTCACCATTAACAGGCAACCTTCTCTAAATCATAGCACTCATTTTACTCGTAAATCAATAATTATCAGAGGTGACAGCCACACCAGTCACATCGCTGGACTGGTGAGTGACTTGACCGCCCCTGGAACCTCAGTTGATGGCGTGTGTCTGCCAGGCGCAAAGTTGCTTGACGTTCTAAACTCGGACCAAAAACCCCCTCGACCCGGAACGCGCTGTGAGGTGTTGATCGCTGGCACCAATGACCTGGCAGTGGGCAAGCAGCAAAATATCTACCGTCACCTAGAGACATACATCACGTCCCGATCAAAAGACACCAAGATCGTTCTAACCATCCTTCCACGCCGTCACGATCTGAAACCAAACCACCCTATCCACGATGAGACCGTGCTCGTGAATGCCTACATTGAAGAACTGGCATTCCGACACAACATCCGTGTCATAAACTTCAATGACATCGACCGTAGGAATTTCACGAGACACGTTCAGCATCTTTCAATGCGGGGCAAGAAACTACTGGCGAGGATGATTGTGGGCGGCCTCGTACTCTCGGGTTCTGCCTCTACAAGACTTGAGACGCGTTCACCACCACCACTCCTAGTGACTGCCCCAGCAGTGACCGTCTCTCCCCACATCTTGCCGACGCCTGCTGCTACCCACAAGGAATTCTGTTTTGCCCCTCGGCGGTCATCTGGTCTCCAGCTACTCACGTACGCGGAGGTGGTCAGAGTACCTTCTACACCGGGAGGTCCGGGACAGCCTGCGCCTCCACAGACACAACTGCATGATGCAAACATTAGTAGTATTTCACACCAAACTGTTTTTTTAGGGACTCCACTTGCCAACAACAGACTAAATTGACAGACACCTCTCCATCAAAACAAACAACCACTTCAAAATTTCTTAATCAAAACAATTCAGTCCGACTGCTTCACCAAAACGCCCAATCAGCGAGAAACAAACTGGAGGAACTGCAACTCATTTGTGAGGACGAAAAAACAGATATCCTCGTTGTGACCGAAAACGGTTTCACCGACAGAAACATTGCCCTCTGCAAAATTCCAAATTTCACTTTGGCCAACGCATTCTGTAGACAACTCTCCAAAGGAGGGGGTGTCGCCATTTTTATGAAGGAAAATTTTAAGTTCAACCTTTTTCCAGTCAAGGAAACAGTGGAAAAAGATTTTGAAGCAGTTGGAGTAAAAATTTATACAAAAAAGTCAAAATTAATCGTCGTTGGCGTTTATAGGTCTCCCAACGGGAACGAAGATGCTTTCATGTCAAAATTTGAAACATTGCTGACAGAATTGACTACCCAGCAACTGAACTTCGTTCTGATGGGTGATTTTAACATCGATGCGATGAACCAAACTCATCCGTCGACTAAACGCTTTGTCGATATGCTACAATGCTTTGGCTTGGAGTTGCTGGTCAAAAATCCAACGAGAGTGACGCCAACAACACAATCTGCTATCGACAATGTAATTTCAAATCTCCCAAATGTCGAAGTGTCCGTGATCAACACAGCAATCGCGGATCATTATGGCCAAGAGGCTATAATTACAGGACAACAAATCGAGAGGGAGCCCAAAATTAATAAAACAATAAGAGACATAAGGCCTAGCAACATTGCTCTCCTAAACGCCTCTCTTTTTAAAGAACAATGGCATTTTCTAAATTCAAGCCAAACTGTAGAACAGCAGTTCCAGGCATTCAATAATTGCCTAAATTTCCATCTAAATCTTTGCTGTCCTACAAAAACAATTAAAATATGTCAAAAAAAGACAAGAAATACTTGGATCACGAAAGGAATATTGGTTTCAAGAGATAAACTAAAATTCATTTCCGAAATTTATAGATCAGATTCAAATGAAAATTTCAAAATTTATTACCGAAACTACAAAAGAATTTACCGAAAAGTGATCCAAGCCGCGAAATCATATGATGTCTCAAAAAAAATTCTTTCTTCTAAAAATGTTTCTAAAACTGTTTGGGACATTATTAACAATAAAAATAAAGCTCACAAACAGATCAAAATTTAAATTGGAGATACCTTGGTGCAGGATGAAGCTGAGATCGCCCACGAGTTTAATAGATTTTTTGCGTCTGTTGCTTGTGGGCGAGGTCCTCGACCGTCAGAGCCCCAGGTTACTCACACGCGAAGACGTAGTCCAGTAGAATCAATGATACTGGCACCTGTACTTGAGGAAGAGTTGGAAAAAATTATTCAGCAGCTCCCGGCCAAAAAATCAACCGATCTAAATTTATTGTCTATGTGGATTTTGAAAGAATGTGCCAAGCATATTGTGAGCCCTCTGACTCAATTGGTAAATCTGTCTTTTCAAACAGGAGTTTTCCCCTCCCTCCTGAAAAATGCTAAAGTACACCCCATTTTCAAAAAAGATGAACCATGCTCCCTTAACAATTATCGGCCTGTCTCTATTTTGCCAACTGTGAGCAAGATTTTCGAAAAACTATTTTTGACAAGAATGCTTTGTTTTCTTAGCAAACACAACCAGCTCTCTGAAGACCAATTTGGCTTCAGAACGGGAAAATCGACGGTAGACGCGGTGGTGAGTCTGGTCGAAATGGTTGTTGAGGGGTTAGAGTGTCGGAATCCCACCATAAGTGTGTTTCTCGACTTATCCAAAGCATTCGACTGTGTTGACCATAATACACTTCTTGACAAACTTGAATCTCATGGCATTCGAGGTGTGCCCCTGCTATGGATTAAATCATTTCTAAGTCGTAGAACACAGACTGTCCAAATTACAAATCACCTTTCAAGTCCATTGGATTTGAGATATGGAGTTCCCCAAGGCTCCATCCTCAGTCCAATCCTTTTTCTGGTCTATGTCAATGACATCGAGTCATCACTTCTGTACGGGAATCTCGTGCAGTATGCTGATGACACGACTCTCTGTTTTAACGAAAAATCAAAAGAAGTTTTGGAACAAAAAGCTTTTGTTGACCTTAACAATTGCGTCCAACACTTTCATAGCCTCAACCTGACAACAAATTCCACAAAATCTAATTTTCTGAATTTCGCCCTGCGGTCAATGGACGTTGGGTGTGGACCTTCCGTCATGCTGGGAGACTCCACATTAGAAGAAGTTTACTCCTCCAAATTCCTTGGTATATACCTTGATCGAGGTTTGACATGGAATGTTCACATTGATTCAGTTTGTTCAAAATTAGCATCTGGCCTTTATGTTTTAAGATCTTTAGCCAAATACTGCCCAAGTCAGGTGCTGATGGCGGCGTATTACGGCCTGATTTACCCACATCTTTCCTACGGAGTGATTTTGTGGGGAGCTTGTTCAAACAATCAAATTTTGAGAGTTTTCAGGCTTCAAAAGAAAGCGATCAGAACAATCGCCAACATGAACTTCAGAGAGTCGTGCAGACCTGCTTTCAAAAAATTGCAGCTGTTGACTCTGCCATGTCTCTATATCTTGGAGGCAGTTTTATTCTGTAAGTCAAAATGTGCCCTGACTAGGGGCCGTGACGTGCATGAATATGAAACGAGAGGCAGAGATAACTACCGTACTGGGCGACACAGAACGGTGGTTTATGAACACCTGCCCTCGCAGGCAGGTGTCCGTTTCATCAACAGTTTGCCTGATTCCATGAAAAACGTACAAACGCCCAAGGCGTTAAAAACTCGTCTGAAGCGCTTTTTAGCATCTAAAGCATTCTATAGCGTCGACGAGTTTTTGAATTTTAGTTGGGAGACCTCCAATCTAGAAGACTGACACTGGCGTTGGCGGTGGAGAGAATTGGCGAGTAAGTGGTATGGATGAATGTAACGATTGTATGTCTGAATGTGGTATTGTGAACGAATGTAAAAATTTTAGATTTATTCGGTATGACCTTTGCCACACAATTGTATTATTATCAACGGCAATAAAAGACTTGACTTTGACTTTGAAGTTACATTTAATAATTGTTGTGGTTTTATTACATGATTTTGAAATTACTTTTTTTAAGTGCCGAGAAATGATTGGAACTAGCGTTTAAAATTATTAACAGTATTTGCAAACATTAACACGTTGTAAAAAACGGCTTCTAATTTATTCTACAAAATATTATGTAGCAGAATAAGAACATAAATTATAACGTGGTTGCAAAGTACATGGACTAATTTTATAAGAAACTAGTATACAACAATGGTCAACATATATCTTTACAACCCATAAAAATATTCCGATACAAAAAGTTAAGTTTCTCTAAAATACATCTCAATGATCCTGGTTAGGTTTTCTGAGCATGTAACAAAATTCTTACATTTTAATTTCTTTGTGAGAGAGTTGTTTCAATAATGTGAACAGAGTGAATACAAACATACAGACAAAATAATCTGCTAGCTGTCCATTGTGTAATTGTTGCACTGTTTGTTACCTCATCGTAAAGAAACTTCTCATTGAACATGCGTGGACTGGATAAACTTGCAATAAGTAAGTTTTAATACTGAAATATAGTAATTTTATTTTCACAATTTTGCTTGAAACTAGACGATTAATTCTAATAGTAAAATAAAAAAATAGAAATTATCTAAACAGATAAATGGTAACGAAAATAGATATGTATACAGTTGCTTACATTTATTTTAGCTCCTCTGGATACATGGCACAGTATTGCGAAGTTTGTAGTATACGTACAAATTGTATAAGTGAATTGTGTATAAGTATACATATATACAACTTAGTGTTAGAATTGTAATCTAAACATTATATAAATAACAGTATTCTCTTTCTCTCACTTTGTTTCAATAATGTTGTAACCGACGTAAGGTACGGTCATCACCATAACTATCTTGACGAGTTGAAATCGTGCAGTAACTGTCTAGTCAGTGGCACTAATTTCCTATAGCATTCACCGTTAGTTAGTGCAATATTGATGGGCAGCTGCATGAAATTACTTCTGAAATAACCCATTTAACAGTATGTGTCCCTCAACCTTCATTGTGGCTTCTACGTAACGTATTTTGTGTTACATTGTATTACTTGTATTAAGTACATTATGAATATATACACAATGTATAATATCGACCACTCCAGAAAATGCCCAGTGTAGAAGGAAGTTTTCTCGACGACCGTGGTGAGTGTGATGGATTGAACTCGGTGTCGAGATGACATCAGACATACATTTTGTTCTCAACTTCTTTCTATTCTACCTCGATTTGTGCTTACTGGTGAAGGCACGTTTCTTTTACAGCACAAACTATACAATATTAATAATGAAAGAGATATTATTATTTACAGAACCAATAACGCATACAATGCTTTAATTAGACTTATTAAGTTGTTTTGTATTTATTATATAATCAGTAGTTGTAAGATCAGTATTTATTTTATAATCGGTAGTAGTGGTTGTTAAAGTAAAAATTGTTTGACTTAATTACAAAAGAATATATAACAAGTATTGTTGCTGTAACTTTATCTAAACTAATCTTTGGTTCAGGACACTTAACTGTCTTAAACGACTTTCAAATGTTCTGTGACATTTTGATTTCGACTAGGAATGCACCAAGATGGACGGATGTCTAGAATACATTAAACTGGAAAAAGAGGCAAATACATTGAAAATTCTGTCTTAACTACTTAAACTGAATTAAAGTAGGTGTTATAGTGATATTAGGCACGAAACGACGGTATACCCAATGCAAAGTGAAACTTGTAGCTTGTGATGGTTTGGAAATTAATACGAGTACGTCACCAATATCAAATGTATAATAAAATGTTTCGAGCTAAGTACTCTCCTGTAATTCCTCAATTCAGAGTTTAGACACAATGACACATGATGTAATAAATAAACCAAGTTTATGTTTTCTTTAAAAAGAATATTAGGATGTAACAGCAAAATCCCGATGGCTTCTTTATAAAGAATACTACGGTGAACTAGCAATATCGGTTATACAAGTGCTATTACAGATATCTCTGCCACCAGATCGTATACCGCCGTCAGTCAATGTCAGTGCGGGTTCTGCCCCTTGAATTATTGAGAGTGATGTACAAATGGGCGATGATCTCTTTTTATCTCCTCCCATTCTATCCCCTCCATTCTAGCCACCCCTTTCTCTCTCTCTCTCTCTCTCTGTCCGTCCGTCTGTTTGTCACCTTACATGGGCTGGAGCACTTAGCATTTAACTGAAAGTTATTTGAACATAGAGGGCTGTAAGGTGTCATGCCTCCTCTTTTCAACAACTTGAGTAAATATCATACACTTCAAAATCTGAAACGAACATTGATGTTATAAAAGCTAACCAAGTATATCTGTATAAGCTTAGTCTACAGCTACTATTATAACTCTATGTGAAATGTACTACGCGATCTCATAAAACTATATATTCAGTTCAAAATATGTCTTGTAAAACTACATTGTTGGCATGAAAAGCTGAACTGTAAACATAAGCTTAGTCCATAACGTTGTAATGTCAATTATAGTTAATGAGCTCGATACATTTTATATTTTGATTTGAAACGCTTTGAAAATGCAACAATGTAATGTGAATAGTTATCCAAATAAACCAAGCATAATTGCACTTAATTGAGATTGTGAAGCAGATATAGATATCTGATTTATGAAAAGTTGAGTTTTGGTTGCGTGTTATTCAATTAGCTTTTCTCCGGACTAGAGTCGCTGTTGTAGTTTCACAACTTGGTTCCTACAACAGACTAAGTAGGAATGTAATTGTTTATGGTAAATTGCCAAATTATAACTTTTGTAACGGTTTATTAATAAAACAATGTGAAAATTATCATATTGTGTTTAATTGAAATGTAGTTCTATTTGAAGAATAATTATACACAAAATACTAACTTTTATTAAATAAAAAATGTACCGTCATTTTAATCTGTCAGGCAATACAAAAGTACAAAAATGTATATGAATATATTCTATTAGTATTTTATAATAAAATATTTAATAATCTTTTATTGAGTAATTAAAATTTTGTCCTTACAATATTTTAAGTTGAGCCGTATTTAATAATGCGTTATAACCAAACATCAGAAACGTGTACATTGCTTTCCGAGTTAAAGATACTAGTTTCACTTTTAGTGTCCTAAGTAAAGGCATTATCAGCATTGAGTCTAACTGACTATAATGCTTTTAGACTCTTGTAAGACATTAGTGTTTACTTTGCCATTTAAATTATTCTTCTATGATAACATTTATATTTTCTATATCCTACATTAATAATTTGTATCATACTTCTTTCACTACATTATCGTATCAAATGAGTAAAAGTCCTGCTATTTACTGAAATGTACCACGAAATTAAAATTAAACAAATAACATTATTTTTATTTCTTTATCATCAATTACATTTAGATAATCAAATAAATATTTATGGACTTTTAAAATAATATCCGACCTTTATGATCAGTAAATTGTATGTTACTATATTTACATGAAACGTGATTATCACATAAGTGTATATTGTTTAGAAATTAAGTTGCCAAGTACAACGTCCATTTGCATCAACAAACTTTATAGAAACTTTAAAGTGTCCTGGTTATTCCTTAAAAAGTTAGACCAGCTCCATAAAAGTTAAAAGTTTTTATGAAGTAAAATATTCTCCTGCTCGTATTAGTGTTTATAGTGGGATAAAACTTTACTCCATGTAATATATTAAATATCTATTTTACTTTTGTAAATTGTTATAAAAAAGTAAAATTGTCTGTATTCAAAACTTTACTCATTATTTCTGTTATATCTTTGATAAAAAGCTTATAATGGTCCACTTTTTTTATTACTGTAAAGATTTTTTCTGATATTTTGCGATGTGGAAATCACAACAATTAACAGGATATAATCTAAGGCTACATCTTCAAATGTTCTAAGACATAAATATAGCTGGATTTATTTTAAATCCTACATTAGAAAATCGCTCTTACTCACTTCGATTAGAATCATTTGTTATGGCCGATACCTAACAACTTTTCAAAAGTGGCAGGCAATAAAGTATCTTATGCTAGTTCTAAGGACTCATGAATTTTCTAGTGCAGTAGATTATATGTTGCCTTTTGTTTCTTACTTCCGTTTTTTACATTGCACTGTTCGAGATGAGCATTATCTGTTTGTAAGTACGTTAAAAGGACCTATCAAGAAGAAATGATCCTTGTTGTTGATGAGATAGAGAAGCCTGTTACGAGGAATGTGGTCTAGAGTACTTCGATATTAGCTTTATATTTAGTTATTACCGAAGCCACGTAAAACGTGATGGGGTACCCGTCATTCAGTCTACACATTAGATATTAATTAATAAAAACATTTATAATATGTAAAACTACATTACGAGACATATCTTTGCAAGTCTGGCCGTTCGGTTTTAATTGTTATTAATAACGTAAAGAATTCTCAATTAATATTCTAATACTAGTGTTATCGGAAGAAACTAATCTTCTATACTCATGCAAATTTTAAACGAATTCCTCAGATCTAAGTGCACTAAACAACAGTTTATTTGCCATAACCAAGGATTGCAATGATATATCTCGTTCTATAGTGTACTGTTGTTTATAGATTATAGATTTAAATTCAAGTTATCTCTTAATTATTTATATTATTTGGGCATCTGGTACGCAGACAACTTGGCTATGTATGTATATGTGAATCATTTTATATGCTCATGTAGTGCCAATAAGTTTAAATGATGAACTTAAATGAAGTCCTCAAGACCCTTATCAGATGATGAAAAAGAGATTTTAAATATTAATAAGTAAAATATGTTCACCACAGAGCTCTTTTTGAAAAACCATCTTGGGAAAACATTTTTAAGCACTCCCTGTAGTCATATTAATGCCTTAAATGCATTATATAAGTAACGACATGTAACAGGTTACTTATTAAATATTACGTCATCAAATTAGAATTAACCTTTTAATTTCCTTAATAAATATATACATCAAAATATGTCACCAAGATATGGAACAGTAAAATATTAAAGATTTGAAACTCTTACTTTATTGTAAAAAAATATGCCTTATGGGATTATTCTATTTAAATTGTCCGACGTACCTTGTTACTTTGGGTATACCCATAAAATACAATACAGTAGCCATCTCCTGTATTTTAAACTGCTACATATTCTGAATCAGAAAGTGCTATATACTGTATATCGTAGTAAGTATATCACTAGTAATAAAGTCTTATTCGAAACATATGTTCCCTTGTAATCAATTATTTAAGATCAAAACCTATAAAAAGTTAAGCTTTACTATTGTCACTAATAAAATTAAAATTTTCTTTTTAAATTGATAAACCAGAAGACAACTGCAACATTGTCGTATGAAGGAGACAATAAGCCGATGCTTGTATATCCGGCCCATTATGTCACAACCTTGAATATCTGAGAATTCTGTGAGTGACAGCTCTATTAGACCATTTAGAGCGGAAAATTGAGTCTTCAACGGTTTTAAATCCAGCTAACTGCCTTACTTCTGTAGTTGTCTTACGCTTGTCAGTTAATGATATCAAATTATATGGAACCACTATTCTGGTATTCAAACTATTTTTCGAATTTAAAACAATCAATGGTACCTAAATAATATTAATTTTAACATTATTTAACGAAGAAATTAAATTAAAGCTTTTCTTTAGATAGGCGTTGCTAGCGCTTAGTCAAATAGTAGAATCTCATTTTATATATCATCATCAAAAGATATAATAAAGTGAAAGAATAACTGAAACTTCTAACATGGGTCTGGTATTTTATCATAGTAGATAACTTTACCCTATAATCTGCAGAGAAATATTTCTGAGTCGTTTTCTTTAGAATATTTTTATTAGATCTTCCGTATCAAATAATTTTTTGTCAAAATTAATTTATGTAGTGAGAGTGGTGAGATAGGCAGTGTACCAAGTCTTAACAGGCTAATTTTAATATGTATGTTATATGTCAACTTTAAAAAGTAACAATTTAAAAATACGATACCTCTTGAACAGCCATATAAATACATATATTTATGTTTCATTCTTTATATACTTAATGAGGTGATTTTAATAGTTAGTGCACACGAGGAAGAAATATTTTAACGTATTGATATACGACTCTCGTAAATGATTTATATTTTAAAATGTAGATTTTATATTTGATTTAAGTTACAGTAAAGTATTTTTATGTCAAAGTGAAAGAAACTTTACAAAGTAGTTAATTGTATTACATTGCCTTTGAAAGTCGATCTTTATTTGCGTGTATACGAAGCACTCATAAAAGTTTCTCAATTATATTAATGTTACCCTCTATCCGCTTTAATACCAGGTATTTAATTCATTTATGATATTGCACGAACTTTTTTGTTCTGGTAGAAGGTGAATAATTAGTAATGTAAAAGTACTGTTAATTATTGAATTCGGTATTTGTCTTTCACTTAGTTTTCATTTCACACGAATCTGCTTGTTTATTTTATTATGTCTCTTAACGGGATTTATTGAAAAGTTTGCATACATTTTTCAATCGGGACTTTAATACACAAAATAAAATTTATTTATAAAATTGGCATACATATACGTGTATCTTTTAAACCTAAAAAAACTTTGCCAGAACATACTTATTGAAAATTCCTAAAAATTCTAAAACACTTGACAATGTTACTTTGTTGCTTCATTCAGAACTGAAATGCGAAGTAACTATAACTAATATATAACAATACCAGTTCTAAAATTTAAATATGTGCTGATTTGAAACCCATAGTTATAGAAGCACGTGAAAGAATACGTTTGTTTTTTTACAGCTTTCTGTTACACTTGCCAACTTTAATTACGCTCTAGGAAAGTTGTTCCAAATAAATGTAATGATATATTCGGGGCTGTAAAAATAACGGATTTATAATGTGAATCTGGCCAAAATAGGCACGTCAGTGGTATTTACACAAGATTGGGGGATATCTAACAAGGTCCAGACACTAAACATTTTTAGGTACTGTCGGTTCGTATTTGTAGTTATGTTCAAAAGGTTTTGGCTAATAATACTTTAAAATGATACTTTACATTAGATACTCGAGATTGTGGTTGGGCAAAAGTTATACACTTGTATAACTTGTACAACTCGTATGTACTTACATACGAGTACTGCCATAACAGCAATACAAGTAAACATATTTAGGATATCAAATTGTTATTAATTCCAACCAAACTACCATGCCACTTTGTTTTGTTCAGTAATCAGCCTTAGTCGGTAAACATTATGAAGATCATCACCGTCCCATGTTTAATAAATTGTTAGTTCAAAATGTCAAGACAGCTGTTGCTTAAGGTTTTCAAAGATTATATTTATACGTCAGTTGTTTAAGCATCTAAAAACAAAGATTAGAAATGGTTTTGAATTCTTTGGTCAGTTACCATACATTTTCTCAATGTATATTCTTTGGCAGGAAATAATGTTTGAGGTGTCGGATATACGAATTCTTATATGTAATTTTATTTGTTAACTGAAACGACCAGCTCGCTTTTAATCAGCACTTAAAACATTAATGACTCGGTTAGTGTATTTAAGTGGGGAGTGGCGCTCATTAAAATCATTATTACTATTCCGTTATCATTTGACGTAGTGAAATAAACATGGTATAAAGATGTTTATGAACATTTAAATTGTTATTGTTCCACAAGAGGAAGGTAAACTGGAGCTAAACTCATTATTCACAATTAATCAGCTTTTCTCACTAAAACTACATTATGTGTAGAAAACTCGGTTGCTCCGTCCTTATAGATGTATAAAACATCGTAGAGCACTTAATTGTGCATGTGCATCTAAAAAAGCAATCAGAATACCTCTTCACCTAGACTACGTAATATGTTATAGCATAGGTGTATATGATGTCAAAACGATGTAGAGTTCACTTTCAGCGTTTTCGTAGCCGAATTTTTTTGGACCTCCAGACGAACATGACTCTAGACTGCAGGAGTTATGTCTGTGACAGCGTCTGACTCTAGACTTCAGGAGTTATGTCTGTGACAGCGTCTGACTCTAGACTTCAGGAGTTATGTCTGTGACAGCGTCTGACTCTAGACTTCAGGAGTTATGTCTGTGACAGCGTCTGACTCCAGACGTTGCCTTAAGATGAAGATGAACTGGTGGTATACCTACTCAACATTCACATTAAATCTTCATATATAAGTAATATATTTTTCATTATACTTCTAAATTTTTGTTTTCTAGCTGCTACAGTTTACACATTTATCATGTAAACCACTTTGAAACCAATATAACATTTTTCTGAATGGTGTTTTAGAAATAGGTCCTAGACTAAATATTTAACAAAGTTTGGATATCTTTATTCACTTTAAAGATATGGCATTTTCCCTAAAACACATAAAGGCCGATAGAAAAATATTCAAGATTGGGCTATGATTTATGGTATTTCTTACTAATATTCACCACATAAAACAAGTGTTAAAGTTCGATAGAGTATAGTTTATATAGTAAATACGGATACTGTATATTAGCAATAATATTGATCAGAAAAACTATAATATGGTAAAAGATAATTTGATAACTACCTGGAGCGATTGTTAAATACAATCATGCGCCCTGAATGATTTTGTAAGCTATCTTTTCAATTAAAGGACTAAACCTGGTGGCTAATTATATTCTTTGGTGGAGTTTTTTTATTACACAATATAGAACTCTCAGTGAAATTAATTTAATTGTTAGACTTTAATATTCTAACATTTGTATCTGCTTGGTATGACCCAATACCAAGCAAAATTAAAGTGCTTCATAAGGTCTCTAAGTAGAAAGTACTTCCGTGCTTATAACTATTTATAAAAATAAGTAATTTATAAGCAAGTTAGTTAAATATAAGTAATTTTTATATAAGTTAGTTACACATTACGTACGTTACGAGTAGAAAACTCGGTTGCATCGTCGTGATTCGGGATCGTATCTAAAACATCGTAGACTTTACTTCTTCAACTAAATTACAATGAATACAATGGCTTGGTAACCTAACCTCTATTGCAGCATAGGGTGTCTGTGATGTCTCCTGACACTCTAAAATGTATTTCAGAAGCATTCACTGTAATTTTTGAAGGCCTTTAATTAAATATCCTTCAAAGGGATTCGGAAATATAATAAAACAAAGTGGAAATGGATATGAACGGTAGCAACATACGCCGTGAATCATGTCAAATTCATAATTATTATATCAAATTGAAAAGTAGCGGTCCTGGCCTAACGTGTTCTGTATTTGGTTAGATTGGTTGTTATTAAAATAATTTCATGAAATAGAATTGATTGGAAATGTTCTATAAAAAATATAGTGGTTAACTTAAACCTAATTAATGTTTAACATAAAAAAATTGAGCAATGTTTCAAATTAAAGAAATGTATCAAAATTTTCTAAACATTATGACAGGTAAGAATTTTTTACAGTAACATGTAGTAAAGTCATCAATTCACATTGAAAACATAACTTCTATTAAAACAAAGTTTAAAGTAATATTTGGTTTAGCTTTTTAACGTTTTTAGATTAAAAATATTTATTTGTGTCATATGTGTATTTATAAAGAATCTAAATGTTCCTTAGAGGTTTGATTTTCAATTTTATATATGCTGTGTTTGTGAAATATGATGAATTGTTATTAAAGTTTTATCGTCTGTTTATATTTATCTGTTACAATGTAATTACTAATTTAGTTTTCTTGTTACTGGCATGTATTGCAGTATTGTAGGTTCTATGTTTCTTTCAGATAATAGCAATTCAATTTACATTAACTTGGATTAATTTTTCTGCTGCATTCATGTAAACATAGTACATTCATGTGTGTTTCTTTGATCTTGAGTGAAATCTAAACACCGTCCTGTAAAAATTTAAAAAGTCTGAAAATAACTACCAGTAAAATTATTTTATTAAGCTGCCGAATGAAGGGGCTTGTCCTGAAAATTAAAGAGGAGATCCTTAAGTGGGGCAGTAAAGCGGCAGAATAACATTAACTGGATGGGAGGACTTTATCAAGGATTCTTTTTAGTGGAACTAATTAAATATACTTCTATATCCTCGAGATATAAAATAAAGGTATGAACTTAGATTTTTATATGAAAGCGTCAATAATCCCTCGAGCTTTCTGGCAACATTTTATTTTACTTACCACAGTATTAACCTTATAGTTAAATTTTACACACAGTATCACTCTGGAACTACCGTACGTTTAGAGATGAATAAAATATTGAATGTATTGCAGTAATATTAACGTAACATCCGCACATAAGTTAAAATAATAATCCTCCCACTTTAAAATATTTTATCTGTAGACATTTATGATGACGATCTGTAAAGTTATTTAATCATAAGAACGGCTGTTTTTTTTCACTTTATTATGTGAATAAGTGTTCTGTCTATGAGAGTTGTGTCCTATGGAAACGAGAATTGTGAGCTTTGGTCATACACGCTTGTTAATTTTTGGCAACCAGCTTAATGATAAATGTTTTTACATTTACATTTCAAGAGTAGAAGCAATATAATTTCCTATTATTAGTTACTGTAAGTCACTTTCTTGTAATATACTTGTCTTTACCGAGAAAATCTTTACAACCATTATGTATGAATAGTACTCAATTAGTATGAGTTATTGTGATTGCGATGCTTAGTAAATTAGCTGCATACCGCTTGGATTTGTCATCAGGTGTGTAGTTTGATCATTGATCATTTAATTCATTAAAATCATCACAAACCAATATCGAAATATAGCCCAGATTTATCACTATTTGTGTTATGAATTTTGTTACATCACATGTTCACAATGTCTGGTATATTTAAACATATTTAATGAATAACAAAATTAGTATTTTTCTCTAAACTTAGTTAGAAGGTAGAAAGAGATAAAGGGATTCTATTTTAGTAAAAAACACCATAATTAAAAACTATATAAATTAATTTACAAATTAGTGTTATATAATCTGAGTATGGTAATAGCTCACAATGTGAGAAATATTTTAGGTCAAAACCAATATACGTGTTCAGATTAAGAAATATGTATTATTATATTTCATGATGTGTTCATTATTAATTATTTATCCTTTTTTTTAAAAAAAGAGCCCTGAATTTCTATATTTTCTGTCCAAAAACTCTTTTAATAATTGTTTCACAGTTCTTAATTAATTTATTTGAATTATTTTACTACAGAGTAGTAACTTTTAATTATTAATTCCTTTATAATACGTCGTAGAAAGCTGTTATTGTTAACAGTTTTAATCCTTTTTTTGTGATCACTTGAATATGAAAAACAAAAATAGTTAAATAATATTTGATATAAATATATATCTTATATCTAGACAAATAGTTTTATCTCATGAAAACTCGATATTTTTTATCAGGTGTACTAAAGAATTAATAAAATTAATTCAAATAAATTGTTCTTATAAAAAGTAAAATAGTATATTTTTTGTTTTATAGCAAGAAAGAAGCTGATTTAGTTAGTCAAAAGCACAAAATTTACCGCTATACCAAAGTCTCATGTATACTCATAAAAAGAGTAACGTAAATTAATATTACAAAAAGGGAGCAAGGAGAATTCTGCTCCTGTCTTGTAACCAAGTTATTACAGTAATCCTGTCCAGGAGCTAGCTTAATTGAATAAATGAATATAGGCTGAGGAACAAATAACACTAAAGTAGAGAATATACTCTTGATACACAATTTGATATACAGAAGGTTAGTTAAACTCATTTACATTATAAAATAATTTATAATATGAGAGAGAAAATAAATTATATAAATCATGGATTTGAGAATATGTCAAACATCTTGTTACTATTTAATTTGTAGATTCTTAAATAAAATACAAAGTTTCATCCAAGTTCTAATGTTTTGATATTGTTTGGAAAATGAATTACATGCTATAGGATTAAACTGAATGGGATATAACAATACACATACAGTGCAATATTGTATTTTATTTAATAGTATCGCTGTAATATTATTACTAATCTACGTTGTAGACGATCAGAATTAACATGGCGTTAATAGGCACTTAAGTACCTTCATGTGGCTCTGACCTTAAATGTGAAATATATAATTACAGATTATTAATAAAGAAAATTTGTAATTTATATACAATTTAGTTTTTAAGATGTACATATGTTCTATGCTCATTTGAATAGCTTAGTAGTAAGGCATATTGACAAGTGTTTCACTCTAACTTCTAGAGATAAATACCTGTAGAGAGAGAAGAAGCATACCGACGCAATTACTATTGCTTCGGTATGCAAAAAAAAAAGAAACAGGTGTCCTCCGAAGCCACCTTGAACTATCGTTAGCATTGCCATAACCTCGTATGTACCATATTACCTTTTCCCACCGCATTTTTGCAGTTTTTTGAGTTCTCTAATTAAATAAAGTTTCCCTGAAACTCTATATTTTAGAAGTTAAGTGCAGTCAACATAAACAAGCACTTTGGCCCCCTTCAACCAAGTTTACATCAAGAGCCAATGACGCATCTTACATGCGTTATACATGCGCTGAGGCCCCGTAATGCTCAAAATTACGTTTTAGTTTTTCTCCTCATATATCTGTAAATAAACGATAATGACATTTCAGGGACTTTATTCCCTTTATCTTACTCGTCAAAAATGCACATTTCCCGTCACATATAATTACAATGGTTCTCACTACAAAATTGATAAATAAATAAACATGCCTTTTATTTCAAGCGAATATCGGATATATCTGTTTTTCATAATAACTCACGTCAACATAATACAATATATTTTAGACAGTAAAATTATTTAAAACAGTTAAAAGTACAAAGTTAAAAGTATAAAACGTTCACTCCAGTGAAAAGAGGTGCTTCTTTAGCTGAAGTTTAAAATGGCGACCTTAAAGCAATTTACGGTCACAAGTGAGACCGTTGTATAACTTTGGACTAAAATGGAAAAAACCCCCTTCGACCAATCTCCAACCTTACTCGTACTTTGTTAAAATGAAGTCGGTCACTCTGCCGAGTGTTGCGGCAAACGATCTCGGAACGACTGCACAGCCTTTCTGCCAGGTAAATTATTACTGTTAAATTATTTTGAACCTGATTTCCTTCAAGTTTTATGGCTGAATTTGCTCGATTCCCAAATAATTATGTTATACACGTTTATTTGTAACATAATCCCTTTACTTTGTGACTTAATTTACAAATGTTTATTGAAATGTAATTCAGATTTGCAGTAACAGTTTCTGTTGTACTTGGTGTACCTAATACCATTCTGATGCAGATCCTGTTCAATGATTCATGTGTCTGGGTAGCCACGGAGGTCTGGCACTGTATATTAGCTTGCGCTATTATTTAGTTACAATAGGATAAGGCTTTGTATTTATATTTTAAACAGATGGGTATAGAATAAGAGATGGAAGAGAAGAATTACTGCGAATATTGGGCATAACACTTTTTAAATAAGTAATACAATTTGAAATAACTATATTATTTTTCAATATAAACATAAACAATATTGATTTCCAAACTTTACCAGAAATATAAAATAAATAACTGAAGTGAGGAATAAATGAAAACGTGGATGTTTTATATAAATTTTGTTATACTTGTCATTGGGTTTCGGAGGATCATTGTTCAAAGGATTAGTATATTTTTCTTATTTAACAAAGCTAAATTAGTTTTTTATATACTCATAAATAATAATAATAAATAACGCAATTTTAAAGATAAATATTATTTTTAACGTAAAAACATGTTTTTGCAACAAACGCAGAAATTTAAATGATCCATTTTTGATTTAAGTGTTTTGGAACTGATTGGAGCGTAGAGTGAAACACCAGTTTTTATAAGGAGAGTGAAATAACTCGATATATCACGGTAACTCGAAATAACTCTCAATATTTCATGATAATGATTTTAGTGAAGATTAAACTATTTTAGGCCAGCGTACAGGGATCCTGAAGTTGAAGTTCTTATATTTTCAGTTAAATTACCCATAAAGTAATGAATAATATAGCACTACGCCAGAAGTTGATTTTGCCTTGATTCCCCGATCAAGAATAAATATACATGTACACGTGCGCAGTTCTGAGAAGCCAATTTTGGTAAAAACAAGTATACCTACGGCCATTGCAGTTTATTCCGGTCTAAGGTGATTACTATGCCATAGCTGGGCTTGTGTAAAAGGCCCGTGTAAGTCAAAAAACAACTACGATATGTATTATAACAGTCTTTAAAAATGTAGCAAATGTTTGTAGTAACCTTGTCTTACATATCTGCGTTACACAACTTGCTCAATATGTGATAAAATTTGCAGTTAAAAGTATATTTTTTACTAAAAATTGTTTTACTAAAGAGTTTTGGGGCGTAGCTCGGAGGGATTTTCGAAACATGCATCGGCCTCTTGGTAACAAGGGACTCTAAGAATGTTCATTAGAAATTTTAAAACAATCAGTCGAGTAGTTTATACGTGATTTAGTGATACAAACACATGAACACACAAACATACACTATTATATTTTAATATAATAGTATGGATAACATTATTACTACGCAAGCAAGTATTACAGATGTTTGAAATACAATCAAACATGACTTTATGCCAAAGCCAATTCCGATATGAGTGTACACGTACAAAGGGATCAGTATGGATTATCGAGAAAGTATGACCGAATTCTATACAGTTGTGGTGTTCGTGATCACATTTTGTCATCATTGGATTAAAGATTTCCATTTTTATACTTACGTGTTAATTCTGGGTTGAAGTTCGGTTTGAAAGTTTCCTCTGAGGTCGTCTAAGCTCTGTTTTATTCAGGAAAAAGTTTATTGTAAAAACGATATAGTACTGTAGGGAATAATCTGTACTGACACCTTTATTATTGTTATTGATCGTGTGAGACAGTAAATCGACTATATTACTGAATACATTTTGAGATAGGACAAACCTCAATTCATATAACAATTAAGGATAGCAAACAATAAGTCGACCTTACTTACTTACTTACTGCCGTGGCTCTTGGTACCCAAGGTGGTACTTTGCCTCGCCAACACACTGCCTCCAGATCTCTCTATCCATTGCCTCTTCTTCCCAGTTTTCTTATGTCTCTTCTGATCTGGTCTCGCCATCTCAACTTGGGCCTTCCTGGTGGTCTTCTGCCCTCCGGATTGATTACAAGGACGTTCTTGACTAAGGAGTTGTCCTCCTTCCTTAGTAAATGGCCAGCCCATCTCATTCTCCTACTTCTCACCTCGGCCACTGTGTCTGGGTCCATATATAGTTGCCTCAACTCTACATTATGTTTTATCCTCCACTCTCCATCTTCAAGGGTTGGCCCATAGATTTTTCTCAATAATTTGTTCTCAGATACTATCAAACGTTTTTCTGTTTTTTTACTTAACACCCAGCCATATAACAGAACTGGTCTTATAATGGTTTTATAAATACGGAGTTTGGTTTTGTGTGATAGTAGTCGAGAGCTTAATAGCTTGTGGCATGCTGATAAAATTCTGTGTGCTGCATTTATCCTTTGTTGTATTTCCATGTCTTCTTCATTGATTCCAAGTCGACCTTATGTGAAGTAATACCACTTTTGCTACCAATATTTAAGTAAAGATTGTTTAGGAAACAAAAGAAATCGCAGCAATTGGGGAAAAATTAGAAAACAAAATATAAACACACTAAACATTTTTGTGATCAAGAATTTGAAAACTTTAATGCTAATTGTGGTCATTAATTACCCAAATTTCAACCATTTTGAAAATGTATGTATTTTTATTTTCTATTTTGCAACATATAACGATAGGAAATTTCCCAAATCCTGTTATTATTTTAAAACACCCCTAATAAATAAAAAATTTAAAGCAAAGAACTCAATTGATGGTTATCAGGACAAACTAATAAATAAAGGCGAATTACGTACTACCCATATATTAAAGAAATAGATCGGATTTTGTTTTAAAAAGAGTGTATTATTACATCTAAAATTAATATCGAACAATTAAGTAGCCCAGTTTCGAAACTCGTTATGCCCATATAAACAAAAAATGTCAGAAAGGGCTAAAAATAGTTTATTTAAAAACTCTAAGATTATTATTTTTATTTAAAAATATACTTTGATTAGGTTATTGATGGCAAAAACCCGATATTGATAGTTTACTGAAAAAAAAAAACATTTGGACGTAAAAATATTTGCAGCTCTTTTGGGAACTTAAAGTTTTTTCATCAGTCTTGGACATAATAGGTTTTTATTCTACATATATACTGTCATCTTTACTTACTTTTTTGTAAAAATGAGGTTAAATAGATTAGAGGACGTGTTTTATTTAATAAGTACAGTAAAAGTTGTTATTTTAAAACTTTATTTTACAAACCTTTTAAATATTTTACACAAAAAACATTTAACTAACAATGAATTAATGATGTTAAAAAGTAGTTACAATAAAAAATTACAGTTGAACTTGTGTGGCGTTTTGTACTATGTCACCCGTTTTTTCATCAAATTTTCATTTGGTTCTCTAGTAATTTTTATAACCTACTTTAGAGAAAGATATGTGGAGCAGAAGTCTGCAGATAGAGATCCGAATCCAATGTTGTAATCTGTGTCAAAAACAGACTCCAATATTACATTATTATGAGGTCACATGTTTCTTCATACTTCTCTCACAGTACCTTAATGCTAAGTTCACTAAAAAGGTGCTGCCCACTGACTTGGCTTCTCCCACAATACAGTAGTATGAATAAGTAGTACAATAGTATTAATGGTAGAGATTCAATGAAACATTATAAACTTGTTCTTTTTACAATTTATCATTCAGCTTTCTTGTTACCTTCTCTAACTTCTGGAGAAGCATATCCAGCTAGAAGTTGAATCCTATCTGTTGATATGCTAAGTGTTTTTATGAATATATTCTTAAAAACAGAAACATTAATAGTGATATCTGAGCAATCAGGGCATGTTAATGTTTTGGCACGCAATATTTAGTAGTCACTACCTTCTTTTGAGTGGAATTATCCTGTACTCGTGGGATTACGCTTAGTAGTTTCTACTGTGATGTAGTGAAGTATAAAGACTTTTGTTCGAAACTATCAGGTGTTGAATATATCTTATGGTAGAAACATCTGACATCTTGAAACTGAATCGCACACTGATATTCCTCTGATGAGCGACGTTCACATGCTAGTGACAATGGAAAGTACTGTACCTAAAAGAGAAAA
The DNA here is from genome assembly GCF_021130785.1 of Homalodisca vitripennis. Taxonomy (NCBI): domain Eukaryota; kingdom Metazoa; phylum Arthropoda; class Insecta; order Hemiptera; family Cicadellidae; genus Homalodisca; species Homalodisca vitripennis. The sequence continues at coordinate 30,864,149 of NC_060210.1, read as the reverse complement.
GTACAACATACTTAGTGCGTTGAAAAATGTATATTATATACTAAACCGTATTTATTATATAATATATGTTTGATATAAGTACAATTTCGCCCTAAGCTACATTACAAACAAAGGTCTTAACCTGCTTTTTAAGCTTTAGTTCTTTTCGTTTTCTATTTTTGCCCTAATTAACTGGTTGAAAATTTAGTGGGTAAATTTTTTATAATAATTACTAAATATAATAGTAATCAAAATTAATAGTGAGATTGTGCAAGTCATCTGTATTAGAGAGTTCATTCAGGTAGTATTACATACTGAACATACTGAAAGCAAATCAATGTTGTAATCTACAAAATTATGGCATAATAAGAAAGTTAAGAACTAAAACTTTGACCCGTATAGGACTAAACGAGTTTTGATGCAGTACAGTAGCCTTTCATTAAAACTAAATTTAAAACCTACATGATGGGTTTTAAAGATGATTATGAGAATCCAATACAAGTTTTGTTTCAGTTTGAGGTTTATTTATTTACGGACAACCCATTTTAACAAAATATAGTACAAAGTTACAATGGCTAATATAGATAAGCTGCAACACAAAACAGTAATATTAACAAAGTAATGTAGTATGATAATAGATACAAAACAACCTAAGATGAATTAATACATGTAAGATGTAAAAGACCAAATGAATTAGCAAACAATAGAGGTAACAATAATAAACTATGAAAAACAACATGATGACTAACAGACAACAAGGCAATAAAATATGAAAGAGCTAACAATGATCAACAATGAAGAAATAAAACAAAACCTAGAATATCAACAAACAAAAGAGAAAAAAAACACAACTTTTAAACATTATAATAAATAACAATGATAAATAATTTATGAACAATGAAACATAAATAAATAACAAATGAACAATTTGGTACTAATGAGCAGTGCAAGCAAGCAGAAATAGATATGAATCAATAAATTTTAAACCGCGATTAAGGACAAATTAGTTAATATACTGTATTAAAAAAGATAGAAATAAAATAAGTATTAACAGTAAGAAGCGTTAAATAAAGTGATTACAAGCAAGAAAGAAATCTAAAAATAATAATAAATTAATAGTAATAACAATTAACTAAAAAAAAAAATGGAGGTAGGGAAAAATGGATTTTTCAACATTTTGTATGTGTTGTGTCCTTATAAATTAAAGTCGTTTAACGGAATTTTACAACACCTGAATTTATTATAGTGTTTCCATTGAATTAATTCATAAAATGGTGCCCAAAACTAAATTTTTGGACATAACGACTTTTGTATCTGGAATACTCAATTGCAACTATTCAATAGGCCAACCATGATTGGATGAAACCGCAGAAATCGTGTTACAATGAAATTTGTGTGACCAATCATTGCGATTGAGGGTAGCACATTTGTACACATAGAGCCAATAAGAATGTAATTATCTTTATAAACTCCCATCTAAATGCTAAGTTATAGGCACATTTTACCGGTATCTACAGATATATTGAATTTAAGAACGAACGGAACATATAGATATTTGAACATGTCCAGTGATAATGTAATAATAGATATAAATGACGGGGAGTAGAAAATTTTAGACAAAAAAGACAGTCGTTTTTGCTATAAGAAAAACAATTGAAGAGTATTTCCAACGTATTCTACCCCGTATACGACCTAGAAATCTCCACTAAGGCAACATTACATTCTAAAGGCACTTCCGGAGGCATGCCTGAAACCAGAGATAAATTTTAGTGGAGCTACAAAAGTACATTGCAAATAGAAGTAGTGTTTATTATTGACATTATACACTTAATTTTAAATTCATCAGCAGGTCTCTAACTTTATACTAGTGGTATAATATCACTTCCTCTCTAATAAGACATGATATTAATATTGGACTTAAAACCGAATTAAGATCCATGGAAATGTTTATAATAATGATTAATAGATAAATTTATTAGGTTAGTTAGTTTTAGTTTCATAAACAGTGATACAAAAAAGTTATGTAGATTACATATAGAATTCATAAACCTCTCTTTCTGTATGTACATTAGATATTAGTGACACCAGGTAAACAGTAGCTTATAGATCATAGATCTGAATTATATTTACATCTTAATTATTCACATTATTTGGGCATCTGGTACGCAAGTAATTTGGCATATACAGGGTGTTTGAAAAGTATGGGTACGGCTTAATATTTTAAAAACCATAGGAGATAACATCTATAAACTTTGCACAGTGTCAAATGGCTATGTAAACTATTTTTCCTTGCTATTACCATGACATGCCAACCATGGGGGGACGGCCCACAGAGGAAAACATGGAAATCTTAAATTGAAGCATGGGTCGAGTGATACCTCATTTGAAAGAGCTCACTTAGTAGTACCTTAATGTACCTAAGTACCTTAATGATAAGTTCACTAAAAAGGTGCTGCCCACTGACTTGGCTTCCCCCACAATACAGTAGTATGAATGAGTAGTACAATAGTATTAATGGTAGAGATTCAATGAAACATTATAAACTTGTTCTTTTTACAATTTATCATTCAGCTTTCTTGTTACCTTCTCTAACTTCTGAAGAATCATATCCAGCTAGAAGTTGAATCCTATCTGTAGATATGCTAAGTGTTTTTATGAATATATTCTTAAAAACAGGAACATTAATAGTGATATCTGAGAAATCAGGGCATGTTAATGTTTTGGCACGCAATATTTAGTAGTCACTACCTTCTTTTGAGTGGAATTATCCTGTACTCGTGGGATTACGCTTAGTAGTTTCTACTGTGATGTAGTGAAGTATAAAGACTTTTGTTCGAAACTATCAGGTGTTGAATATATCTTATGGTAGAAACTTCTGACATCTTGAAACTGAATCGCACACTGATATTCCTCTGATGAGCGACGTTCACATGCTAGTGACAATGGAAAGTACTGTACCTAAAAGAGAAAAGTACAACATACTTAGTGCGTTGAAAAATGTATATTATATACTAAACCGTATTTATTATATAATATATGTTTGATATAAGTACAATTTCGCCCTAAGCTACATTACAAACATAGGTCCTGCTTTTTAAGCTTTAGTTCTTTTCGTTTTCTATTTTTGCCCTAATTAACTGGTTGAACATTTAGTGGGTAAATTTTTTATAATAATTACTAAATATAATAGTAATCAAAATTAATAGTGAGATTGTGCAAGTCATCTGTATTAGAGAGTTCATTCAGGTAGTATTACATACTGAACATACTGAAAGCAAATCAATGTTGTAATCTACAAAATTATGGCATAATAAGAAAGTTAAGAACTAAAACTTTGACCGGTATAGGACTAAACGAGTTTTGATGCAGTGCAGTAGCCTTTCATTAAACCTAAATTTAAAACCTACATGATGGGTTTTAAAGATGATTATGAGAATCCAATACAAGTTTTGTTTCAGTTTGAGGTTTATTTATTTACGGACAACCCATTTTAACAAAATATAGTACAAAGTTACAATGGCTAATATAGATAAGCTGCAACACAAAACAGTAATATTAACAAAGTAATGTAGTATGATAATAGATACAAAACAACCTAAGATGAATTAATACATGTAAGATGTAAAAGACCAAATGAATTAGCAAACAATAGAGGTAACAATAATAAACTATGAAAAACAACATGATGACTAACAGACAACAAGGCAATAAAATATGAAAGAGCTGACAATGATCAACAATGAAGAAATAAAACAAAACCTAGAATATCAACAAACAAAAGAGAAAAAAAACACAACTTTTAAACATTATAATAAATAACAATGATAAATAATTTATGAACAATGAAACATAAATAAATAACAAATGAACAATTTGGTACTAATGAGCAGTGCAAGCAAGCAGAAATAGATATGAATCAATAAATTTTAAACCGCGATTAAGGACAAATTAGTTAATATACTGTATTAAAAAAGATAGAAATAAAATAAGTATTAACAGTAAGAAGCGTTAAATAAAGTGATTACAAGCAATAAAGAAATCTCAAAATAATAATAAATTAATAGTAATAACAAATAACTAAAAAAAAATGGAGGTAGGGAAAAATGGATTTTTCAACATTTTGTATGTGTTGTGTCCTTATTAATTAAAGTCGTTTAACGGTTAGTTAGTTTAAGTTTCATAAACAGTGATACAAAAAAGTTATGTATATTACATATAGAATTCATAAACTTCTCTATCTGTATGTACATTAGATATTAGTGACACCAGTAACCATAGATCATAGATCTGAATTATATTTACATCTTAATTATTCACATTTTTTGGGCATCTGGTACGCAAGTAATTTGGCATATATATATATATATATATATATATATATATATATGTGTGTGTGTGTGTGTGTGTGTGTGTGTGTGTGTGTGTGTGTGTGTGTGTGTGTGTGTGTGTGTGTGTGTGTGTGTATACGTATGTGTGAATCATGTCATTTGATTTGCTCATGTAGTGCTAGTGACTGAAAAGAAGTTCTGTAACCTGTATCAGATGATGAAAATCAAACTTTTATTTTAAATTAATAAAACTGTTTACAACGGACCTGTTTTTAAACCACTTTGGCATACAAATTTGAAATCATTATAAGAACAGGAACCATTATTAAAACATAGAAAATACGTTACAAAAATGTGACCAATATACGTTATGTATCAAATATAGGTTATATGAATGGATTCAGTAACTGAGTCACAGGACCGTCATTATTATGTAAAGCGAGATGAATCGTTTTGGGAATGACATCTTATGTGACCAATAGGCCGTGTTTACTGCATTAAGTTACATATTCTTTTGTTGAACGATGAGATTTGTTTGAGGTTTTATTCCCAGTAACCGATAGATATTTAAAAATGAATCTGTTGAAGTCGTTATTTATGAATAAAACTATAAGCTATCCAAAAATAGGATAGAATGAAGCACAACCAAAAGTTTAAAAGACATTTAAAATTCCATAGTTTATTTGCTGCTAATATAATAAAGTATCCATCTAAAAACCTTAATATAATCTAGTGAAATTTCTATCCCTTCTCCTACAGTTTAAGTAAGTTGTTTTTCTTGTTAATTGTTTCTAAGTCCATAAAATAATAATACTGTTACCTTTATATTTAGCATTTCGGTCAGAAGAGTGAGGGTATCCAAAGATTAACTGTAAAATATATTCCCTGTTCCAGGTAAAATTAAGAGCTCTTAATCTTTATTACTTTTTTTCTAAAAAAGGAGAAGCCGATCCCCTTTTATGCCTTATTCTGCCCGTCTCTCCCGCACAACCCCCCGCATGGGGGGTGGGGGTTGTGTCGTACTTCACTCCTTAGATCTTGATGCAAAGGACTACTGCTATAGCGGTGGACATTGTCAGTAAAACTATATATTTTATATCTTTCAGTATTAAATATTGAGTCATGGTCTTGAAATTAAAAATTTAAAACGTAACAACACAAAATAAAAGTGATGCCCACACGTTTTTATGTCAAAGATTGTAGAAATGTGTCCGTAGAATATTATTATATAAGTTGAATACTGTTTGCCCTCCTAATTCAGCCAAACAACCATAATGAAAACTCTTTCATGATGTATTTTGCATTTGTACATTGATATCATGAAAGAGTTTGAAACTGACCTAACCCAAAAAATTATACTTAGGAATGGTAATGTTTAAAGATACTTTGTAATGAAACATTACTATAATACTCTTCTGTAAAATGTTTTGAGGCAACAATGTTAAAATGCAGAATAGTATCACTGATGAATGAATCGAAATACAACATATTTAAACCCATAGGGAGTTTCTTTAATGTTTTGCGAATTATTACATTTTGTGGAAATATTGTACGCAGATAATTTGGCTCTCTCTCTCTCTCTCTCTCTCTCTCTCTCTCTGTGAATCATGCCATTTAATTTTATTATTTAATTATAATAGATATGGCTGTAGAAAACGTGTTGGGAATGGAAATTAATGCGACAATAACACGTTTATCAATTTACAGACAGATTGACAGACAGACTGAAGTTATTCCTTGCGTGCCGAATGTTTAAACCTTTAGGGGGTTTATTTAAGTTTATGCGGATCACTAAATTTTGTGGAAATATTGTACAATATACGCCTGTATGAGTTTAGCTAACCTCCAACAACTCCTTGCATTAGGACTGTATACTCTACCGTAATGACATTTTATCCTCAGGCTGTTTTCATTTATTCAATTGGGCTTGCTCCAGTACAGGGTCGCTGTAGTAACTTGGTTACAAGACAGGAGCTGAACTCTCTGTGTTTACTTTTTGTAATATTAATTTACGGTACTCTTTTTATGAACCCAGTGACAATGATAATTTGGCTTCGTGTTGATATTAATCTTGTTTCTATTTGTAATATTAGTTTTCGTTACTCTTTGTATGAACCTAGTGAGAAAGATAGTTTGACTTCGTGTTGTGTGTTCTGTTTAAATAATCACATCACAAATATAATTCCTTTTCCTACTAACGATCACACCTACTGGTTTTTGAAGTTAATTTTATAAGTTTTGATTTTATTAAATGTTCAGTAATGAATAATTGTTTTTGAGGCGAATGAAGTATCATATAATTATTTTACTTTTTTAAGAGTCAAGAAATGATTAGAGATAGTGTTTAAAATTATTAAAAATATTTGTATTTATTGACATAGTGTAAAAAAAAACACCGTATAATCTATTCCACAAAATTTCAGGTAGGAAAATAAGAACATAAATTAATAACGTGGTTGCATGGTACATGGACTAATTTTATAAGTTTGCAGCATTGTTTAACATATTTATTCACAATTTATGAAAATATTCGGACACTACAAAATAAGTTTTCTCAAATAAATCTCTTAAACTTAAAAGTTTAGAATGCTTGTTAGGATTTCTGCGCACAAAAACGTTGCATTGAAATATATTTGTTAGATTATTGTGTTTATAGTGTGAACAGAGTAAGTAAATAGGCCTACATACAGACAAACTAATTTGTAGGCTGTCAATTGTTCTACTGCTGCACTGTTTGTGACCTAATTGTAAAGAAAATTTACATCGGACATGCATGGACTGACTAACCTTGCTATATGTAAGTTTTTTCTTCTCTGATTTCAATACTGAAGAGTAATTTCATTTTTTGTTAAACATTTAGCAAAAAATCTCTTTAATATTCTTGTAAAAATATAACTTTTATGGACATTTGACTTTACATTCTAAAATTAGAAATCTCTTCATCGCTTTCACTCTGTTTCAATAATGTAACCGACCCAAGGTACAGTCATCACCATAACTATCTTGATGAGCTGAAATCATGCAGTAACTGTCTATTCAGCGGCACTAATTTCCTATAGCATTCACCGTTAGTTAGTGCACTATTGATGGGCAGCTGCATGAAATTACTTCTGTAATAACCATATAACAGCATGTCTCCCTCATTGTGGCTTCTTCGTAGCACACGTATATATGTTACGTGTATAACTATATTATAAATATATATAAAATGAGTAATATTGACCCCTATAAAAATGTCCACTGTAGAAAACAAGTTTTCTCAACGACCGTGGCGAGTATGTTAAACATACATTTTGATCTCAACTTCTTTCTATTTAAGAACTATTCCACCTCGATCTAGTCTTACTGGCAAAGAAATACTTTTAAGCCACGAACTATACAGTGTTAATAATGAAAGGGAGATTATTATATACAAAACTGCTCACACATAGGATGACTTTTCATGTTATTTTGTACTTATATTTTAATTAGCAATTGAGATTAGACTATAAATCATGTTGCTATAACTTTATCTAAACCAATCATGGGTTCAAGACACTAAACTGTCGTATATGAGTTTCAAATGTTCTCTGACATTTTTTAAATGTAACTAGGAATCCCCAGAGGTATCTTGGAATCGCGCAGCTTATTTGCAATTGAAGCAATTGCGATATGGATGTTGAAGGTGTCTTCAATACATTGAATCGGACAAATAACAGATAAGTAATACATTAAAAATTCAATATTAATATATGTACACAAAATAGACACTATTTTAAGCGATATAGTCATATATAGCGAAAAAATATCCGGGGAAAACAGTATATCCAATGCAGAGTGAAAATTGGAACTTTCATTGCTTTCGACTTGAATATTGTATACATCTTAAATGCATAATTGAACGTTTTGATCTGAATATTCAACTGTACATGTTTAATTTAATATTAAGAATAATGACACAATGGCCCCCGATCTTAAAATTTCTCCAAGTTTCAGATGCATTATTTACACAGTACACCATGCATAAATAACAGCATAAATTAATATCCTGATGGTATCCTTATAGAGAATAGTGGGTTGAAATAGCAATATCTGTTCCACGAGTGCTATTGCAATCAGTTATCTCTGCTACCAGATCGTCTATCGTCAGTCAATGTCAGTGCCGGTTCTGCCCCTTGAATTATTGAGAGTAATGTACAGATGGGCGATGGACTCTTTTTATCCTCTCCTATCTCTCTGTCTGTCTGCCCCCCTCTCACTCTTTTTCCGTCTCAATGATATTATCGTAAATAATCTTGAGATTGGTTGTACATGTTTGGAATAAACTTACAATAAGTTAGTTACTTGCTATCAGATTTCAAGATTTAAATAATAATTTGTTCATGAACATTTGTCTACAAGAAGTAATTCTTGTTATGGATTTGTTTAATTAGTACTTTTAAAGATATATAAGTTTAAATCTTTTAAATGGCCGCTATTTTGCAACATTATGTACTTTGCTGATTGGCCACTTTTTATTGGTAGATCATGTTTATAGAAACATAATCATGTAATAAGGTTGTATATTAGTTTGACAAATAAAAAAACACATACAGAGAAGGTAAACAAAAGAGAGATAAACTGTTGGTTCGTTTAGCTTTTGGCTCTGTTGGCCCATGAACCAATACCACACAGTATTTAGTGAGATTTTTTAAACAGAATGTATATCAGCAGTAGAGTTTCATAAAATTGAATCATAAACATCAATTGATTTTTCGCCATGGTAGTACATTTAATGAAGTCTAATTCAATTCATACGGGATAGGCAATTTTGTGCGGAGCTGTTGAAATTGAAAGTGCAAGGTAAGGCCTGTTACATAAAGGAACAATTTACTCGGACTGTTCGTGCTGGAGCACATTTAATAAGGGCCAGGGAGGTTCCACAACTACACGCTTGGCAGTAAATACACAATGTGGCTGAACCGGGCCTGGCTCGCACTGCATTAACAGTACGTAAATATATATATATATATATATATATATATCAAATTTGGACCATGTGTTTTGACAAAGAATTGATGGATTGGAGTACTTAACATTTGGCAGCTTTCTTTGAACATAGAGAGCTGTAAAATGTCATGCCTCCTCTTTTCAACATCATGAGTAAATATTATACATCTTGAAACACGAAACGAGGTGATACTGTCTGGTAAGTTATTATTATGATACCAAAAATAATGCGTACGACAAAAAAAGAAGCAAATGTTGGCTGTACAGTGCGGAGCAGATTTCTTTGTGTCAAAAACGCCACTCAAAGGTAATAAGGTAATTTATAAATAACTATGACACTGACTAACCAGACGCTGGGAATCCCTTGGATGATCGGCGATTTTATTTGCGGAAAATGTGTATGGGAAAAGGGCAAATAAAACTGTTGTAACTATTTAGAAATAAAATAATATGAAATTATATGACTGTGTTAAGCTGAAACGTAGTTTTATTTGAAGAAGAATTATACACAAAATACTAACTTTATTTTAGTAAAAGATTCCCCCTTATAATTTTAATCTGTCATGGAATACAAAAAAGAAGAAAAAACAACACTAAATTGATGTAAACGTTTTCTATTATTATCTTACTTTAATATATCCAATAATCACTTATTGAGTCATTTACATTTTGTGCTTACAATATTTTAATAGAACGTAAACATAATAATGGCTTTTGACTAAACACAAGAAAGTTTACATTGCTTTTTGACTTAACGAAACTAGTTTTAATCGTAATTTTCCAGGTAAAGGTGTTATCAGCATTGGGTTTTTAAAAGAATGAAAGACATTAATTTTCTCTTTGATATTTATTTCATTTTTCCACAAGTAATATGTGTATTTGTACGTAATAAATCAATAATTATATTTTATTAATTTTACGACGTTGTCTTATCAAAGAAGGAAAAGTCCGGCTTGTTTTATTTAAAATTTACGAGCCTTTGATTTGACTCGATTAATATATTCGGTAGACATAAAGATAGAAATATTTTACTTTGAAAGAAGTTTGCAATAATATATACTTAGGTAGATACCAATAGAAGATACGAGTACATATGCATATTCTAATTTTTATTTCTCTTGTGTAGGGTTAAACATATAATCGTAAAACTTTTACTGCCATGTTAAAACAATACAACCAACAGAAAGCTGCAACCATAAAAATATTTAGTCTTATTGTAACACTTTGTAGTCGAAGTACTAGCGTAGTCAGTGAAATAGGTTCAAAAGTACAATTATCAATTTCAATATCACAGAATATAATTGTAACCTGTTAGAATTGTAGGTCTATTTTGATCCTACTGTAATGCTTGATAGTCAAAGTGATTAGCGCAGCAGTTATATAGAGTCAGTTCAAAAGTACAAAAGTACATTTATCACTTTCAATATCACAGAATATAATTGTAACCTGTTAGAATCGTAGGACTATTTTGATTCTACTGTAATGCTTGATAGTCAAAGTGTTAGCGCAGTCAGTTATATAGATTCAGAAGTACATTTATCACTTTCAATATCACAGAATATAATTGTAACCTGTTAGAATTGTAGGACTATTTTGATCCTACTGTAATGCTTGATAGTCAAAGTGTTAGCGCAGTCAGTTATATAGATTCAGAAGTACATTTATCACTTTCAATATCACAGAATATGATTTTAAACCTGTTAGAATTGTAGGACTATTTTGATCCTGCTGTAATGCTTGATAGTCATAGTGTTAGCGCAGTCGGTTATATAGATTCAGAAGTACTTTTATCACTTTCAATATCACAGAATATAATTGTAACCTGTTAGAATTGTAGGTCTATTTTGATTCTACTGTAATACTTGATAGTCAAAGTGTTAGCGCAGTCAGTTATATAGATTCAGAAGTACTTTTATCACTTTCAATATCACAGCATATAATTGTAATCTGTTAGAATTGTAGGACTATTTTGATTCTACTGTAATACTTGATAGTCAAAGTGTTAGCGCAGTCAGTTATATAGATTCAAAAGTACATTTATCACTTTCAATATCACAGCATATAATTGTAAACTTTTATAATTGTAGGACTATTTTGATCCTAATGTAATGCTTGATAGTCAAAGTGTTAGCGCAGTCAGTTATATAGATTCAAAAGTATGAAGGAAACAGGATTTTCCGGACATTTGCCATCGTTCAGTGAAACAATAAATCAGTAACACTACGTTTCGAGATCTGCAATCTGATCTCTTCTTCAGGTCAAACAGGTCTGATCTCTTCTAACAGAAAAGTCAAAAATTGCACACCATTGTTGGTCCGAAGGCCATCATATGAATTGGGATGAAGCCAACATAATACATCGGGAACCACATTTCTTCAAAAGGAAATTAATTGAGGCAACATACATTAAATTTGCAGACCAACCAATCAGTCAACCATCAGTCGAGATTAGGCCGCTTTGGTTGCCAATTCTAAAAAATGAACTAAAGAGAAAACCAAAAGTATCAAACGGATCAGATATTTGTAATAAACCAATGCGGAGTCACAATATGGTTTTAAGAAGTTCATCTCGCATGAACCAATAATAACGAAAGGGCCCATTCCTGTCCCCCTACCTTTTTATTTCCGCCATCTTGTTTTAGTCTGCCGTCACGATTACCATTGGCTAGCCCCTTTGGTCAGTCGTAGGTGGTTAGTAGACGAATGAAGACGTATTGTGACCTGTATTCCGTAGTTCTGTTTTAATGATTAGTGTTTTGTATAGTTTTTTAGAGTGCATGTTTATAGAGTTAGTGAAGTTGACAAACAACATGTAGGTTGTGATTCCTGACTTAGGCGTGCCACAACGCTTTGGTAAGATTTGTTTATTTAACCAGTTTGTAATATTATGTATTAGGTTAGTTCTTACCTGAAGAAGAGATCAGATTGCAGATCTCGAAACGTAGTGTTACTGATTTATTGTTTCACTGAACGATGGCAAATGTCCGGAAAAATCCTGTTTCCTTCACAATCCTTCCATCGTCAAAAATAACCTTCATTCAAAAGTATATTCATCACTTTCAATATCACACCATATAGTAGTCACCTACTAAACTGTAACTTTAGCTTATTCTATTGTTTCGCTTGTTAGTCGATACTATAAATAGAATGTACCAATTCTACAAGCACTACTTAAATTACCTGACCATTGTAAACGTTGTACTGTTGGTCATTCATAGTAGTCAGACTGGTTATCTTATTCAATTAACACTTACTGTATATTACAAAAATATCACATATTTATATTATACGTTACATTAATTTTGTATAGTACAATTAGACTCCTATTCATATTTAATTTATTTATTGTATCAACGGTTACACCATTTCCATTCAATAACAAATTATAGACTCAAGAATACTTGACTACTTACTTAATAATTATATTATATCAATGAGAATTTACCAAGATAGTCTAAATAAGTGACAGATACATTGATAAGAATATTAAAAACAACTAAAATCCATAACAATAACGAGTAAATTAAATAATAACAAAAAGCAACTAACAATATACACTGCTCAACCAATCTACTTATGTTGTTACACTAACAGAAAAAAAGCATCAAATTTAACAATGTATAAATAAATAAGTTAGAAACAATAACAATAATAATAATAATAACAATAATAATGATATTTTAACAATAATAAATAGATAAAAATTCAATAATTTGATGTGTGTGATAAATTTAACAGTGATAAAAATAAATAAGTTAACAACAATATAAATAATTTAAACAATAACATAACATATGACAATATTTAATAATAACTATATAAGCAACAACAATGACCAATTAATCTACAAATCACAAGATTTATAGATATTTATAGATAATTTTATAATTTATTAGTTTACAGTATTAGTATTATACATAGTAAGATCCCTGAAACAAAAAGAGGTTCGATTGGTATTAATTGCATCTAAGTATTGTCTTATTGCACCTAGAGATGTGCTGATATTTAATTACACCTTGTTCCAATACCAGTGAAAGAGAAATAAGTACTGTGTCCCATCTCTTGTTTGATTGAACAGTAAACGAGACGACATTATTTCATTAATTGAGCTATATCCCAGTACTTTATGAGCTATTGGTAGAGTTACCTCCGTCATGAACCCGGTCTCCGATTACAGCAATTGAGATCATAATGTAGTACTTCATTCAGTGTCTGGTCATAGCACTATGGGCTCTATCGACCTTTAATTGCATAGCAGTGTTGTTGAATCTATACAATGTAATTCTTGTTTAAGAGTTTAATCTATTTTTAGTCCGTGTATTTCATTAAGCTACTTTAAAAAATTGATGTATAGAAATTTTAATTTTATATTCTGTCATACGCTGAACGTACATTTATTGGGGAATACTTATTTGTTGTTTTCATGAGACCTTACGCGCTTGATAACATGTGCATTGTTGAGATGTACAATAATATTAGGAATAAATCATTCAGATCTCGCAAAATAAAAATATTTCTTTGATATACACATATTTCATTTAAAAAATCATCATAATAGCAAAAAGTTCATTTAGAATTAACATGATTATTGGTTAAGCGTTAGCGAAGTATAACACTCGGGGGGGCTGGAAATTTCATTTCTGGCTGTCTGTCTGTCCTCCATGCGATACTTTAAGTTGTTCTAGAAGTTTTATTTTTATATAGGCATCATCGAATATATGATTTTTTTTACGAAATGAGTACATTGAATGAGTACTGAAAAAGTCGTGGAATATATAAATTTGTAAACAAGGTGATTGTATTCATGCGGCATTTTAACATGTAACATATCAATACATGTACCCTGTTAGGTGATGTAAACCACGATATTGAATGACAAGGTGCCGCGAGCGGTATTCCATTGATAGAACGGGTTCAGGTCTCCATAATGTAGGCGGCCGCTTTGTTAAGGAATGCTCTTTTGTGCCCTCGACTTTTATATTACTCTTCTAATTAAGAACTTCGACTGGATATTCAATCATTCTTGTAGCTTATCAGGATTATAACGGAAGTTTTAATACAGTTGCATGTTTATGTGTGAACTGTACGAAGAGGAAACACACAGGTCGTAATAAATTAAGCTGCCCTTATTATAATACTGATTACAGAATTAAATTGATCTTGTGTTAAAGGTCAATACATGATTTGAACGTTTTGTGTCAACGCAAAATATTTTAAAAGTTGATAAGATGCAAAACCGTAGAAATAAAAGTTTGAGTGTAATTAAATTATGGAAAATGTAAATTTTTAATTTATTTTACATTTTTATTACTAACTGTAATAATGTAATTTTTCATTGTTAAAGATACTTCAATCGCTCTTATTTTTCTTAAAAGATTTATTTTATTTTTCAAGTATTTCTGCAATTCAGTATTCATAATTGTAAATTTGGTTTTAATTTGCCAAATTTTGAATATAATAAAACCTATTGTCTCTTATTTTGTTTTTTCATTATTTTCGAGAATTTTCTTAGAGTTTTAATGTCAATGACAATTTTTCTTTAAAATATCTTGATTGCAGTAAGGACAATATTTTCTAGTTTTGCTCAATTCAGATGAATTTTACTATCTATAAAATAATGTTTTTTTAAGTATTGGTTTTCATAACATTTTCATAAATCCCTTAGGATGAGCTTTTTGAATGCAATTTGTTGAATTTGAACGATTTTAAGTCAAAGGTTTTAAGAATTGACTTCTTTAAATTTTGTTAAATATTCTTTTAATATATGAAAAAATTAAGAAAAAGTCAAAATAGCCATTTCTACACATATTTTAAAATTTTGTATACTAAAAAATGTACAGATGTTGGAATTGTTGAAACATTTACTTTTTGATTCTTAAAATTCAATTTTAAGAAGTGCATTAAATATACATTTGTGGTTCATTTTCTGATGGCTCCTAAAAATTCATAGATATATAGTACCATATGGTTTTATGGTATTTAGAACTCAGTATGTTTATTTAAATTTGGAATTACTTTAAAATTTGACTAGGAGTGGTTGACTAGGTACCAAGAACGTAGAGGGAATGTAATAAAATATACCCATACGACATATATTTATAATGATATGCTCTTTACTAAGATAAGTACTTTAATAAAATACTGTAATGACGTTATACTCGTATGTTTCCTAGGAACACATTTTTATGAATAAGCCATGTTCCTGCATTATTTGATTTACATGTTTCTAGTAATATTCGTAAATTAATGATCACTGTTATTTAATGATGACATTTTAATAACATATTTAATGATTTATATAGCACTTATTCTAGTAAGCAACTAAAAATTTTCACGCACCACTGTTTTGAGACTCTGAATTGTGTTTTTAGCTAACAAATTAATCCCAACCAAAGAAATGTGAATGAATAATGAATAAAGCTATGGTTCAGTAGTATCCTACATTTAAATAGAGGTGTCATTTTTGTTTCTTTTACTAGTCTCTCACCAAAATAGGGGTTTTGTTACGTAGGAGTATGTTAAATATTTGTAACAGTAACATCATCCGTGACCTCAACTCATTTCAATAATCTTCATATTAGAGCAATAATTTAGAAATTATTGGTGTCCAAGAGACTTTTTTAAACACTATGCAATTAGGTTACGAAATAACGTATTTTTTCGTGGTTTTTTTACAAGACCTTTAATTAGAATTGTTAAAAAGATGCTATCCAATCAACAATTTTAGATTTATCCTCAAAACATGTATTGAATTACATGAAAAACGTGCTTAGATGATGTCATATGTCATATTCAATTAATTATCCATCATAACAAAGTATTCGTTTTTTAATCATATTTTAAAAGTATTGACCCAAAAAGGGACATTTAAAAAATTTTACTTCAAAATATTATGAAAATGGGAAATTGATTATATTTTTGGCATTGCATTTAATTGTTTAAATATAGACTGGTAACTTTGAAGCTTGTTGCTCTTGAAGCTGTAAGAAGAGGAGGAGGAGTACCTTCTTTACATTTTACTTAAATGCGGACGTAACGTTATAATTATGATGTTTGTCATATCCATCCATTATGGATAAAAGCGGTAAAAATATGTTCTCAACAAGACAAACAAGCAAATTGAGCAATAATATTTAAGGAACTGAAATGTTTTAATCATACTTGAATGAGATAAAATTTTTAATTTTTAAATTAAGTTTTATATCCATATTGGAGCTTAATCTGAAAATAGTTTTGAACATATATTTCAATATTAGTATCGTTTGATCGTTTGACTACACATTCTCAATATACCACTGAATAATTGGAATGGAATCAAAATTAAACATTCATCATTATTTTATTTTAATTTCTTTATTATCAAGTACATTTATATAATACCATCAATACTTATAGACATTAAAACTAATATCTTACCTGTATGATAAGAAGTTTTATGTTACTATATTAACATAAACCGTGATTACCACAAGAGTGTATATTGTTTAGAAATGAATTTGCTTAGTAAAACGTTCGTTTGCGTTAAGAACCTAAATAGAAACTTTAAACTGTCCTAGTGACTCCTTAAAAAGTTAGATCAGATCCAATAAAGTTCCAAAGGTTATTATGAATTGTATACTCCCTTGCTCGTATTAATTCTATAAGTTTGTAATTGTTTGTTGTGGAATAACATATTTAATCAATGCAAATTAAAAATATTATAAGTATATTTACTATGGTAAATTATTATAAGTATTTTAAGTAACAATATATGTATAAAAAAATAACATTATTCATTTGCATTATTAGATATTTTGATAAAAAACATTATACCAGTCCACTATTTTTACTATCGTACGAATAGTTTTTCAATTTTTAGCGATTTGGAAATCATAAAAAAATAACTGGATTTCGTCATAAGCCACCGCATATTCAAATGTTTAGATATAGAACGGTAACATTGAAGCTTGTTGCTCTTGACACTGTAAGATGAGGAGGAGGAGTACCTTCTTTACATTTTACTAAATCAGGATACATACAAAGTACATTGCAGTAGTCGTGTCCTGTATTTTAAACTGCCAAAGATTCTTAATCAGAAAGTGTTATATACTGTACATCCGTAGTTATATTCCGTACTGCTGTCTACTAGTAGAATACTATTGGGGATATGTGTTCCCTTGTAGCCACAAAAAGACCTAAATCTATAAAAAATAAGGTTTAATGTTGTTACTAATAAAATGGAAGTTTTCTTTTCTAAAACAATAAACCGAAGACAAGCGCAACATTGACCCAGTAAGGAGACAATATGACGATGCCGGTAAAGCCAGCCCATTATGTCACCAGCCTTGAATATCTGAGAGTGCTGCGAATGGCGGCTCGATTAGACCATTTAGGGCGGAAAATTAAGTCTTTAATGGTTTTAAATCCAGCTAACTGCCTTACTTCTGTAGTTGTATTGCGCTACTCAGTTAATGAAATTGTCAAATTCTGGAGAACCACTACTGACCGGTATTCAACTATTTTTCGATTTCAACACACTAAATTGTACCTAAATATACAAAGTAATATTAATTTTAACGATACATTCGTGTTTAATGAGGAAATTAACTTTAATTAAGGCACCTTGAGTAATAGGCGTCTCTAGCGCTCAGCAAAGTATTGTAATCACTTCTATACATCAAGTGAAAGAATAACTGAAACCTCTACCATGGGTCTGGTATTATTTCATGATTGATATAATATTCCCATATTAACTTCAAAGAACTATTTCTAAGTTGTTTTGCTTTTGATTATTTTTACATCAACGACATGAAATAATGTTATGTAAGCATTAATTTATGTAATGAAGAGTAACGAGATAGGCAGTGTAACAACTATTAGGACTAGTTCTAAACTAATGTCACCCATCTCGACTTTTGTAAAAGGTAACAATTTGATGTTCATGTGACATGTTGAACTGCCATAGAAATAAGGATATTTACTCGTAGGTTGCAATTCTTTATATAATTAATAAGGTATAAGTATTGAATAGACAAATCTCCTAAAAGAATCACTCTTATTATTAAAATTTAATTTTTATATTTGGTTTAAGTGTTTATGTACTTTTTATGTCAAAATGAAAGAAAATTTACAAAGTTGTTAACATTGTTTTTGAAAGTGGAGCTTTATTTGCTTGCGTACAAAACACTCATAAAAGTTCCTCATTTCATTATATTAATGTTTCCCCAACTTCCGCTTTACTGCCAGGTATTTAAATAGTTTAAGATATTTCACGAATTCCTTTCTTCTAGTAGAAGGTGAATAATTAGTAATGTAAAAGTAGAGTTAATTATTATATTTGACATTTACATAAATTATGGAATGTAGAACACAACATAAAATGTATTTATAAAATTAGCACATATATATGTTAACCTCATAAAATATCTTTTCCCTATATAACCTATCTCTATACTATTTTAAAAATTATGTAAATTATAAAATTTAACGTTCGTTATTTAAATGGAGCGAAAAAATATCAAGTCCCTAGAGAAAAATACATTTGAAGACAAAAATATAAAAGACATTACAACTCAAAAATACATTTGAAAAACATAGATATGTATAAAAATTAGCTGAATAATTTACGAAAATGGGTTGAAGAAAAACAAATTAACGATTACCAAAAATGTATGATATAGAAAAATTACGTGAATTAAAGAAACACTTTAAGGAGAATAAGAGAAATTTTGAAGAAAAACGTAGATATGAAATTATCGAAGAACTAGCTAAATCGTTTTAAGAAAACCAGTAGAAAATTCTATTAGTGTTGAGGTTTTATCCTCAGCTATACATGGCCTATTTAAGCAATTAATTTCAACAATTTCTACAGTACCATTTATGCCAATTTACAAATATTTATCTGTAATGCGATGTGAAATTAAAAATTTGATCGGAAAATTCGTAGAAAACAATAGAAATAGAAAGTGATATCTCTCTTTAGAATGCGAATATGAAAGAACTTTAGTGAATGGCGAATCACAAACATTTCCAATGTATTTTACTATAAAATCGGATGATATCTTTAACGTAAACTATTTTATCACTAAAAATTCAACAAATTATCTCATCAAGAACAAACGAATAATTCAAATAAAGGTCCTGGTTAGACATTACAACGCTGCAAACAACTAATGTTGAGCCTAAAAAAAAAACATGGAATTTCAAATTCAAGATCATATACCGATTTAGCAATGGAAATAAAAAATAAAAACCTTGTGTGAATTCAAAGAATAAAGGTAATTCTTCCTTTGTTTACTTATACGAATGCGCAATAAAAAAATAATAAAAGCTCATTTTGATAGAGCAAAACAATGTGAACAATTTGTAGATGATGAGATAATTTCTGACTTTCAGTATCCAATAATATAGTTACAAATGTTTATTCCCAACTTAGACCTAAAAGAGTGCAAGTTTTTTTAGATATATTAAATTATTATAAAAAAACTTTAATTCTTAAAATATATTTTACGGTTTGAAGATGACTGCTATTTAAAGGTACAGAAGTATACAACTGAACCGTTATAAATGAATATGTTTAGAGACACAATTTCGGACCAAATGTAACCATACCATTTTTAATGCTTATAAGAATCTTTCTCTTGGAAAGTTTCAAGATTATAGAGTTTCTTTACGTTTCAAAGTATTATGGATATATTAACATGCCAAAAATAACATCACCATTCAGCAAATCTAAACTAATAATGCATCTTGAGTTTGACATTTAGAAATTACAGCCACATGTTAAATCTACCTTTCTTCCGGTTGAACCGAAAGCGATTCATGTAAAGAAATTTATCATATCAAAACAAGTTTTAACTTTTATTATTTGTTAAACCCAGATATTTTAAAATATTTTATAATCTATTATTACAGAACATTACCAAAGAACCTATAATTAGAAAAGCGACTTTCATTTGGCTAAAAATATGCCCATTAATCAATGGAAATCTTTTAGTTTTTCATTAGTACAAGCCCATACTCACAATGTTTCACATTTTACTTTTTCTATACAGTAGTTTTAGAATAACGGCAACTTATTTTATTATGTAATAATATAATAGTAGTATTATATAAAACATATAAATTCACGTTTATAGGTGGAAGTACAATAAATACAGTAACGTATGATATCTATTACGTGTATAAGCCTCAAAGAAATAAAAATATCAGGCTACCAGTTAAAAATATTAAACAGTTTTAAAACTTTGAACCTAATCCACATACTTATTGTTTTATACTATAATTTTATATCAAGAAGTAAAGCGAAGATAATTTATACACATTACTATACCATTGTGTCCAGAGTTTTTGTATCAAACAAATGTAGTTTACTGCTGTTATGATGAAAGGTACAGTTAATTATTTTACATCATTATATTTTGTGACGTGACTGTTTTCGAAGACTGTGATGTGTTCAATGGCGCAGCACTGTTATTGCATTAGTCTCGCCATTAATCTTACTTAGGCCTTTGTTCAACTCGGCAAGTCTAATTCTATCGAACTCAGTCATCTATTTCTGCTATCTTTGTACATGAGTTACATTGTCATGCTTAGCAATAACTTGAAAGTTAAGCTTTTCAGCAATTGTGTTCTTAATGATGTCAACCAGTAAAGTTATATAACCGTTTGGCTAGTAAAAATTCTCACTTTATTATGTGGTCTTGTGGTCTGCGTTTTCTGTCAATGAGAATTGTGTTTTGCTTACACACATTCCTTGTTAAATTTTTGGCAGTCATCTTAGTTATCAAAACTTTTTACATTACTTCTAAAATGAGGAAGCATAATAATATTTAGCTATTAGTTACTTAAAATACTGATTGCAAAATAAATTTCTTTACTGATAAAGTGTTTAGACAATTTTATATAAATAGTACTCAATAAGTAGAAGTTGTTGCAATTACGATATAAAGTATATTATTGCTTAAGATCACTTGGATTTGATATTATTTATGTCATTTGATAATTTATTTAACCATCAAAAAGTAATATCGAAACATAGCAGAACGTTATAACTGTTTTGTGACAAGAATGTGTTTTACATCGCATGTTCACAGTGTCTGATTAAAAATATGTTTCATGAACGAAGAGTTTTTAAATTTTTCCCCATACTTGGAAAAGCGAATTCAATCCATTTATTTTATTAAAAAAAACTCCTCTTTAACATCTTAATTAAGCATGATACAATCTCATTACCAATTAATGTTATGTTATCTGAATATGGATTAATAGCATAATGTGATTTCCCTTCGGGTCTAAACCAGAATGTATTCAGGTTAAGGAATAATTATTATATTTCATGCCGTATTCATATTTTCACCCATTTTTCCTTAATTCTAAAAATGTTGTGCCTGTTCATTGTTTTAACATTTGTTCCGCAGCTTTTAGATATTTTATTTGAATAAATTTTCTTTATAGTTTAAATAACTCCCAATATTAATTAACTAATATACAATGCATTATTTAAAGCTTTAATCATTAACCATTGTGACACATACTGCAACCATTGTTTGTAAGAAAAAGAAGAAATAACTATTTTATGCAGTTTTATACGTATAAAACTCGATGTATGTTTATAAGCTACACTATAAAATTAATAATAGTAAAACCAGTTTAAATATATTATTTTAATTAGGAAAAAGGTGTGTTGGTTAATGGAAAGAAAGAAGCTGATTATTTGTAAAAAGAACAAAATGTACCGGTAAGACAAAGTATAATTTCCACTCGGTTGTAAAAAAGAGTAACGTAAATTACAAAAAAATAACGGAGTTCTATCTTATAACAATGTTACTAAGGCGACCCTGTCCTACATACACGTTTAATTAAATAAATGAATATAACCTACGCTTCAAATAATACTAGAGTATATACTTTTCATACACTATTTGACATATAGCTTGTTGGCTAAAACCTCACGTACTTCAAGTGTTCACGAAATAATAGCGAATAAACGAAAGGAAATAAAATATATATTATACCTTAAGAATATGTGAAATATCTTGTTAATACTTTTTTTAGATTTATCAATAAAATATAATGTAGTGTAAGGTATAATACATTTCCTTTTGTAAAGCTTTGACAGTAATTGTCGTTTTTTAAGCATGTTACTAAGCATAATACACTCAAAACTATCTGTGTATTAGTTTTAAATTAACCAATTACCCGTGGCTTTGCACCCAATTTCGTAAATTTTGCTTAGTTCTAGTCGACTGCTTCAGTATCTTTGGAGTCAAATTCTAACCATCTTATGTGCCACCAATTGGTGGTATTAAATGCCATTAAAGACACAATTTGTGCGGATTCATGAAATAATAGTTGCTTTATTACACAGTTACTACATCCAATCATGCAGTCCAAAGGTTCTACCGAATGTATAATGGTCGTATTAATAAAAATCTCGACGCGTCTGCGGTTTCAAGTAATTATATTGGTCTACTACAATTGTACTGTAACCACTCATTAAACCCAAATGTGCTCCTGAAAGTATATTCATTATATTAATTGTCATTCGAGACAAGATATCTGTGTTTTAATGCAATAATAGTTGGTCTATTACACATTTGCTATATCCAATCATG
Organism: Homalodisca vitripennis; assembly: GCF_021130785.1. Taxonomy (NCBI): domain Eukaryota; kingdom Metazoa; phylum Arthropoda; class Insecta; order Hemiptera; family Cicadellidae; genus Homalodisca; species Homalodisca vitripennis. The sequence goes on along the minus strand of NC_060210.1, from coordinate 30,841,280 downwards.
CAGTCCAAAGGTTTTACCGAATGTATTGTACATTATAAATTATGTTCACGTGAATGTATCTACTCATGCAATTCAAAGATGCTTTCGAATGTTAATGGGTCATATTAATTGTTATTGGCGATACAATTTGTGGGTTTCCATTCAATAATAGTCGGACTATTACAATCTCATTGTAATCACTCATGCAGTCCAAAGTCTCTACCGAAAGCACGATGGTGGTATTAATTGCCAATAACGACACAATATCTGCGGTTTCATCCAATAGTGGTGCTACCGAATATGCATTGGTCATAATTATTGCTGACCGCGACTTGATGTCTGCGGTTTCAACCAATAGTAGTGCTACCGAATATGCATTGGTCATAATTATTGCTGACCGCGACTTGATGTCTGCGGTTTCAACCAATAGTGGTGCTACCGAATATGCATTGGTCATAATTATTGCTGACCGCGACTTGATGTCTGCGGTTTCAACCAATAGTGGTGCTACCGAATATGCATTGGTCATAATTATTGCTGACCGCGACTTGATGTCTGCGGTTTCAACCAATAGTGGTGCTACCGAATATGCATTGGTCATAATTATTGCTGACCGCGACTTGATGTCTGCGGTTTCAACCAATAGTGGTGCTACCGAATATGCATTGGTCATAATTATTGCTGACCGCGACTTGATGTCTGCGGTTTCAACCAATAGTGGTGCTACCGAATATGCATTGGTCATAATTATTGCTGACCGCGACTTGATGTCTGCGGTTTTCAACCAATAGTAGTGCTACCGAATATGCATTGGTCATAATTATTGCTGACCGCGACTTGATGTCTGCGGTTTCAACCAATAGTAGTGCTACCGAATATGCATTGGTCATAATTATTGCTGACCGCGACTTGATGTCTGCGGTTTCAACCAATAGTGGTGCTACCGAATATGCATTGGTCATAATTATTGCTGACCGCGACTTGATGTCTGCGGTTTCAACCAATAGTGGTGCTACCGAATATGCATTGGTCATAATTATTGCTGACCGCGACTTGATGTCTGCGGTTTCAACCAATAGTGGTGCTACCGAATATGCATTGGTCATAATTATTGAGTGGTGCTACCGAATATGCATTGGTCATAATTATTGCTGACCGCGACTTGATGTCTGCGGTTTCAACCAATAGTGGTGCTACCGAATATGCATTGGTCATAATTATTGCTGACCGCGACTTGATGTCTGCGGTTTCAACCAATAGTGGTGCTACCGAATATGCATTGGTCATAATTATTGCTGACCGCGACTTGATGTCTGCGGTTTCAACCAATAGTGGTGCTACCGAATATGCATTGGTCATAATTATTGCTGACCGCGACTTGATGTCTGCGGTTTCAACCAATAGTAGTGCTACCGAATATGCATTGGTCATAATTATTGCTGACCGCGACTTGATGTCTGCGGTTTCAACCAATAGTGGTGCTACCGAATATGCATTGGTCATAATTATTGCTGACCGCGACTTGATGTCTGCGGTTTCAACCAATAGTAGTGCTACCGAATATGCATTGGTCATAATTATTGCTGACCGCGACTTGATGTCTGCGGTTTCAACCAATAGTAGTGCTACCGAATATGCATTGGTCATAATTATTGCTGACCGCGACTTGATGTCTGCGGTTTCAACCAATAGTAGTGCTACCGAATATGCATTGGTCATAATTATTGCTGACCGCGACTTGATGTCTGCGGTTTCAACCAATAGTAGTGCTACCGAATATGCATTGGTCATAATTATTGCTGACCGCGACTTGATGTCTGCGGTTTCAACCAATAGTAGTGCTACCGAATATGCATTGGTCATAATTATTGCTGACCGCGACTTGATGTCTGCGGTTTCAACCAATAGTAGTGCTACCGAATATGCATTGGTCATAATTATTGCTGACCGCGACTTGATGTCTGCGGTTTCAACCAATAGTAGTGCTACCGAATATGCATTGGTCATAATTATTGCTGACCGCGACTTGATGTCTGCGGTTTCAACCAATAGTAGTGCTACCGAATATGCATTGGTCATAATTATTGCTGACCGCGACTTGATGTCTGCGGTTTCATCCAATAGTAGTGCTACCGAATATGCATTGGTCATAATTATTGCTGACCGCGACTAGATGTCTGCGGTTTCAACCAATAGTAGTGCTACCGAATATGCATTGGTCATAATTATTGCTGACCGCGACTTGATATCTGCGGTTTCATCCAATAGTGGTGCTACCGAATATGCATTGGTCATAATTATTGCTGACCGCGACTTGATGTCTGCGGTTTCAACCAATAGTAGTGCTACCGAATATGCATTGGTCATAATTATTGCTGACCGCGACTTGATGTCTGCGGTTTCAACCAATAGTAGTGCTACCGAATATGCATTGGTCATAATTATTGCTGACCGCGACTTGATGTCTGCGGTTTCAAACCAATAGTAGTGCTACCGAATATGCATTGGTCATAATTATTGCTGACCGCGACTTGATGTCTGCGGTTTCAACCAATAGTAGTGCTACCGAATATGCATTGGTCATAATTATTGCTGACCGCGACTTGATGTCTGCGGTTTCAACCAATAGTAGTGCTACCGAATATGCATTGGTCATAATTATTGCTGACCGCGACTTGATGTCTGCGGTTTCAACCAATAGTAGTGCTACCGAATATGCATTGGTCATAATTATTGCTGAGTGCGACTTGATGTCTGCGGTTTCAACCAATAGTAGTGCTACCGAATATGCATTGGTCATAATTATTGCTGACCGCGACTTGATATCTGCGGTTTCATCCAATAGTGGTGCTACCGAATATGCATTGGTCATAATTATTGCTGACCGCGACTTGATGTCTGCGGTTTCAACCAATAGTAGTGCTACCGAATGTGCATTGGTCATAATTATTGCTGACCGCGACTTGATGTCTGCGGTTTCATCCAATAATAGTTGGTTTATTATAAATTAACAATTTCCACTTATGCAATCCAAAGGTGCTCCCGAATGTACTTGTACACTGCTTGTATATCTATTACACAATTATTGTACCTAATCTTGCAAGCCATAGGTGCTACCAAATGTACTTGTACACTGGTTGTATATCTATTACACAATTATTGTACCCAATCTTACAATCCAAAGGTGCTCCCGAATGTACTTGTACACTGGTTGTATATCTATTACACAATTATTGTACCTAATCTTGCAAGCCATAGGTGCTACCAAATGTACTTTTACACTGGTTGTATATCTATTACACAATTATTGTACCCAATCTTGCAATCCATAGGTGCTACCAAATGTACTTGTACACTGGTTGTATATCTATTACCCAATCTTGCAATCCAAAGGTGCTCCCGAATGTACTTGTACACTGGTTGTATATCTATTACACAATCTTGCAAGCCATAGGTGCTACCAAATGTACTTGTACACTGGTTGTATATCTATTACACAATCTTGCAATCCATAGGTGCTACCAAATGTACTTGTACACTGGTTGTATATCTATTACCCAATCTTGCAATCCAAAGGTGCTCCCGAATGTACTTGTACACTGGTTGTATATCTATTACCCAATCTTGCAAGCCATAGGTGCTACCAAATGTACTTGTACACGGGTTGTATATCTATTACACAATTATTGTACCTAATCTTGCAAGCCATAGGTGCTACCAAATGTACTTGTACACTGGTTGTATATCTATTACCCAATCTTGCAATCCAAAGGTGCTCCCGAATGTACTTGTACACTGGTTGTATATCTATTACACAATCTTGCAAGCCATAGGTGCTACCAAATGTACTTGTACACTGGTTGTATATCTATTACACAATCTTGCAATCCATAGGTGCTACCAAATGTACTTGTACACGGGTTGTATATCTATTACACAATCTTGCAAATGCAATGTACTTGTACACTGGTTGTATATCTATTACACAATCTTGCAAGCCATAGGTGCTACCAAATGTACTTGTACACGGGTTGTATATCTATTACACAATCTTGCAATCCAAAGGTGCTCCCGAATGTACTTGTACACTGGTTGTATATCTATTACACAATCTTGCAAGCCATAGGTGCTACCAAATGTACTTGTACACGGGTTGTATATCTATTACACAATCTTGCAAGCCATAGGTGCTACCAAAATGTACTTGTACACTGGTTGTATATCTATTACACAATCTTGCAAGCCATAGGTGCTACCAAATGTACTTGTACACGGGTTGTATATCTATTACACAATCTTGCAAGCCATAGGTGCTACCAAATGTACTTGTACACGGGTTGTATATCTATTACACAATCTTGCAATCCAAAGGTGCTACCAAATGTACTTGTACACGGGTTGTATATCTATTACACAATCTTGCAAGCCATAGGTGCTACCAAATGTACTTGTACACTGGGTTGTATATCTATTACACAATCTTGCAATCCATAGGTGCTCCCGAATGTACTTGTACACTGGTTGTATATCTATTACACAATCTTGCAATCCTATAGGTGCTACCAAATGTACTTGTACACTGGTTGTATATCTATTACCCAATCTTGCAAGCCATAGGTGCTACCAAATGTACTTGTACACTGGTTGATATCTATTACACAATTATTGTACCTAATCTTGCAAGCCATAGGTGCTACCAAATGTATTGTACATTGGCTGTATTAATTAAAACTCGCAACACGAATTTTTGTGTTTTCATCCAATAATTCTATTATTAAAAGACAAAATTGTTCTGTTTTTGACATCATATTTCAATATATTACTATAATATAATAAAATCGGTGGTACTTTAATAAAACATATTATACTGTATACCTAATACTGTTAAAATTTGTGTTTGGTATTGAAAGGCGATATTTTACTGTATTACAATGTGTGGTATATAAATAAATACCAATATTTCACGATATGTGTAGAATGTATTGTATTTTGAAACTTGCTCATCACTTTTTGCATCCATAATAGGCTGAAATAGGAAGTTTAATATGATATCTTACTATTCGAATGACTTATGGAATCACTATCTATCAATATACATACGCAAATTTTGAGCTTCGCTCCATTCTGAACTTGACTGCTGGCATAAGGAGTCCACGTCTGTCTCAGAGATAAAAAAATATTGACAACATCAGAGACATCTAGACCACGAGATGGCTGTCTGGTTTAGCCAGTTTATTAGCAATTCAGTGTATTTCACATGAAGCGGTGTTCTTATAATATCAGGTTGCACAACGGTTGAGAAAATTCTTATTTCTCATCAGGTGCACAATTTATTGAGTGCAATAAGACATATTAAGATGGTGGAGCAGCCGAATTTTCTACGTTATACGTAATATACAAAAATTCTCGATAGACCAACATGTCATACAAAATCCTCACTAAAAAGTATTCGTATAATAGTGTTCTTGGATGATTTCACCTACCGGATCTACCTACTCTCTTGCCTCAACATAGATGTTGTCCATCTTTGTTAACACATTTATTGAATATCAGCGCCAATTTTCGATACAATATGCCTTGTATTAAATGCTAGATCAGTTATTAGATTCATTACTTTCAGTTTAGGACTCTACTTTTTACACGTCATCAAATTCCGTTCAATTATGTGACATTTGCTCATAGTTGTTATTAATAGGTCCTGACCCTTTGGACTTTAATTAAATTAAATTAACTTTCAGATTTAAAAAATACTATCAAGTATCAAATTTGACGAATATAGTACAGAAAACATTGCCTCAGAATTATTTACAGACATACCGACAATTTGAAATTCTTCCTTGCGTGCCGAGTGTTTAATCACGTTCGTAACCCATCAGGTTGTTTATTTGATTTTGTTTCGAATTATGAAATATTTCGGAAATATAATACAGCGTGTATTAGATTAGTTAACATTTTGTTTATCAAAAGAGTATACTCTACCATAATGGCATGTTCCTCGTATTTTCATTTATTCAATTGGGCTTGCTACAGGATCGCAGTAGTAACTTGGTTAAAAGACAGGAGCAGGACTCTCTATGTTTCCTTTTTGTAATATTAATTTGCGTTACTCTTTTTACGAACCTAGTGAGAATGATACTTTGACTTCATGTTGTGTTTTGTGTTTAAATAATCACATAATTCATAAATAGTTCCTTTTGCCACCTACGAGCGCACACCTACTGGTTATTGAAGTTTAAGTTACACTTATTAAGTTTGAGTTTATTACATGTTCAGTAATGACTAACTGTTTTTGAGGTGAATGAAGTGTCATATAATTATTATACTTTTTTAAATGCCAAGAAATTATTAGACACTAGCGTTTAAAAAGACAAATAATTATTTCTTTCATTAAATAATGTAAAGAGACTTATAACCTATTCAAAACATAAAATGTAAAACAAAACTGAGAACATAAATTATAACGTGGTTGTAAAGTATACGGACTAGTTTAATAAGAAAATTATTTACAAACAAAAAGGGCTTTTTCGAATTTATAATATTATTAGGATTAAAACTCTTTAGTATTGACTCCTGTAGAAATATGCCGACTGTAGAAAGGAGTTTTCTCGACGACCGTGGTGAGTGTGATGGATTGAACTCGGTGTCGAGATGACATCAGACATACATTTTGTTCTTAACGTTTTTATATTCTACCTCGATCTGTTCTTATTGACGAAGATATAGTTCTACGCCATAAACTATAATATTATTAGTTAAAGAGAAAGTACTATTCATAGAATGCAAACACGTTATTTTGTATTTATTCTATAATCAGTAATTGAGATTGTTGAAGGAAAGACTCCTTTACTTGATCACATACTACAATCGATGTAAAGTTATCTAAACTGATCTTGTAATCAGCATACTCAACTGCCTTAAATGATTTTCAAAGGTTCCGTTAGATTTTGATTTAAACTAGGAACGCCCAAAGGTATCTTGCTATCATGCAAAATATCCATAAACTTCAAACGATATGGACTGATCTTGCAGGTATCTTGAATATATTGAATCGGACAAAATAACAGATAAATAATACATTGAAAATGCAATATTAACAGATATACACAAAATATATATTATTTTAAACGATAAACATACGGAGAAAATATACAAGGTGTTTGAAAAGTCTGGGTACGGCTTAATGTTTTACAAACCATTATAATTATAATATTAAATGGTTTCACTGATTAGTATTTATAAAAAATAACAAAAAAATTTAATTCAAAAATTAAGTGATAAGTTAACTATTTCACCAACAAAGAACAATGGTAGAACTTAATTCATTCATAAACATAAAGACGACGAATTCATTTTAGTTTTATTTATTATGTAAAAAATTTATGACATAATTTGCTAAATAAAAAAGGTCAGTGAAAACACATCGGTTAGTAGAGTGAAACGCCGCCTACTGCATCAGAATACGACGATCCAGTCAGAAATGGCAGCGCATAATGTACTTCACAATGTGTACCTAAAACAACCCGCCATTTCTGATTGGATAAACCTTTTGAGATGCGGTTTGCGGCATTCAACTCTACTAAGTGAGCTCTTTCAAATGAGGTATCACTGGACCCATGCTTTAATTTAAGATTTCCATGTTTTACTCTGTGGGCCGTCCCCCCATGGTGGGCATGTCATGGTAATAGCAAGGAAAAATAGTTTACATAGCCATATGACACTGTGCAAAGTTTACAAATGTTATCTGCTATGGTTTGTAAAATATTAAGCCGTACCCAGACTTTTCAAACACCTCGTATACAGAATGCATTGTTAATATTATACCGTTGGAAATGAATATTTTACACAAATTAAATTCATTTTAAGAAGAGTTTTTAAGAAAATACTCAAATGTAATTGTTTGATTTAATATTCAGAATTTTGAAACAATGGCACCCAATATTATAATTTATCCAAGTTTCTAATGAATTTTTATTTAAACAGACTACCATGGAACATCAGCAATATCCTGATGGCTTCATTATACAGAATACTTCGTTGAAATATCATTACCTGTTATACGAGTGCTATCGCAATCAGTTATCACTGCCGCCAGATCGTATATCGTCAGTCAATGTCAGTGCGGGTTCTGCCCCTTGAATTATTGAGAGTAATGTACAGATGGAAGATGAACTCTTTTTATCCTCTCCTCTTCTATCTGTCTGTCTGTCTCTCCCTCTCCACCCTTATCTGTCTCACAATGAAATTATCGTGAATCAACTTGAGATTGGCCCTGCATATTTACGTTAAAATTTCAACGCCTCAATTGTATACCTGGTGAGACATTGAGAACACCACTTCTTCTTGGTTATATTTGTTTGTAGTGCAGGTTTCTCTGATGTCGAAACGATCTAGAGAGTTCGTTTTGAATTCTTAGTCACCGATTGTTTTGGATATCGTCAGATGTATGTTGATTCCAGATTCCTGGAATCAAATCAGTCATAGCGTTAGACCGCTGCACTAAGTGGAGGGTGAACTGTAGCTGAACTTAACATTCTTACATATAGAAAAGGTAAACAAAATAGAGATATATTGTTGGTTTGTTTAGTTTTTTGCTCTCTCGGCCCATGGAACAATATACCACAATTTTTAGTAAGATATTTAAAGATCCAGGATATCATCAAACGTTGGGTGTTATAAAATTAAATTATAAACAATATCATTTTTCGCCATGGTATTAAATTTAATGAAGTCGTATTCAATTTATACGAGATAGGCAATTCTGTGCAGAGCTGTTGAAATTGAAAGTGCAAGGTAAGGCCTGTTACATAAAGGAACAATTTACTCGGACTGTTCGTGCTGGAGCACATTTAATAAGAGCCAGGGAGGTTCCACAACTACAACGCTCGGCAGTAAATACACAATGTGGCTGAACCGGGCCCAGCTCGCGCTGCATTTACATTGCGTATTAACACAGTTTTAATTGTTCACCTCCCTCATCCTCTCTTTAACACTAAAAGCAAGTTTTAAAAATGATCACGTTGAAAATTATAAAATAGTGAGGGGCAATAACAAAAATTTAAGTCATAAGGCCTTTACGTAGTTTATTCTTTCCTTCCGTCTCAATATAAGAGCTCATTATTTTGAAAAAGAAACAGAAAATTTAAATTCCAACACCTTGGTCGAATATCATAATTTCCCTTTGACATTTTATATTAAGTTGGAATATAAAAATCTAGTGAATATATTTGAAAACGAATGTAACATTTTAAACGCAATAAAAAATTAATTATATTTTTCTGTACATTGATGTTGCATTTAATAAACATAATATAAACAGAACTTGACAAATAAGTTACGTATTTCAGTAATTTACTCTTAAGAATATATATATATATGGAAATTATACATAAAAATTATAATTATATATATATTTATATATATAATTTATAATTATATATACATGAAAAAGGCCAACATATTAATATTAATGTACTATATTTCGCATTAAGCTTCTTCAGGTAAAAACTAACAACATAACGAAACACATAAAATAACCAAAAAACATAAATGTAAACATATAAATAAATTAATAAGCATAATAGTTTTGAAATTATAAACATATGTTCAAACTGTGGGTGTACAGATGTGATGAGTGTTCAGATGATTTAAATTTACTATCGAAGATTCAATCCATAGGGAAATTTAGATTTTGTGACAATTTGACATGCTTGTCCTAAATTTCTTAATTTGGATGTATTTGAATTATTCTTCATTGATCGTATTGGTTTTACTATATATACACTTTCAAAAGATTCCTTGTGCATTTTACTATGAATGACTAATGGTTTTGTTTCATCATTATGCTTAAAATCATAACGGTGACCTGTCATTCTTATTCTTAAATTATTTTCTGTAGAGCCAATGTAGTCGTTAGGATATTTTTTACATCGAATTTGATACACTACGTTTTTTTTGTATCACATGTCAAGTTGCCAGTAATTTTGTATACCTTTTTAGTTGTACTACTTTCGAATTTTGATGACTCTTCTATCTGATTACACACCATGCATCTTGATTATATATCTATATATATAAAAATCTTGAGTCACGATGTATGTTGCCAATAAACTCCAAAACGACTGAACCAATTTCAATCAAATTTCACATGTATCCGTAATTTAGTCTAACTTAGAAGATAGGATAGTTATTATCTGAATTATTCGCTTATGTCGTGAATATAAACGAATAAAATGTATTAATTAAATGTTTAATTATAAATCGTTGTTGATGTTAGAGTGTTTTATATTGGATCCGACAGACTGCGCTACGACACATAATACAAAGCGAGCGGATACTTAACAGCTGTTAATACTTTCAGCTGAAGTTCATCAAAGAGGCAGAAACATTTGTTTACATTTAAAATTTAGAAAATTTTTATTGTAAAGTGCTTGATCAGTAGTGTAATGCAGGTTGCATAGAAGACGTCATTGCCTAATTTTAAATTCAGATTGCACCAATGATTAATAAACTATCTAATGCAATGAAAATACTATTAAACGCTATTATGAAAACAACCTCATTGTAAAGATCCGTGAATGTTTGCACATAAGGTAATCGAATTTGGTTACATGGAAGGTAAATGAAGAGTCGAAAGAAGACACTTTATGATCGAAATTGGGTTTCTTTGATACATTTTCTTGAAGGCACACTCCTAAATAATACTGGAAATATCTTAGACAGAAAATTAATTTTAACAGACCGAATTTGATTCTTTATAACCTAATTAGTTTACCGAGATTCATCCATATACATTAATTGTTCTGAATAACTTATCAACACCTAGCAAAAACCACGAAAGATAGAGGCAGGAATATGGTACATATCTTCATAATGCGTCCAAGAGGCTCACGATGGAACGACTATCAATTATCTCATCAATGTTTAGAATGTGATAGAAAAAGAATAAGTGAATATAGTGTACTGTTTTCAACGGGAAATTGCGTGCGAAGCCGCGGGCAACTGCTAGTATTTATATAAAACTCTTTAGCATCCATGGCCTATAATTTTTAAACCATCGGGACAAATGAATGACTATATACATATCAGTAGAGGTATTTCTGTTTGTAAGGTTATACGCTACCACTCTGGCGGTCATGATATCAAATAAATTAAAATTATAGTATAACATTTTCTTATATCTAATAATATTTCTACAAGGTAAATGTAGTAATGTAATAATCCCTCCCTTCGCCCCTCTCTCTTCCTCTATCTCTCTCTCAATGGAATTATTGCGAATAGTCTTGAGATTGGTCGTGCATATTTAGACTAAATTTATAACGCCTCAATTGTGTATCTGAGGAGACAATGAGAACGTCTTTATCTAACCACTTCATCTTACCTTGGTTACATTTGTTTGCAGTCCAGGTGTTCCTGATTATAAACGTTCTACTGCTGGTCACTGAGGCCATTGGTAGTAGTCAGACTGTTGTTCTATACTTCAGCTATTGTATATAAGGTAATATTAACAAATAAAACTTCTGATAGATTACAACAATAGACCTTAGGTTATTTTTAAAAGTATTATTTTACAGCACACTTAGACTCCTATTCATATTTAATATTTCCTTTGTCAGAGTTTAAAGTATTAGTACTTTTAAACCTTGTACGATTATCTATTGAGTCTGTTGGCAGTGAAATTATTTTTGTTTACTAAATATAGTTAGTTGTAATATTTAAAACTTACTTTATCATAGTTTAGAGTATCAGTATTATACGTAGTAAAATCGCCTAAACTAATACTGATTTGATTGGTAATTATTACATCAAAGTATTGTCTTATTACTTGCGGAGGTGTGCTGTACTTAATTACAGCTTCACTGCTAATACCAGTGAAAGAGAAGCTTTTGATCACCCACTACTGTGTCGTATCTCTTATTTGATCGAACAATAAACAGGACGACATACTTAATTAATTGAGCTATGCCCCAGTAATTCATGAGCTATTGGTATAGTTACCTCCCGCATGAAACTGCACTCCGATTACAGCAATTAAGATCATGACGTGCTTGTAGTCTTTCATTATTGTCTGGTCATAACACTATGAACTCTAATGGCCTTTATTTGAATAACAGTGTTGTTGCAGCCACACACTATAATTCTCGTTTAAGAGTTTCATCCATTTTTAGCCTGTTAAAAAAAATAACATGTTTATTTGTAATCAAAACCTTTACATATAGCTACTTTCAAGTATTAATGTACAAAAAAGGCATTTTTATATCTTGTCGTATGCTGAACGTAAATTGTTTTGAGAGGATACTTATATTCAATGTTTCTATGATACCTTACGCGCTTGATAACAAGTGTATGTTGAAGTACAAAATAACACAAAAACTAATTTTTGCAGTTCTTGCAACATAAAAATGTTGCTGTTATTACTGAAACTAAAATGATGTATATTTCATTTTAAATACACATCATAATGAAAAAATTTAATTTAGAATTAATATATATTTTATAACTTAAACTAGAAAAATATATATTCATTATTTCATTATATACCAGGAAATTTATTTCCTCCAAATCAAATTAAAGAAGTATGGTTTCTCTGATGGCTGTGTGAATTGGGTCAAGTCTTCTTACTGGACATCAGCAGTGTGTGTAGGAGGGTAATAAAATGGCAAAATGGAAACCCGTTATAAGGGGGGTACCACAGTGCTCTGTACTTGGGCCCCTTTTATTCTCACTTTATATAAACAACGTCACTTCAATTATAACAGATTCAAATTTCCATCTTTATACCGACGTTTGTCAAATGTAGGTTCGCTGTTTACCAAACGAACAGCCACTTTCGTGTCACTACTCAACTTGGATATAGAAGCCATTAACTTTTGGGCAACACAACAAGGACTGAAACTAAATGAAAAAAATACGCAAGCAATGACAATTGGTAACTCGAGAATGATAAACCGAATTAATTTAGACACCGCACCGAAACTTAAACTTAACAGTTGTGAAATAAATTACCAAAACGAACTGAACAATCTAGGACTCACTATGAACGCAAATGTCAAATGGACTGACCAAGCTACGATCTCTGCTTGCATCCACGGTTTGAAGCGGTTTGTCTTATATCTGCAATTTAATGTTAAGGTGATGCTCATTAAGACTCTTATACTACCACACTTTGACTTCTGTGACGTCGTGATGAATGACATGATCGTTGAACAATCGGACAGACTCCAGCGTGCTCAAAACTACTGAATTAGATTTATTTTCAATCTCAGACGTCAAGAGCATGCTACAAAATATTTTCAGCAATTGTCCCTTATGAAGCTTCATCAACTACGTAAATTCCACATACTTTCTATTCTACATTTAATCATCAAAACCAAACATCCTGTTTATCTGTCCGATGATTTCAACTTTATCTCTGATATTAGTGAACGACCCACAAGAAGGGGAGCCACATTACTATCAATTCCAATCCATCGCTCATAATTTTTTAATAGGTTCTTCACTGTTGAATCTTCTCGTCTTTGGAAGGCTCTTCCAGATGATATTAGATGTATTGAGGACCGTGCACGCTTCGCTTACTGCGGTCATGTGGTCAGAGGGTGAGTTAGAGTGGTTGAATGTCTTCTTGTTCTTCACTTTGGATTTTTCTTGTATTAATTACATTATATATAAACTTTTCTTTTGTATTGAAGTTTGAAATTCATTTTAATATGTAGATTTTTACTTTAAGGTCATTTAGTTTTGTGTAGGTTAAGAAGTTTTGTTATTTTATATTTAAATTATAATTTAATAAATTACAGACTTAATTAAACTACTGTAAATTTACTGTATATAATATGAGGTTGAGTGGTAGAGAGGGCTTGGTAGCCCTAACTGCTCCTCTTTAATAAAGGCATTTTTCATTTCATTTCATATAGATTAATGGCTAAGCGCTAGCGAAGTATTTTAGTCGGGGGCCTGAAATTTAATTTCTGGCTATCCGTCTGTCGTCCGCACGAAATCTCGAGGATGATTTACCTATAAATTTGAAATTTTGCATGTACCTTCATTTGCATACAGGCATCTTGGAGTTTGAAGATGGTCCTTGTTAGTATATGTGATTTGGTTAGCAGCAATAATTACACCGGCTTATGGATAACAAAAAATTTGCGGAATAAATTGTTTTAGAAACTAATTTAAATAAGTATAAGTATGGGACATTTTAACATGTGACATGACGATACATGTAGCCTGTTCGGCGAAGCCTGTTAGGCGATGTAAACCACAAGATCGTGATTAATTGAATGACAAGGTGCCGCGAGCGATATTCCATTGATAGAACGGGTCCAGGTCTCCATAATGTAGCCAGCCGCTTTGTTAAGGAATGCTCTTTTGTGCCCTCGACTTTTGTATTACTCTTCTAATTAAGAACATCGACTGGATATTTCATCCTTCTTTGCAGCTTTTCATAATTATAACGGAAGTTTTTTACAGGTGAATATTTAAGTTTGATCTGTACGATGAGGAAACACAATGTCGGCCGTAATAAATTAATCGTTATCTATTATATCACTGATTGGAGGATTAAATTTATCTTGTAATAAAGGTCGGTACATTTGTAGCACGGTCAACTCCTAAATGTTGATAAGAAGCAAAATCGTAGAAATATAAGTTTTAATGTATTTACTTCATTACTAGAAAATGTTTAGTTTAAAGAAATAAAAACCGTAAAGTATTGGAAAAGAATATTTCAAAGACCGTCGAAAGACATAGACCGAAATTTGCAAGATATTTTAGCAAAGGTTAATGTTGATGGTAGCCGGATGTGTATGGTAAACAAGAAAATTAACTTGTAAAATGCTTCAATAACTTCCAAAGCAGAAACAATTAAATGGGATTGATGAATTTCTATATTAAAATTTCATTTATTATTATTTTATATATATATATATATATATATATATATATATATAAAACGACTTGGATTGCGGATATTAATATTCCAGAGTATTAATATTTAAATTATCAATGAGACATCCAATACGATATAAAATATTTTTTGATTAGTAAGCTCCTAGTGAATATTCAGTACAATTTATTACTAAATTGGTTAACTATTAAATATTATCTGGTTTGTCTAAAATAAAAATCAAAGTTCTAAATAAAAAAACAATGGATTATTTTAAACTGGCAAATTAATAAGTTCAACGTTTCAGAATTTTCATCTCTCTATTTTCCACAAAGAATTGACAAACCGTTTAGTAAATTTAAAAGTTCCTTTGGCAAGAAATAAAAATATTAATCAAATATATCAAACTAACTAATCAGAGCTCTCTTCTAAAATAAAATAATAAAGTTTTAAAATAAAAATCAAATACCACTCGAAAATAACTAAAATAAAAAATGTTCACTTCTAAGTTCATTCAAAATACAAAAGTAAAAATATTAAACTTCCTTTTTACACTAGTTGAACCTTTACTTTCAAGTCTCTGCAATTCAGATTACAACTCTCTCAAACAATTATTAATGTTCAATTAATTTTCAATTAGTAATTCACAATAAAAACAGTTTCTAATTAAATTATTAATAAATTACTACTTTTCCAAGTCTCAATTAAAGTTATTAACAAAGCTCAATTTTAATTAACTTTTCTTGCAAGTATGAACCAAATGTAACTTGTATGATTCTATTATGCTCTATTGTTCACCCGATAATTAGTTATTCAGATTGCTCTGTAGTTTCATATGAATTTAATTTTTTCCTATAAAAAAAGACAAAAAAATTAATGTAATATCAGATCAGGAAGACTATTTCAATAAAACGTACAATAAATTTGGTGCTTACCTCAAAATCCCTCGGGGAAACAAAATTAAGAAAAAACACGGCGCACTGTAATCAACTTAACTCACGAAAATGACTAAAAGAAGGGCGAAAATTATGAGCGGGCGCTTAAATACTTCCCTTTCCAATCAACTTTGCAGGACATCCGCTGTGTTCTCTCATTGGTCCAGCTGTATCAAACAAGGAGAACAATAGTCGCAACACAAGACAAGTTCTAATCAATTTAAGGCAGTCAACCTGCCTTCCTAACAATTTAAAACTACCAGTACTAACTTGCCAAAGGATTACATGTTCGTTTTTACCCTGACTTTTCACAATCTAATCTAAAATTAAATCCTAATATTTCGATCCCAAAATTTTTCATTTAATTTAAGTTTTAATTAAAAAAAAATCAATGTAGCTTTAAAAACGCTACAATATATTAAAATAATCACAATATTGTACACCTACTTTTGAAACAACATTTAGCTCAGGGCCTTTCACTTAACATCTTATCGGATCTTAGAAACAACATTACAACAGAGTTAGAAATACCATCTGCATGGTCCACAGGAGCTGAATAGATGTGAAAACAATCACCTTACACAATAACCATTTGGAGTGCCTCATTTTGTGAACTGCTTTTTGAAAAAAATAACAAAAACCATCAATCTTAGCAGAAGGAACTGCCTTAGGGTTGCCAAATAATAAATGTCAGATAAAAGGTGACTAGTCAATCCTTTAGTGGTGAGAAGCTTTTCAATAAAAAAATAAAATACTTTTTCAGTTGAGAATTGAAGTTATTTATAAAAACTATATGTTATGATAAAATATGTTAAGCATATGATAAATATATGTTTAAGATACAAATTATCAATGCTAAAACTGTATTAAGTCTATTGTAAAATTTAAATTAATTTTGTTTTTTTTTTTGTTGAAAAAGCTGATTCATTGAGTAGATATTGTTTAATTTTCTGAATTAACGGTCTAAATTGTACTTATTATGCTGCCATTTTACAGCTAGACAAGATTTTTAAATAACAGAAATGTTTATTTTAAGTTTAGACAACCAAATAAAAATTCATCCTTTCACACATGCCCTACAGAGTTTTCTCAGTAATAACCTTTGATACAATTTGGCATCCTTCTAAAAGTAAAATTAACGCATATTAGTCTTTTCTCTACGAGAAGAGGATGAGGAAACCCTTCATTGTACTTAATCCTAAAAGGTCTTTGGACTGCTTTCGGTGTCACAGGATATTCAGAATGGTTATGGTTGGGTGTGAGGCACCATCTTCTATCAAGATCCCAAAAGAAGGTATAATGGGCTATATATCTCCGTATGTCATTTTGGGAGAAGATGAGGCTAGCTCTATCCAACATTTCCAGCCAATGAAGGCAGAGGAGACAATAATCCTTCATGTCTAGGCTTGTAATAACTTTTGCACTGAGGGACCTCCACCCACTCTGACAGTCATCCTCCGCAGTACTGTCAACACAAATTTTTAAAATTGTGGTCTCTACACAAACAGCCTTTTTAAAAAATATTACTAAATTTGCGATTATAAATGTGCCACTACTGGACATCTATTGGATTACCCAGAGTTAAGTGTCAAATTAGTTTTATTGTACCCTGGATAAGTTGGACTGAAAGGTATCAGCCAACCACAAGAGAAGCCTCCTGGGGAAAATAAAAACATAATATTATTAATTTAAAACATTACTTTTTTTAAAGTTCGGTGCACTCTGTAATTACGGTTAGACATGTCATTTGTAATTACATCAAACAAGTGCAATAATTTTGCTGTATTAAACAACCCATTTTTTAAAGTTTTTTTAAAGTTAACTGTTTTTGCAATAAATCATCCCCAACTTACAAATTTAATTATTTTTGAGAAAGTTTCAAATTTAAAAATACTGTAAAGTTTTTGGTGTCAAATTACATTGAATGAATAAGAAAACGTAAGATGAAAGAAATAACATTGCAAGAATAAAATCTGCCTTGCCATATATAGGTTCTTGGAGAAAGAAATGCTATAAAAGCTCTATATTGGGGAGTACTTGTTAAATTAGGGCAGGACTAATACTACTTTCGATTTTTTATATCTGGGATTCTTTTGAATAAGCAGAAGTTCCAGCTGAATGAAACGTAGGATTGACTTATCTCACTAGTAAAATGTGTCATGCAAAAATGTTGGCTCTGAAAATCTTTAAGTTTTTGTTGTTTTTAAGCTTATTGACTCATTTTATGTGAAATTAGTGAATGTTTATATGTATTTTTACATCAAAAAATATGTTGAAATTATCTTGGTTTGCAGTAAGGAAAATCAATTTTTCACGCTTTATTTAATACAATTTGAATATTTAAGAAATGTTTTTATAACAGTTTATTTAAGTTTTGTTTTTATACTATTTTGAAAAATATTTCATAATTTTTAAGCTTTTTGAAAGAAATTGGTTGTATTTTTCATTATTTTGAAAATTTAATTGTTTAAATTTTGTTAAATGTTCATTCTTTTATTTTAAGACAAAATGAAGAAGAGATCAATGGAGCTTGAGATGATCTGTTCATTGTTTAAGATTTATTATTTATGCTTTAACAAATTTTTTTTTCTAAATTTTGAATTATTGTGATACTTTTACAGTTTTATTCTACATTATTTTTTTACATGTATATAGAATCATTATATATTATCATTTCTTTTCTGATGGCAACTAAAAATTCGTACAATGTGATTACGCATTTACTATATGATGTTATCGATATGTGTATGGTTTTTAAAACATTATTTTCACTTGAATTTTAAATAACTCAGAAAGTGAACTAGGAGTGACAATATATTATATACTATTACTAGTGCGTTTGCCAATGAGAGTCATCGTCAGCGCTAAACGATGACGATGACGTGATGTGTTCATGTCAACGTTTATAAGTTGTGGTTGAGAGTTAATTCATAAATAAATCGAAAAGGAATGATAATCTGAAAATATCTTTTCTGCATTTGGTCGCACTTTGAGTTTTCAAACCTCAATACTTAGTATCTCAACTCCTCAACTAATGGTTAGTATTCGCCTTCTTTACCAATTTTTCTATATCAAATAGTTTTCAAGAAGAATATGAGTAAAAGTATGTGCAAGCAAGGGGAAGGTAATGCAAATACGACATATATGTATTCTTATAATGATGTGATGTGTTTACTTAGATAAAGTTTTACATGGCTGTGAAGGTACACACTATTATGGTGACACTTATTCGGGATGACGTCATACTCTAATGACGTTATACTCGTATGTTGCTTAGGAACACATTTTTACAAACAAAATGTGATCCTATATTATTAGATTTACATTACTCTCGTATTATACATAAAAATTCGGATTCATTAACGATTATATTTATTTAATGTTGACCTTATAATAAAAGATCAACATTAAGTAGATCAACAGCGAGTAGAGCAAGATCAAGGTATAAGTACTAGGCAGTTAGGATCAATACTCAACGTAGACCACATGACACTATGGCGAGTTCTACATAAACAGATCCTACCATTACCAGCGTGTAAAAGCCCTTAGCCCTTTCCATTACGTTTGAAGTGTTGCCAATGGTTTTATCAGGAGCTAACAACCCTGGCTTTACATCATTAGTTTTGTATACAGATGAAGCTTGTTGTAATCGAGATGGAAATACCAACTACCACAAAGTGCATCAACGGGCTGATGAAAACCCACACGTCATTCATGAAGGGAGACATCTACAGCAGTTAAAATATATGTTTGGGCAGGCATCATTGGAGACTGTTATTAGGTCCTTTTGTATTACCTGACAGACTAAATGGTGAAAATTGCAGACATTTCTTAAAACACGATTTTGTGCCAGGATTTTTTCATGATGTTCCCTTGCGTGTGAGAGAGCACTGTTGGTTTATACATGATGGACCAAACTTGTGGAGAAAGAAGGATAGGCAGAGGGGGACCTGTATCATGGCCGCCTGATCTGAATCCAATCGATTTCTTCCTTTTGGGTAATTTGAAAGCTCTAGTTTGTAAAAGAACAGTTTAGACCAGGGATGACATTTTACAGCATATCACTGCAACCTGTAACACTGTAAGGAATACCTGTACACCATGAATACTCGAAGGAACTCGGCAATCAATGACCAGACGTGTTAATGCATGCATCGCATCAAATGGAGGGTATATGGAACAGTTATAAAGTGATTCCTAAGGTTTTGAAATAAAGGGTGTATTGTTAAGTTGTTCCGTATTTCTTAGTAATTCCAGCTTAAAACTCTTTTTGATGGTAAGATATTTTTGTTCAATTTTCTTAACACTTGTATAGTACTTTAATTTTCTGAAACTTGCAAATATGATATGTTACTAGGTTAAGAAAATGCAAAAACTTTTTTATATCTTGAACGATTTCAATAAATGAGGTACTGTTGGTTTTAGAATAAAATTTATAAATCTGATTGATTCTAGTACATTTTTATAAATACGATAATTTTGAAGAATTCATCATCAAAGATTATAACAAGCCACCGTTTTTAATTTTGTTGAATAAAAATTAAAAGAAATTTAATTGACGATCTTTACTACAGCATGATATGTTAATATTTTTAACGTTCTACCTTTAATGGTTGTTTATAAAAAAATTTTTAATTTAAAAAACACAAAAATATTAATTTTAGGACATACATTTATAGGAACTTTTTGGTTTGTTTTGACGCCAGAAACAACCTCCTGAAGTTTGTCGGCGTATTTCAGTTATACACTGTATAGATTGTTAAATTTAAAGCTTGTTACTCCTGAAACTGTGAAGAGCAGAAGAAGCTGGACTTATTTTAAATCTTACCTTAGAAAAATGCTCTTTCCGATGTAAATTGGAATACATTTTTATCGCCGATACCTAAGAACTTTCTAAAGCGGCAGACAACTAAGCATTTTCTGCTAGTTCTAAAGAATCACAAATTGTCTAGTGTAGTAGAATATGTGATGCTTGTAATCTTACTTAGCATTGCACTGTTCGAGAAATGCAGCTATGTCAGATCGTTTGCTCATAACGAGAAAACGGATCAGCAAAGTTTGCCCATTGTGAAAAATATATTTTACATTCTCGCATTCGTGTAAAAAGTTTGGATTATTATTTGTAAGATACAAACTAAGCTAATTTTTTGTAGCTCTGCTCGATGTCTAAAGAGCAAACAAGCCTATAGACTTTAACATGTAGCTTAACTAACATTTCATCTGTAGACTTCAAATTTTGCATGAGATATAATTTTTACATGGAAAACAATGAGTTATATGATAGTGCATGTCCATCAATGAGAATTGGATCAATCAGTTGGCTGGTAAATTTTGCTTTTGACCTCCGGATGGATGTAAAGACCTCTTTTCTGTGTGTTTGTCTGTTTGTATGTCCGATCAGAGGACATGTCAAGGATGAAATAATTATAATTCATTAAACAAAAACTGTTTGTTACGTAACACGTCATAGGGCGTACTCCAATATTATAATTGTATTGCAAGAAAAGTATTGAGAATAATGTAGAGGCATCGTGTATTATAGAGATCATCAAATTATAAGTGCAGAATCTAAAACAAAATAGTTTTAAATACAATGTTTTACTATAAAATTATTATAGTATGCTACTGTCACAGAATGATTATGTAAAATGTAGTTTTTACGATTATGTAGCCATCATGATTAGCACATAAATTCTTAGATTCACAACACGTCGAAGGATTATGGAGATAATAGTTATCTAATAGTTATCTACTAATAGTTATACTACTGTGTACTGAAGATAATAAATAACAGCCGTTATTTGGCTATTTCAGTTTAACATCTATTGACTAAATATAACTCTTACAGTGCAAGGCCAAAGTTTCTATACAACGAGGTCCAGAAAACGAGTTATTTTTGTGTAAATATATTTTTAATTTGGTAAGTAAAAGTTCTGAAGTATTAAAATATTTATATTCTGTCCATGAACAGTGCCTTAGTTCTTAGTAGTTAATAAAAATATGACATACCAAAATATTATTTGTTGAAATGTCAACAGGACTTACATGACAAAAAAAAAACCACACACACACACACACACACACACACACACACACACACACACACACACACACACACACACACACACACACACACACACACACACACACACACACACACACACACACACACACACACACACACATATTTCAAAATGGGAAAACAGTTTTGTATTATTCAAGAGGTGACATGATTAAAAATAATTAAGATCAGGTTGAGCATACAGAAAACAATTTTTGCTTATTTCTAACTGAAGACGCACGTATCTTAATATCACTTATGGTATTAGCTATTAAAGTGGATTGTTCGTTCCGAAGACAGTTATCTTGTTTAATTACGCCTTAATGAAGTTCTTAATATGGATGTTTATGTTTCAGACTAACCATTTCACCAACATTTCAAATAACCCTCGGCCAATGCTTTCTTTTGTCCGCTATACTTGTGACTGATCAATGATATAAGTGAGAAGGAATTATAAAAAAGAAAGAAAATAAACTAAATGGCACACCCTCATTAATACATAAATATACCTTAAGATTTTACGTCGATTTTATAGACATCTATCAATTGCAATCGCTTTTATGACGGAATTCCTGGAGATCTCTTGCATTTTCTCTGATCATGACACCCAGAATATGAAACTACCATAATCCAAATATATATATATATATATATATATATATATATAATTATGTCAGTTTGTATTATGTGTATGTATAGGTTTATACAGTGTAAAGCGAGCTAGTGAACACATGGTATAAAGGCAGTACTTAAACATAGCTTGGATGAGTTATTTAGTGTGTCATAACGAATAAAACGTTTCAGGACGGCGGGCATTCGCATTCAAGTAAAGGTTTAACCCAACAAATTCCCTAAGTACACCTAAAACGTTACATTTGAAAATGATATTACGTAATTATTATAAACCAATTGTATTCATTTTCTTTTTATATCTCTTAAGGTTTCAATATGGCGGCTATTTCAAGTTTAGAAAAGGAATGGTTGTATATTAGTTATATTACCTATGGTGAAAAACAAAAAAAGTATTTTAGAATTCTCAGGTCATTTACAGCAACGTTGTTTTACGTGTCTTTTGATATCCCGTAAGCTTTCCAGATAACTGGCACACAAAGTATTATGCAGTTTTATCAGTATTGCGGGAATAGTTGAGAACACGATAAATACCAAAGTTCTTAATAGATTCAGACTAAACATGGTACATAGACAGTATTACACATAGCTTGATTGAGTTAGCCAGTATCAACCAATAAAACGTTTCAAGATGGCGGTCATTCACATTTGGGGCAAATTAGTATCTCGAGTATTTCATAACATATATCAAAATGCACAGTCTTTTTTCAAAATTTTGCTATAATTTCAATCAAAATTTATCCTTACAAATATTTTTTATAACGGTTAGAGTTTCAAGATGGTGGTCGTTTAAAGATATGGAAGAACTCGTACAAAAATGAATTGTCATAAGTTAGTATGTTTACAAACATAATTTCAGATTAATCGTAACTAAACCAGATCTAAGTTTTTACAAAGAAATTGTAACAAATGCTTATAACCAATTTTGTCTTTTGAAAGTGTTACGATTATATCACAATAAAAAAATTTAAATTTATCGCTCCATCAGTGGTGTGAAAAACATATAAACTAATAATACATGTTTAATTTGACATGTCGATATGTGAAATCTGCTTTTTTCCGACTAAGCCGGGGATATATTTGCTTTTACAGGAAACTATGATTAAGGCGTAAAACAATGGCTTAAAGGCTGAAAACTCTTTAAAATAATGCGGTGGATCTTATCCTTTCTAAGAACGGTATAACAATGGCAGAAGTGCTGTACAAACCATTTGTTCCCGTCAATATAGACAATAACAAGAAAGCCGTAAGACGCTATTCACACACAATGGGGAAGTGGAGTATTGTCTCCTTCTTAAGGATTGTGATACCTGTAACGGTAGCTAGTTCCTTAGAATTTATTATAATGCAATTCTTTCGTTTCGTAATCTTTTATATCTTGTGGACTGCAACACTGATGACGAAAACGATATTGTAAAAGTTCGCCCCTAAAATTGGTTTTTAATACAATTTTTCGAACTATTTATTAGAGAAATTGCGCTCAATTCTACCTAGGAATTTTTGTATAAGCCATTTTAAGACATGAAAGATCCGTCGAATTTAAACATTCAGTAAGGAGTATTTTACTGAAGCCAAAAAATTTGACGCCTCCAAATAAGATATTCGTAACTCAGATGTTATGCTTTTTGATATGTTTACTTCTTCATAATATGTCGAAGGAGAAAAAAAAATTCCACCTTACGAGTACACGTTGAACATGTGACCATAATTTTGAATATCGTTTGCCGTTCGTGCAAAATGTCTTATGTTAAAATTTCCATTTTTTTTTTTTTATTGCATCATATGTTTTGACTTCACTATCCGGAACTTGTGTCAAAATGTCATATGTTTTTGACCAATAGAAAAAGAGCTGTAGCAAAATGCAAAATGCCATATGTTTTCATGTCAAGCCACCTGTTCCTGCAAATTGTCTCATGTTGTCATTGGATTGTTGATTGATTGGCAACTCAGCTCTAACATAATAATAGGTAAGTGAAATAAAGTATTATTTCTTATTTTTACTCAGCTGCTGTTTGTTAAAAGTTCTGGTTTGTTTTTAGGCAGATATATTAATGTTTTTTACTGTAAATTATAACAATAATGCTCGATTTGACATCTAAAAGTAATTTTTCAGTGAAAGTGAGGTTTATGGTTGTTGAATAGTTTTGCAACAAAAACAATTTTTAGTTTGATTTGGTTTGAAAAAGGATTCTTTATAGGATTCTAATGTTGCCAATGTGTTGGGGCGTTATTATATTTACTTACAAACTTATGTAAATTAGTTTTATTAAGTGTTTAATGTTATTACTGCAAAATGTCGTAAGTTTTTTCTTGTCAAAAGGCTTGTTTCAATTCATACTTAAGACTTTTTGAATCAAATGATTATGTAGTTCTAAAATCTTAATTTAAACTACTTAATGTTGTATTATATTACAGTTACATCTAACATACTATTTAAGTATAATTGGGCTTATTTATCCTAGGCCTAAGCCTAATTAAATTTATTTTAGGCCTACAGTTTTGTAACTGTACTTGAATTTATTAAACGTTTAATAAGGAATTATAAAATTATATTACCTTGTTGGGTTTGATTGTTGCAGGATTTATGTTTATTAGATTAGTTTATCAAAAGTTTTAGGCGCTAATCAAGACTTTATATCTAACTGAGAACTTAGATACTGTAAAGTACATTACGATAATATATATGGGGCAAAACTTTAGAGAGTAATGAATTCACAACGCTATTGAGACCTAAGTTAGGCCTATTATAGATAACTGGTCGCGGTGTTGGCATATCCTGACATAACGGTATCGTATAAAATCAAAGTATCAGAAAAATTTAATATTCTGAATGTTTCACTATGCTTATTATTTTGTAACCAACTATATTTTGGCTATACCTAAAATACTGTTTTAATGTTAATATATTTATTTTTCGGCTATTAGATAATAATTTATCCCTAGTTACATTTTTTCTCAGTAAAATTAAATTAGTATTTTACTACAGTAATTAGGCTACATCTGTTGTATTCTTTCAGATTATCAATTATGGCTCTCAGAGGCAGGCGCTTAGTTGAACTGGCCTTGGCAGAAAAATGAGGTCTCACCAGAGGTTCGACAATCCATGGACCGTGAGTTTGGTATTGTGAACATCGACAACAACAGTACAACAAACCTTAATGAGCATACTTATTTTTGTAAGTTTCTAAGCCTACTACCAATATTGAAAATAACACTTCAAATACAGTAAAAAACAAAACTCTGCCAAATTGTAAACTACAAAGAATTGTCAGATAGTGACAGTCCTTTATTTTCGGATTCAGATGAGTACAACTAACGCTCCAGTAGTGACTTTGGTGAGGTTTCTAGCAGTGATGAGGAACCAAAAAATAGAAAAGAAGATCGAAGAAAAATTAATAAAGTAAGTCTGCTGAAAACACGTTTGCAGTTCAGAAAGTAACAAACTATGAAAAACAACAGCAAATCGGACAAGAACCAGAAAGCAGCACAGAAAAAGAAACAGTAGTTTTTTGAACAAATATTAACAGGCGATACCCAACTGAATACTAATAAAGATAGTGTAGTTGAAAACAGAGAAGGAGAAGAAAATAGAAATGAAGCTCGAGGGCAAGAAATAAGAGGGATAAAACAGAAACGTAAAAGAAGTCGGAAAGGTTTATCTAATCCACAGCAATGGCAAAGACAAGTCCAACAAAGAAAAGAGGATGCGGGAGAAAGTTACAAGGGCTTAAAAAAAAATAATGGAAAGTTTACATTGAGTGTTGACAAGGAAGGTAGGAAAATGAAATGTCGCTGTACGTGTAAGTGGAGTAGTAAGAATACCAACTCTTTGTCATGTTCAAGTCTGCAGGAGGAAGACAGAGAGAAAAACTTTAAATATTTTTGGAAAAGTTTTAAATGATTGGTCTGGTAGAAAAGCCTACATCTCCTCTTTGATAGAAAGAAAGAAAAATTACTAAAAGACGTATAAAACATCTATTCTGACTGACTCAACTAAAAGAAATGTAAAATACAAATATCATCTAATCAAAGACAACATCGTATTAATGTTTGCAAGAAAATGTTTTTTACACACATTGGATGTGGGTGAAAGAAGTGTTCAGTCATGGCTTCGTGAACTGTCACATGATAATACTGAGTTAGA
Organism: Homalodisca vitripennis; assembly: GCF_021130785.1. Classification (NCBI taxonomy): domain Eukaryota; kingdom Metazoa; phylum Arthropoda; class Insecta; order Hemiptera; family Cicadellidae; genus Homalodisca; species Homalodisca vitripennis. The sequence goes on along the minus strand of NC_060210.1, from coordinate 30,814,650 downwards.
GGAATACAATTTTGAACCATTAAATTGTTAATAATCCTGTCATTCCTGTTGCAAAATCTAAGAAGAAGCGAGGTTCAGAGGATGTTAAGTCTCGCTCGGTAGAAGAGTTCTTCCATAGTCTCCCAAAGATGGAGTCCCACTACTGCAGGGCCCTCAAGCCAAAAACTTTACCTTGAACCAGTATGGGAAAGTAAAGTAGCGCTCTTCAAGGAATACAAGCAAAATTTTTGCGTTGACAACAGTAGAAGTGCTAGTTGGTCAGTATTTTCTAGGGTTATGTATAAGCTTAACATTGATCTCTACCAACCCAAAAAAAAGACCAATGTGAAACATGCATTAAGCATAAACTAGGAACTGTGTCTGATGAAGAATTCAAAATACATCAAAATAAAAAAGAGAAATCCAGGGCAGAAAAGGAGAAAGATAAGGAAAGAGCATTAAGTAACGAATCATTGGGGCGTTTTACACAGTTTGATGTTCAAGCCGTTCTTTTATTACCTAACATAATGAGTTCTTCTGCATACTACAAAACTAAACTAAAACTACATAATTATACAATTTATAATATGAAAAATGCAGAAGTAAAATTGTTTTTTTGTGGCATGAGGCCAATGGTAGCTTAGAAAGTGATGTGTTTGCTTCCATTCTGTACAAATTCTTACAAAAAGAAATTTTGTGCAAAAAACCTTTCTGAAATCATAATTTGGTCAGATGGGTGCGGGTATCAGAATAGGTGCGAGAAGGTCTCAAATGCACTACTTCACCTTTCAAATGTTAATAAAGCAACAATATATCAAAAAATACCTTGAAGTAGGACACACACAAATGGAAGTAGATTCGGTCCATAGTAAGATCGAGAAAAAAATTAAAGGAAAGGAGTTTTTACGTGCCCTTTGAGTATGTCAGATCGATTCGAGAAGCAAGGAGCAAACCAACAGAGTGTAATGTTGTAGTACTGAAGTACACTGAATTTATTGACTTTTCAAATGGCTACTACACTAGTGTGCGGCCTGGCATGAAGAAAGGTGAATCCCATAGTCTCTGATGTGTGTGCGTTTCGCTATTTCAATGGCTGCATTTACTTCAAGCTCGATTTGGAAGACAATTGGCAAACCCTTCCAAGACGACCCAAAACACATACTGCTTTTGAAAATTTATGTAGTCTTTACAAGTCGCCAATAAAAAATTACTACAAGAAAGTTTTGAAGATTTGCAGTATTTAAAAAAAGTTATTAATGAGGACTACCATAATTTTTTTGATACACTTCCCCACGAGTGTAACGATGACAAAAGCCAATGCAGACATGTTTTACTTGTAAAATAGCATTGTTTTAACTTGCAATAATTTTTTTAAGTAAATGTAATGCAGATCAAATTTGTAAATATGGCCAAAATACTAAACATTTCTCAACGTGTCCTATTCTATTTAATATTACGTTTGTTTGTGCATTTAAGTACTAATTCTAGAGTAGTAAGTATCGATAAAAACTGTATTGTTCTTAAAACTATGTATCTGTTTTCTTTTTTAAACCTTAATAATTCACAAAATAATGTCTATGTTTCAAAGCAAAATGGCCTATGTTTCGTTTTAAGTCTGACTTAAGTCTACATTTAAGTGCAAAATGTCCTATGTTGTAATGCAAAATACGTTATGTTAGCCCGAATAAATGATTTTAACTGCAAAAAGTCGTATGTTCACTTTAAACTTAAGAAAAATGGTTATATTACATTTATATATATTTGAGCTTAACCAATATCATTTTTAAACATACATTTATTTATTACAAACCACATAGTTATATTACGTTAAAAGTTATCATGTTTTTTTTGTTTCCTGAAAAGTACACTTTTTTACATACAACAACATTTTGCATGAACGGCAACGATATGGAAAGCCTCAAATTTGTGTTAAAACTGCTTTTTATTTTATTATATAACAATGTTATGTTTCCTAGTAAGAACGTCGAATCTAGAGGAACCATAATTTAATTAGGAAGTTTTGTTAGCTTATATTAAATTTAAAACATTACTATAATATGATTAGTTATGTTTATCAAATGGAATGCAGTACCTAGTTTCAAAACTTAATCTTCTTGGTTTCCTGTTAAACTAAACTAATCCTATTTTGGAGTTAATTATTTGACTAGCTGGTTGTATAAATCAGTAATAGTAGCAACTTTGTGTAGCAACAGCGGGATAATGCCTAATGGTGTTTCAGCTTTGTTCTTGCAGATTATGCTTTTTGTTTTCGTATAATTCAATGAAATCAGAAGTAGTATAACATTTGAAATTTAATGAAGAGTTCGGCTTGATCTTTAGTAAAAGCTACGATGAATTATTTAATTTATTTTACTTTTATCAATTCCTAACTACAAAACATTAGTCGACTTTAGCATATCATATACTTCTTTGAGAATATAATAATTGATATTGATAATAATCAGGAACCCAATAAATTATAATAATTAATATTAAATGTTGGCTCCACAGGTGAGGTAAAGTTTAGAAGCTGAGCTGATGAAAAGTTTCTTGCTAGTACTGTTGGCTTTACTTACATACAATCTATAAGCCTTATTAGGTGATTATGTATATTTTACTGGAATATATTACGACTGATGAGGTAAAATGAATGAAACAAATCCTTTTGTGTACTGTTATTTTTAAGTATAAGTAAATATAACAAAACCTCTAACCGGTACTTTCTCGTTTACATTCCTATACCTAGAGAATTTATATTCTAAATACAAACAATCTAACAAGAAATTATGAAACACATAAATTTGTTAATAGATTAACATCTTAAATCAGGTTTTTTGATTAAAATGTTAGATTTTAATTGAAAATCTTGATAGAAATAGGGATTAAATAATGGGTTATTTATATTATAATCAAACGAATATGAAACAATAATTGATTGATTACTGATACATTTTGCGGTGTATAATAATTTAAAATATAATATTTTATTATCTGTTGCTTTCTCACGTGAAAGCGCATTGAAATATTGCATGTAGGACTATAAACTAGTCATGATAAATATTATTTTGTTTCCGGTACTAAACAAGACCAGAGTTCGAATGACAAAGATTTATTTTTATGTGTTGATGAACTCTTTGATGATGTATCTAGTAGTTACCTATCAGATTAGGTAAGGAAACTTAACTTGCCTCAGTTAGTTTATAATAGCCATTCATCGCCTCTAAAACTAGAGAAACCTGCAACTGCAGAAATATTTTGAAATTCAATAGAAGATATAAATGAATACAAAGAGAACTTTCGGAAGAATTCAGATTGGGAACCACTTGATAAAGAAAGTGATGAATCAGAGAATGATTCCATCCTCATTCAAAGAGGTAACAAAAGGAAAGCAAGCAGAAAACTTATTTGCTTTAATGAGCAAGAAAGCTAATACAAATATAACAGTTTAATCAAAAAGTCCATTACCAGCCGCATGTTAACGAAATACTCAAGAACTGTTCTACAGTGATAGAAAATAAAATCTGAATGCAGATATTAATGATGTACCAGAAATTTACTGCTCAAATTTAAATAGAAAAAGAAGCAGCTTGTATGTGCGCTGAAAACATGTTCTGGCAGGACAGAAATGTGTTTTTATTTTGCAAATTGGCGGAGATTGAAAGCCAACAACTGTAAAACTTTGGCTTGAAGTATTTAGCTATACTCAAAAAAGTTTGTTTTTTTGGCTAACAAAAATGGTGGTTGAGCCACGTCTATTCAGAAAACGTAACATATCCGTAGTCAGAATTCTGGAATTTTCATGACAATTCTACTAGAAGTAAGTAATGCCCTTGAAATGATTTTTGAAAATCTAACGTTGCAGAAAGTTCAAGCTTTAGTCAGAACTTTCACATCAGAATAAGATGACGCGTTTTTGATGCCGGTGTTGAACTTGTACACAAACGCAACATTGTCTTATGAAGGAGACAATAAGCCGATGCTTGTATATCCAGCCCATTATGTCACAACCTTGAATATCTGAGAATTCTGTGAGTGACAGCTCTATTAGACCATTTAGAGCGGAAAATTGAGTCTTCAACGGTTTTAAATCCAGCTAACTGCCTTTCTTCTGTAGTTGTCTTACGCTTGTCAGTGGTTACAGATAACAATTATACTATTGAAGAGTTACTCATTTGGTCTAACTACTGTAGGATTTCACCTATTATTAGTTGCACATATTTATACTTAATATATAAAAAATTGTAGCATTGTTATCGCCAGTTGACATTTTATAAATTCTAAGAATTGAAAGGATTGATTGTAATATTGTCTAAAAAACACATATTGCAAGGTTAAATATACAATGGGATCTTTTAGAAATATGAGAATATTCAATATAATAACTGTAGACTACTATATAGAGTAAGTCAGCTGAGGTGTCCTAAACGTGTATTAAGAGATTATAGTTATAGCACAGAAAGAAACTGAAGTGACGATAAATCTTATGCAAACAATGGTTTCGAAAAAGTTTTACCAGATTCCATGTAAGTGGTTGTGCCAAATATAAAGATCCCGGATTCGTCTCTGAAATATTTAAAACTTAAAACTCTAGTGAATATAAACATTTTGATGTAGTTCGTTTACAAAAGTTTAATCCGTTTCAAAATGGTAGACTAAAATTAACAAAATTGGTATTTTACATAAAACCAGCTATTTTTACAAATAAAAATATATAATAGTAAATGTAGCAAATACTGTACTTTGCCAGAACTCAGAACTCAGAACTCAGAACTCAAAAATCTTTATTTTTACAGTTTTTCAACCATACAATAGTGTCAACCAAAAATAAACGAAGTAAATCCAGTACAACAGTAATTACATATGATTATCACATTGCAACATTTCTATGGGTTACAATAAGAAAAGAGCTATCTACAACTAGCTCGTTCCCATACCTATTTACATTCAATTCGTCATCAGGACAAGAAATCCCCGAATGCTGTAACAACACCGCTGTAATAGAATTTTCTTTACCCCGTTTTCCGAAAGAATTGAAATTATTCTCTGACTTGAGCTCCCCCGGTAGTGCATTGTAAAGCCTGATCCCATTATATTTAAGGTGGTGTTCATAAAAAGCAGTTTTATGCCTAGGAACAGAGATTTTTTCCCGATTCCCGGAGAATCGTAGATGTGTGGAAGAGTGTCAGACTTGAACAAAGGTAAGTTTCTATGGACATACTTGACAACATTGTAGAATGTAAATGGATGGAAAAGTTAATATGTTGTTGTCAGTAAAAAGAGGTTTGCAAGAAGAACGCCATGATTTCCCAAATATTATTCTAATTGCTTTTCTTTTGAAGCTTGAATAATACTTTGGTCCTTGTGCACTCAAAGCCCCCAAATTTCAATGGCATATGATAAAAGAAGGATACACAATGCCATAATAAGCAGCTAGTAAGACATCGGTACCAGCGAAAGCAGACAGGCGCCTCAACACAAAGATTCCCGAGCTAATCCTTTTACAGACCGCATCAACTTGCTGAGCAAAATTAAGATTTCTGTCAACGATGATCCCAAGAAACTTAATGTTAAGACATGGTTTCGATTGTATCATCCCCAATTTGAAACATTCTGTTATCATCACTGACAGAACTCGCAATCTTACAAATCAACGACTTTAGTTTTTTCACTGTTTAAGAGTAAGCGGTTCTCCCTGAAACCACTGCATTAAAGCACCTGTCTCCTCATAAATAGCAACCTCAAGTTCATTGTGATGCCGAGCTGAAATTGAAAAGGTAGTGTCGTCTGCAAAAAGGCAGACTTTTCCTCTAGTGACCTGTTTGGGTAGCTCATTCACAAAAAGAAGGAAGAGAATGGGACCCAAGCACCGACCCCTGGGGAACACCCCTAGAGACCAATGCCTGTGACGACTGAACCGATGTTAGACAGCCACTGCCATCCACATAAGGTACTTGAACCAATTGACCTCTTCCACCAAGATAGCTAGAAATCCACGAATGAGCGACACCCCTTAGTCCAAGACAAGACAGCCTACGTAACAGGAATGTCATGATCAATCATGTCAAATGCTTTTTGACAAGTCGAAAAAGATTCCCAGTACTTTTCAAGCCAGAATCCAGGGACTGAACCACAGAAGAAACCAAACAATGCATGGCATCAGATGTCGATCTATTCTTCATAAAACGCAAACTGGTTCAAAGAAAACACTTGGTTTGAATTCATGAATGACAGGAGTCTTGTTTAGGAATATGCGCTCAAATACCTTAGACAATGTGGAAGTGAGCGAGATGGGCCTATAGTTGTTACAGTCGTCCTTCTGTCCCCTTTTATGAACTGGTCTTATAATTGCATTTTTTAGTGATGAAGGGAACTGACCCAGGTTGAATGACAGATTTATAAGATACTTAAGAGGTTTGACTATTGCATCAGCGACATGGTTCAATAGCTTTGGAGAGAT